>NC_081848.1:86138013-86438013 GCF_963259705.1 Myotis daubentonii
CCTGGGCCCTGCCAGCCCGGCTCCTGTCTCTTCTCCCCAGACCCCACCTCTTCTCTGCAGGTGGGAGTCCGGGCGGGGCTGCTCCCAGCTGAGAACTTGAGGTCTGGAAGCTGCTGACCAACCCGGGAGTCTGGGCCAGGCCCAGGCCCAAGGTGACGGTCCCACTTGGCAGCCCACGCTCTGGGCCAGGGTTCAGATGGCCACTTCCTGCCACTGCCGGGTGACCCTGGACAAGTTGCTCGGCCTGCAAATGCGAGTGACCCCAGAGCCACCCGCAGGGTTGTAGGGGACTCGGGATGTGTCTGGCTCCCCGTGGCCGGCTTCTGGCCACTGTGCCTGAGCCCGAGCTGCCTGGGGAGGAACAAGGCAGCCCCCCCCCGCCCCCCCCGCCCAGGCCCCCCAGCTCAGAGGCCCCACAGAGATTGCTGGCGGGCGCTACCTTTGACCTGGGCCCGGCAGCTTTGAAGTCTAGGCCCAAAGCTCTTTTATTGCAGGGGTGGGGGCGGGGATCCCCCAGGCTGTTTTCAGGTGCGGAAGGCACCCCTTCTTTCAGCAGGGAGTGCTGGGGTCAGAGCCGTTGGGACCCTGGGCGGCTGGCAGAGAGCAGATGTCTTGTGGGTACCCATGGTGATGGGCGGGGGGTGAGGTCAGACTTGGCGGAGTGAACTGGCCTCCAGGGGACAGGAGGGGGCATGGCCACCCCGCAGTCTTCTGGGACCTCACTGAGCTGCAGGCCCCGGGCTCTCCTGCGACTCTTTGCCTTGACCCCAGGAGAGGTGTGGACGCAGGTGGTGGGGGGCGGGGGGGCCACGTGAGTTTGGGGCGGGAAGCCTGGGAGGATGGAGCATCAAGGGTGCCTGATGAGGGGCCACTTTTACTCCCACGTGGTTTTGAAGCAAATCCCAGACACTGTATCGTTACACCCCTGACTGCTCCAAAGACAGGCCCATCCCACGCTCGCCCAGGGGCACACCTGGCCCTCCACTTCCTCGGGTGCCCAGCCAGCGGCCTGGGCTCTGCCCGTCGGCGTCCACAGCAGCCCAAGGCCCGGCTTCTGCCTGTCAGTGTCCACAGCAGCCGGAGGCCTGGCTTCTGCCCGTCGGTGTCCGCAGCAGCCGGCGCACGGCCTCTGGTGGTCAGGTCAGCGTCCACAACGGGCTTCCCAGACTGAGGCCCCGCCCAGGGCCACGGTCGATCTGCTTTCGGGGCCTGTGCGGCCTTGCGCGCGTTTCTGAATTGAAGAAACGGGTGTTTGTTCGGCGTTTCCGGTGTCCTGGCGGCTGCTGCTGGCCCCTCCTGGGCGTTACCACCGTCTGTCCCTGTACTTTGTTGCTTTAAAAAATACGTGGTATTGATGTCAGAGAGGAAGGGAGAGGGGCAGAGAGACAGACACCAGTGATGAGAGAGTCACGGACCGGCCGCCTCCTGCACGCCCCGCACTGGGGAGGGGGCCCGCCACCCGGGCCTGTGCCCTGACCGGAATTGAACCGTGATCTCCCGGTTCAAAGGTCGATGCTCAACCTCTGAGCCCCGCCGGCCGGGCCAGGGAGGGCATTTTGAGGGTAAAGGGCGGTGGTGGGTGGGCGACCAGCCAGGACAGCAGGTGTGTCACCCATCACCCCCGGGAGAGCGTCCGCGCACGGTCACTGCCAGAGCCAAGCGGGGCCCCTACCACGGGATCGGAAACAGCGGCTCCCGGAGGCGATGGAGGGGGAGAGGGTGGTTGGCCCTGAGTCAGGGGTTCCCAGCGTGGGGCGCACGCCCACAGGAGGGCCATTTGACGTTGAAGGGGGGCAGTTCGAGACGAGTTATTCACGATGTTTTTGCATTTCTTATGGTTCCAGGGGCCTGGTACACAGCATATAAATATATGTCGCGATACGTTTATGCATTTCAGTTCTCTAGGATATGCTTTGAATCTTCATTTGCTATTATTTTTTTTGGCAGCACAACCGTGCCCAAAGGCAGCCTTGCCTCTGAGCCCCTGGCTGGGCTGGGTCGGGGACCCACCTCTCACCCCTGCTGTGTTCGCCTGGGGAGGGGCATCAGGGGAGGGGAGGGGCCACGAAGGCTGCTCCGCGGTGACGTGGACGCTCCTGTGCTCTGTGTGCGGCCTGGAGGGCGTGGGAGGGAGGGTCACGCAGTGGACGGCACCCGAGTGGGCACTGGGGAGTGGAGGGCAGGGGTGGTGTGGGCTCCAGTCCCATCTCCCATCTCCCAGGGGCCCCCAGGATGGGGAGGGATGGAGGCGGGGGAGGCAGCGCCTGCTGCTGGGGGTGGAGGAGGGATAAAGGTTGAGGGGCCCCCCTGTGGGGCTGTCCTAGGCTCAGCCTTTGCTCCCATAAACACGGGGAGTGTGTCAGGCGACCCTCGGGGCTGCCCAGTGCCGGCCGTCCCGAGTCTGTGGGTGGGTCAGCCCTGAGCTCTTAGGAGTGACGGCGGTGGGGACAGGTCCCCCGGAGTCCAGCCCCTCTCAGGGGTCATGTCCCCACCTCTGGGCAGGGCCTCCCATCACACTTCCTGCGCCCCACACCCGCCTGGAGGCCGCTGTTGCTGGTCTCCTGCTGGAGCAGGAGCTGGGGGGTCTGTCAGCCCTGAGGGACAGAAGCCAGGCCGCCAGCCAGGCCACCGACGCCCGGTCCTGGGTGCTGGACGGGGCCGAGCACCCTGCTGGCTCCCTCTCCCGGCCGGGGCTGGAGGAAGAGGAGAGAGGGACGGATGGAGGAGTGTCTGGAGCCCTGTCCCCACCCCCGCCTCCCCCTCCCAGGGGCTCCTGCCTGGGTCCCTGTGATTAATGGGGCACATCAGTCACCCAGGGGCCCCGGAGGCCACAGGAGCTGCCATCAGCAGGCCACCTTGCCCCCTGCGGCGCCCCCCCCCTCCAGGCTGGACCCCCGCCCCCTACACAGTGAAAAGGCCTTTGTCACCGGAGCTGTGAACATCCAGGGGCGGGGAGGGGCCTGCTGGGGGGACCAGCACCCCCAGAGCAGCCCCGGCCCAAGGCCACACACCTGCTGGGCTCACCCACTCAGCGGGGGCCAGACCCCTGGGACACGGTCAGGGGCCCAGCGTGATCGCCCTCGGGTGGGCTTGGCAGAGTCCCGGCAGCACCCGGGTCCTGGCGGCTGGAGAGGCTGCTGCGGCCCCAGAGCTGGGCTAAGCCGGCAGGAGCCGGAGGCCCAGGTCCTCGCTCCCCCTTTTCTTCCCGGCGTCTGCATCCTCGCTCCCCCTTCCTGGCGGGAGGAGGCCGCCCTAGGGACCTGCTGTGACATCACCTCCACACTGAGGCTGCTCCCACGTGCGGCCGCTCCAAGCTGCGGGGCTCAGGGCGCCACCGTGTGAATTTGGGGGACACACCTCAACCTGTAACAAAGGGCGTTCCAGGAACCCAGCTCCGGGGGCCCCTGCCCCCCTTCCTCCCCCTTCTCTGCTGGGACAGCCTCACCCGTGGGCGGCCACTGTCCCTCCCGGCCCCCTCGTGGGCGCAGCTGGCTCAGCGGGAGGCCACGGGCCCCTCGGGGGTGGACACTGCTGGGGACACAGACCAGGGTCCCTGAATGGCCTCGGGCAAGACACCTCTCCTCCTGGGACCCCCTGAGTCCACGGAGGGTGGGCCAGGCTCCCGGCCTCTTCAGGGGGGGCCCCGCGTGCACTCCCTCTGACATCATGTGACAGGCCCCAGCGCTGTCCTCACACCCCGGATGGGGCCGGCCCTCGGTGGGTGTCATGGGAGCTCGGCACCACAGCCCTGTGTGGGGACCCACTGCCTCCCCTGCTCGTCCTGTTGGGCTCCGCGTGGTTCCGGCCTGGCCCGCTCGCCCGCTCCCCGTGGCCTCCCCCAGCTCGGGCTGCCTGCCTGGTGTCAGTGAGGAGGTGCCCCGCCCAGTGCCCCAGGCCTCCCCTCCACCCGCCTCCTCACCTGGCATTTGCCTACAAGCCCTGGGGCTCCATCCAGGCCCCCAGCCCTGGCCCTCCACCCCATTGATAAGCATGCAAATCTCTAAATTAAATCCAATTAACACCCAAATGAGGGCCTGGGAGCAGCTCCTGCAGCCGCCACCCCTCCCGCTCAAATATTTGTCTCTCATTTGAATGTCTTTTGTGACTCAAAAAGGGGCCAGAAGACAAAGCCCGTGCCCGCCCAGGCGAGGTGTGGGGAGATCTGAGCTCTACCGGGCTCACCCCCTTCACCCTTCCTGGCCAGACACGCCCCCCACGCCCTCAGGAGGCCTGGTGTGTGCCTGCGAGTGGGGCTGCATCACCCGGCCGGCCACGTCCTGGCTGCCCTCGGGTCTGGCCTGCTCAGTCCATCCTGGTGCTGTGCCCATTGCACAGGCGTGGAAACTGAGACTCAAGGCCGGTCAGCGAGCAGGATTCCCGGGGAGGGGACGCGATGGCCGCTCTGCTCGGGGCTGGCAGGGCTGGCAGGGTGGGGACCCTTCCCATACTCAGCTCATCACTCGGGGGAGGGGGTGACTGCCGCCCCCTGGTCCCACAGGCAGGGCCAGCGAGGACCCTTCCACTCCCTCGGGGCGATGTCAAGAGGCACCCATCCCGGGGGTCCCCACTCACCCCTGGCCCAGCTGTGATCCCCCCTCCTCCCCGGGGGTGGGGTGGGCACTGAGGCTGCAGCAGGAGCCTGGGGAGGGGAGGGGGCAGGTCAGAGGTGGAGGGGGCAGTGGCGTCCAGCGCCTCAGGGGTCCGAGTGATGAGCTGAGTGTGGAGAAGTGCTGTTGGCCGGGGGGAGGGGGGCTCCGGTCGGGCCACCTGACCTGGGGACCAGGGAGTGACCCAGCCTGCAGGCGCCTGGCCAGCAGCAGGAGAGAGCGGGGCTGCAGCGGAAGCCTGCAGGCAGGGTGGGCGCGGCTGAGAGGGATGGACGAGAGGGATGGACGAGACGGACGAGGCCACAGCCCTGGGGGCCACGGGGCAGGTCCTGTACCGTGTCCCGTGGTGGGACCCAGCCCTGCGTGAGCCCTGACACAGCCTGCACTTTCCTGCCAAGAAGAGGAAGAGGAGTTGGGAGGGGGTGCAGCTGGGGCTTCAGGGGCTCCCAGGGTTTCTAGAAGCCTCCGGGCCTCCCCGGGCCCGGCCTGGGTCCCCTCCTCCTGGGCCTCCGGGTGCCTCTGGGGGCGGCGGATCCGGCGACACTGCCCAGCAGCACGGTCATCTGGTTGGGGTCGAATTTACCTAAAACGTGTGAGTCTGCACCAGGTCGCCAGAGGACTGTCCCTGCTCGGGGGGCGTCCGGAGACCCCAGCCTCTGCCCTGCTGGCCCCTGTCATGCCAGGGGCGCGTCCGCACCGCATCCACCGTGGCCCTTGGGCCTGTGCGCTGAGCCGATGGGGAGGCTGGGGCCACGCCCTCCGCTGAGGAGCTGGGGCCTGGGCGGCAGTCAGGGGGTGTGGGGGGCGCTGGGCACCCCAGGAGGGGGCCTTCTCGTCTCTGTCGGGTTCAGGGAGCTCCCGTTTCTGCTCCCTCTCCTCACATTCCTTCTGGAACGAGGCTGAACGTCATAAAACCAATAGATGCCCCGATTTTAAGCAAAAAGGAAAGAGAGGCCGGAGCTTTTGCCTGAGGGCAGACAGCGAGAGGCGAGGCAGGAGGGACGCACCGGCGTCTGACCCCTGTGACCCCACGTGGTGCTGGGCCTGAGTGAGGACCCCTCTGTGGCCAGCCCGCCCTCGTGCTCAGTCCCTGGCTGAGGGTTTTAGGGGCCCTCGCTTGGGTCCCTGGGTTCCCCCCTTCTCGAAGCCCTTGTGGGTGCTGAGGAGACCTGACGTGGGGGTCAAAGCTCAGCTCAGGGAGCCGCCCAGAGCCTGGGGGCGGGGCCTGGGGGCCTGGAGGGCTGGGAGCCTGGGGGGCTGGGGGCCTGGGGGGCTGGGGGGCTGGGGGCCGGGTGGGCTGGGGGCCTGGGGGACTGGGGGGCTGGGGGCCTGGGGGGCTGGGGGCTGGGGGGCTGGCAGGCCGGGAGGGCTTCCTGGAGGCGGACTGGGAGCCCATGGGATGGAGAACCTGCAGGCCAATGGGGCGGCTGGCAGTGGGCTCACAGGCCGTGTGGGACCCCAGGGGAGGGGGCCCAGCTCAAGCCCAGGTGGCCCAGGGGCTCAGCCAGGCCTGGTCCCCACCCAGCCCACCCTGGCTTCCCCTCCTGCCCAGCCAGTGCCTGCCCCCCTCCTCCGGTTCCCCCACCCCCCTCACTGCCCCCCGCCCCCCACGCACAGCGGGCAGTGCTCCGTCAGGTCCAACCTGTTCTGGGCAGGGCAGGGTGGCTTCCAGCTCTTTCTGCCTCACTTCACCTGAAGGCCCGCAACCTCGCCCAGCCTCGCCCTCCCTGCGCCCCAGGGCCTTTGCTCAGAACAGAGCAGGCAGCCAGAGCCTCCCTCCTACACACACTCACATACAGACATAGACACTCATGCCCAGAGACACACACATGCACAGCCACAGCGACACACTCATATGCACACACACACACACACACACACACTCATACAGACTCACAGGTATATCCAGGCACACATGTTACACTCATGCACAACACAGACACATGTACATATACCCAGACACAGGAACACAATGCATACATACACACATAGCACAGAGGCACGCACATACATACACATGAACACACCCAGATGTACACACACAGACATAGACACCTAGAGACACACTCATACAGACACACACAGTCACGCCATCACACTCACGCACACATAGAGACCCACATGCGCACAGTTACTCCTCGCACTCACATGCATACATGCAGACACACACATATACACGTGCACAGACACCCAGGCACACAGACACGCAGACACGCACACCAGAGCAGGCTTGGGCTGCGGCTGTTCGGCTATGGTGATGGGCCCAGGTTGCCCTGGGCGGGGTGAGGGAGCCCCGTGCCAGGAGGTCACCTCACCATCTCCGTGGCTCTGTGGTCCCCACCCCTTGGCCCTCCTAGCCAGTCCCCCCATAGGGTGCTGACCCCAGGAACACAGCGCCTGCCCTGGCACGCAACCCGCTGCAGCCTGCTCCCTGGGCAGCGTGCGGGCTCTGCTTGCTGCACACATCCCCTCCCGGCCGCCCCCCGCCCCCGTCCCCCGGCCCAGGCCCTGTTCTTTCAGCCTGTTTTCCATCCGGTCTGGTCTTACCTGGAGGTGCCTCTCTGTGGCTTTAACTTGCATCCCCTAATTATTTACCATCTGAATATATCATTGCTGATTTTTTTAAAAAAATAATTTTATTGATTTCAGAGAGGAAGGGAGAGGGAGAGAGAGATAGAAACATCAATGAGAGATAGAATCATTGATCGGCTGCCTCCTGCGCGCTCCCTACTGGGGATCGAGCCCACAACCCGGGCCTGTGCCCTGACCAGGAATTGAACCCCGACCTCCTGGTTCATAGGTCGCTGCTCAGCCACACCCGCCAGGCTCATTGTTGGTTTTTAAATTGTGCTGTTTGATTTCTTCTGGCTGAGTGTTGGGAGTTCTTGGCGTATTCTGGATACCAGTTCTGTGCCTGGTAAGTGATTTGCAAAGATTTCATTTTATTTGAAATAAAATGACACACAAACCCTCCCAGCCTAGGGTTTGACTTCGCAGAGGAAATATCTGACATGCAACCAAGGGCATCGACCGTTTTCTCTTCGGCGGGCCGTGTTTCGGTGTCATATCTGGACACCAAAGAACTCTGCCTAACGCAGGTTTTCAACGAAGGGCCGCTCTGCCCCCAGGGGAACCTGGCAATGTCTGGAGACATTCCTGGTTGTCATAACGGGAGGGGAATACTGTCCCACATCCGGCAGAACTTCCCGGCCCCACACGCCAGCCATGCTGACTGAGGCCAGAGACCCAGGCTCCGAAAGTCACAGGGCTTTCTCCCATGTTTTCTTCTAGCTGTTCTTTCATTTTATGTCTCACAGTGAGGCCCACGATCTTACGGGGCGTTAATTTGTGTGAGTCGTGAGATCTCTTGGGCGCCCAGGTTCTGTTTTTGCGGACGGATGGCCAGGCGGCCCGGCACCACTTTTCCCTTTTGCTGAAAAGGCCGTCCTTTCTCCATCGTATTGCCTTTGTGTTTTTTGCCAAAACGCAACCGACTGTGTGTGTGTGGGTCTGTGTGTGGGTCTATATGGGCTTTCTGTTCTGTCCCATTGACCCATGAGTCATTCCCTTCAGAGGACACACTATCTTGATGACTGTAGCTTTTAGTAAAACCAGGTAGTCCGTAGTAGATAGATAATAAAATAAAATAAGATAAAATGAAGCCGGGTAGTGTGAGTCCTCCAACTGTGTTCTCCTTTCTCTAACTTGCTTTCACGATTCTGGCTTATGTGCATTAGCCTATTAATTTTAGAACCAACTTATCAACATCTACAAAAATATCTGCTGGGGAAATGGTTGGATGTGTGAATCTTTGGATCAACTTAGGGAGAATTGACAATACTGAATCATTCAATCCGTGAACATGGTGTATCTCTCCATTTATGTCAGTCTTTGATTTCTTTCATCAGTGTTTTATCACCTTCAGTCTACAGAATCTACACACTTTATATATATATATATATATATATGCGAGTATTTCATTTTCGGGGTGCTACTGTACCGGTTAATAATGCAAATTTTTTCACTAGATGGAGTTACACATATGTTGATATATATGCAATTTGATATGTATGCTATTTTGTTGTATTGACAACAAGCTTCAAAACTTCCTATGTCAAATTTGCTGAAGGTGTTAACATCATAGATATTTTTACGCTTAAAAATGTCAAATTTCGTGCCAAAAAAATGGGCATTTGCGGCAAGTTTTAATTCATTTATTTTGAAGAAAAGTGCTGCTGAAAGTGATCGTATACTTCAGGAGGCTTATGGTGAACATGCTCCATCTCAAGATGCTTGTGAGCGCTGGTGTAAACGCTTTAAAGGTGAGGATTTCGACGTGAAAGACACAGAACGCCCAGGTCAACTGAGAAAGTTTGAAGACCAACAGTGACAAGCATTATTGGATGAAGATGCGTGTCAAACTCAGAAACAACTCGCAGAAAGATTAAACGTTGCTCAGCAAACAATTTCTGGTCATTTACAAGCAATGGGAAGGATTTTAAAGGAGGGAAAGTGGGTGCCACATCAACTGAACGAAAGACAAATGGGAAACCGAAAAGTCATCGTAAAATGTTGCTTTAATGGCATGAAAAAAAGTCTTTTTTTTTACATCAAATTCTGACTGGCGATGAAAAGTGGATTTATTTTGAGAATCCCAAACGCACAAAATCATGGGTTGATCCGGGTCAACCACCAACATCGACTGCAAGGCCAAATCGCTTCGGAAAGAAGACAGTGCTCTGCGTTTGGTGGGGTCAGGAAGGTGTGGTGTATCCTGAGCTTCTAACCCAGTGGTTCTCAACCTTCCTCACGCCGAGACCCTTTCATACGGCTCCTCATGCTGTGCTGACCGCCAACCATAACATTATTTTCGTTGCTACTTCATCACTGTCATGTTGCTACTGTGATGAATCGTCATGTAAATATCTGATATGCAAGATGTACTTCCATTGTTACAAATTGAACATAATTAAAGCATCGTGATTAATCACAAAAACAATATGTAATTATATATGTGTTTTCCGGTGGTCTTAGGCGACCCCTGTGAAAGGGTCGTTCGAACCGATGTTCTAAAACCCGGTGAAACCATTAAAACTGATCGCTACCGACAACAAATGATCAATTTGAACCACGCTTTGATCGTCAAACCACCAGAATGGGCCAGAAGACACGGCAAAGTAATGTTGCTTCGTGATGACACACCATCACACACTTCAAACCAGTTACAGACACGTGAAAAGATCTTGTCTGGGAAGTGTTAACCCACCCGCCGTGTTCACCAGCCCTCGCTCCCTCAGATGACCACTGTTCCGATCGACGGCACACGCGCTCTCTGAGCAGCACTTCAACACGTACGAAGACATGGAAAATGGGGCCTCTGAATGGTCTCCTCAAAACAAGAAAAGTTCTATTGGGACCGTCTCCACAAATTCCCTGAAAGATGGGGAATGTGTAGCAGGCGACGGACATGACTTTGAACAAAGCACTTTTGATATTTCTCTTGAAATTACTGTTTTCTTTAATTACAAACTCCGCATTACTAACCGGTATCCACATTATTAACCAGTAAAGGGTCAATCCGCCTTACTAACCGGTATCTGCATTATTATTATTATTATTATTATTATTATTATTATTAGGGGCCCGGTGCACGAAATTCGTGCACTGGGTGGGGGAGGGGGGAGTGTCCCTCAGCCCAGCCTGCCCCCTCTCACATACTGGGAGCCCTCAGGCGTTGACCCCCATCACCCTCCAATCGCAGGATCGGCCCCTTGCCCAGGCCTGACGCCTCTGACAGAGGTGTCAGGCCTGGGCAGGGGACCCTCATTTCCCCCCATCACTGGTTCTGCCCCCAGCCCAGGCCTGATGCCTCTGGCCCAGGCATCAGGCCTGGGCAGGGGACCCCCAGACCCCTCCGATTGCTGGCTCTGCCCCTTGCCCAGGCCTGATGCCTCGGCCAGAGGTGTAGACCCCCATCACCCTCCGATCGCCTGATCGGCCCCTTGCCCAGGCCTGACGCCTCCGCCAGAGGTGTCAGGCTTGGACAGGGGACCCCCATCTCCCCCTGATCACTGGCTCTGGCCCCCGCCCAGGCCTGAGGCCTCTGGCCCAGGAATCATGGGCAGGGGACCCCCACCTCCCTCTGATCGCTTGCTCCACCCCCCGCCCAAGCTTCAGGCCTGGGCAAGGGGACCATCATATAACCCCAATCCCCGGCTCAGCCCCCCGCCCAGGCCTGATGCCTCGGCCAGAGGAGTTGACCCTCATCACCCTCCGATCACCAATCACCGGATCGGCCCCTTGACCAGGCCTGAGGCCTCCGGCAGAGGTGTCAGGCCTGGGCAGGGGACCCCCAGCTCCCCGCGGTTGCAGGCTCTGCCCCTGCCCAGGCCTAACGCCTCTGGCCTAGGCGTCCGGCCCGGGCAGCGGGGACCCACAGCTGCAGTGGCCCCGCGATCGTGGGCTCCGCTTTAGGCCCAGGCAAGGGACCCCTAGCTCCTGGGACTGCCAGCTTCGACCGTGTCCAGCTCCCATCGCTGGCTCCACCCCTACTTCCTGCTATCACTGGCCAGGGCAGCAAAGGCGCCTGATTCTCCGATCATGGCTGGGGGGCAGGGCAAAGGCGGCCCCAGGGCTGCCTTTGCCCTGCCCCCCAGTTCTTAGCTCCCCCCTGGGTTTCCGATCACTGTCAGTGGCAGGGGGCTTCTTCCTGCTTTCCCTTTCGCCTCCCTGCATTGTGCCTACATATGCAAATTAACCGCCATCTTGTTGGCAGTTAACTGCCAATCTTAGTTGGCAGTTAATTTGCATATAGCCCTGATTAGCCAATGAAAAGGGTATCGTCGTACGCCAATTACCATTTTTCTCTTTTATTAGTATAGATTATTATTATTATTATTATTATTATTATTATTATTATTTTATTTAGGGTTCTTTTAAGCTCAAAATCCCTATACTGTCATTTTCCAGACGAAGCCAGGACATTCTAGATCTTATAGAGTAGATCCAAAAGGCAGCGCTCGGTAAGAAAAGGGGGACTTTACCCAAGCTTCCTTTAGGACAATAACTGTTGATGCTGATAGAGTGGCCGTCGTCATTTAAAAGCCTGGTCAGCACGACAGAACTTCTATCTGCAGAAGAAGTTACGTGACACCATCCTGAGCCTGGCTTCCAGCTCGAGGCCCACGTGTCGTTTTAGAAATGCATTCGCTCGAAGACTCCTATGCTATTCCTCTGACCGCAGGTCACGGGGATAGTTTATAGAAGATTCTGGAAGAAAGAGAAAGGGGCTGGCCTAAAAGAGCACTCCCATGTGCCACCCAGCCCCCAGTTCTCTCAGACCTGAACATTCAACAGGCCGACTCTAGAACATTTGAATAACGTGGTTTAAGTTAAAAAAGCCATAAAGACACAAGTGAGGGCCGAGGTAGCAGTGCCTTCAGACAAGTCACCACTTTGAAAAACGGAAACACGTTGCTGTAAAATAAATAACCACTCCCACTGGAAACAGGCCGCAGGCGAAATCAACAATGAAGAAACCCTTTGGCATTAACGTGAATTATGTTTTACGGGAATAGCCCCCAGACGACCCCACACTCTCCCCAACCACATTTCCTCGCTAAAATAAGGTGCAACACGCTTTCCCGAAAGGTCCCCCCTAAATAGTTTCGCTTGTGTCACCTGATAGTCCCGTGGAAGTCATTCTAACCCAGCGGTTCTCAGCCTCGGCTGCACATGAGAATCCCCTGGGAATCTTTTCCAAATCCCGATTTCTGGGCCCCATCCTCCGGAAATTCTGTGTCTTTGTTACTCATGCTGTGGCCTCACCCCATAACAAAGACACAGAACTTCCGGAGGGTGAGGCCCAGACATCAGGATTTTAGAAAGATTCCCAGGTGATTCTCATGTGCAGCCGAGGCGGAGAACCGCTGCTCTAACATGAGCAAGGAGGACGTTACAGTGTGAAAGTTACGATGTCCTTTTATCATTATCCACGGTGATCGGAGTCCCAACAGCAGTCCGAACGCTTGAACAGCTGCAATATCCACCCCTCTTCTTGTTTTCCTTTCTTAAAAAACTAGCAAGTAAAATATATGGGCCAGGGTGGGGGTGGGGATGGGGGTGGGGGATGGGGGTGGGGGTGGGGGTGGGGGTGCCCTCAAAATACAAAACACTGAATCCTAAGGAAAGAATGCCAGAAGACCGTGCTAAAACCATTTCTTAAACGATCAGAAGTCACAAGAAATCCTCCAAATCACTAAAAAGGTCCCAGAAAAGAAACTAAGAAATGTTTTCACTCCATTCCGTGACACCTATAAAACTCACCTGGGTAACATACAGTGGCTTTAGCTACCAGACTTCACCCCAAGGTTAAGCTGGATCGTTATGAAGTCGTCGTAGCCAGTTAGAGCGGGCTTCGTTTAACCCCCTCCCCAAACCTTCGAAAGGAAAGTAGAATTTCCACGATGACCTTCACACTTCATTACTAATTTTTCTCAAGCCAAATAAAATATATAGAGACCCAAGGCAGTGTAACCATTTCCTGATTAGCAGAAAAAAAAATTTTTTTAAAATATATTTTTATTGATTTTTTTTACAGAGAGGAAGGGAGAGGAATAGTTAGAAACATCGATGAGAGAGAAACATCAATCAGCTGCCTCCTGTACACCCGCTACTGGGGATGTGCCCGCAACCATGGTACATGCCCCTGACCAGAATCGAACCTCGGACCCTTAGGTCCGCAGGCCGACACTCTATCCACTGAGCCAAACCAGTCAGGGCAGAAAAAAAAAATTTTTTTTTCTCCATGTGTAATGACTAAATTACACCGACGGGTTACGATGACGGGACACTTCCACATATACCAACGGTTGGTCACGCTATACTCTTTAAAATGTGCTAAGAGAGTCTATTTGTAAATTCAGTGGCTCCCTCGATCACGAATCCAGGGCTGATGAGGGTTTTCACACACACACACCTGTTGCCATGGTTTCTGTGTCTGTGTTTGTTTTTTTTGCAAAGCCCACACTGCTTGCTGGGAGTCCACATACACCTGCTTTCAAACGGGCCTCCTTTTCATGGCGGCTACGTTGTCCGGAATGGACGACGACGTCTTACCGGTTTGGAAATCTGTTCTAACTTTTGATCGATCGTGCGTGTGGTTTTGTTTCCGAAGGAGAATGAGCCTGGTTTTCCACAGACTCGGCCCGAGCGTGCCAACTCCGAATCTTTGAGTCCTCAGCGACTTGTTTTGTTGTCTCACGTGGACTGGCCTATGAGAATTTTGCTGAGCTCCTAGCCGTCCGCTGTGGTCTGGTTGTGCGCGGATTCGTGCTTTGCTGCAGCGATCTTTCCCCAGGGCCTCTGTGCTCATGCTTTGTGTTGCGTGAATGACGGGTTTTGTGCGTTTGGACTTGATGTGTTTGACTCTCAGCACGAAGCCCTATGTGCCGGGCTGTTTCTGTCGCCCTGAAGGGCTGCTGTTCCATGAGACTCCGTCTTAATACTTTCCACGATACTCCACTGTTTGAAGTGCCGGTCGGGCGCGTCACAAGGGGCATTTTCTACAGGGTTACCCTCTGGCTCAAAAGCGCTGGTGCCAGCCCCCTCATCCACGTCTGATCTGTTCAACTCTGCGCTCGCCAGCCGTTCACGGCGAACTCCGGGTCTTTACGAAAACCCAGTGGTTCTAGTTCATTGCTAGGAAGAGAGTCTTAGCTTGCCTTGCGGGGACTGGACGTCGGTGCGAGACCCCACAGCCATTGGCGGTGTGTGGGGGGGGGGGGGTAAAAGCGAGCCTGTGTCACGTGACCCTTCTGTTTACCGTCCCGGGGCCCCAGGCAGCCACGCGCCGACCGGTATCTACATTACTAACCGGTGTCTGCGTTTTTAACGGGTAAGGGGCCGATCTGCGTTACTAACCAGCGTCCTCATTAGTAACCAGTGAAGGGTCAATGCGAATTAGTAACCGGTACCCGCATTACTAACTGGTATCTACATTACTGCCCTCCGTGTCCTGCCCGCCCCCTGCCCAGCTCCCAGGCCCGAGCTGGGTGGTGGCGTCTCAGCATGACCTGCGGGAAGGGCCTTGATGAGGGATGAGGGGTCAGGTTACACTCCACGGATCTGGAGGCTGGTGGGACCCCAGGGCCTGGGGAGGGCAGGGCGCGGGGTCAGCGCAGTCCTGCTAAAGGGGAAACGGGAGGCTGGTGTAGAGAGACACGGGGCTGACCCCCAGCAGGGACCCGAGGGGACTTGATGAGCGGTGATCTCACAGCGGAGGGCGGCGCCGCTTGGTCAGGCAGCTGCCTGCATCCGTCCCCGTGTGGTCCTGCCGCCGGGCGTAGCCTCTGCCGCTCAGCAGGGGGCTCTTCTAAGGCCCGGGGGCCCAGCCGCGTCGGTCGCGGGGTCCAAAGGTCTCGAGTGCGAGGCCTCAGGGTCTTCGTTCCCCGTCAGCATTCGCCCGGGCGACAGTCCTGTCTCCTCTGCAGCTCGGGGCTCCCTCGGCCCAGCCCTGGCCTCGCCCTGACCCCAGCCTCTGCCTCTCTGGGTGCTGCCAGAGCCCCAGGACTCTCATGCTTGACTATTTCTTTATTTAAGTCTGTGTTTTTATTCATCTCAGAGAGGACGGGAGAGGGAAGGAGAGAGAGAGAAACATCAGTGGCGAGAGAGAATGACGGATCGGCTGCAACGCGCACGCCCCACCCTGGGGATCGAGCCCACCACACACGCACCGTGCGGCCGGCGGCCACGCCACACACACACCGTGCGGCCAGTGGCCACTCCACACACACACCCTGCGGCCGGCGGCCACTCCACACACCCACCGACGCTCAGCCACTGAGCCACGCCGGCGGGCTCATGTCTGACTCTAAGCGTCAGATTCATAGCTCCCGGCCTCCGCCCCCCCCCCCCCCCCCCGCCCTCTGGGTAAGTTTCTCTGGCATTGCGGGGCCTGGCTGGGGCATGCAAACACCCAGCCCACCCTGCCAGGGACCCTCCCCGGCTCCCTCAGCCCCTGCAGGACCTCAGGGCTCCCCACGGCCTGTCCCCCAGAACGGGGAGGGGTGTCCCGGGAGAAGGGCAGGGGCTGAGGAAGTAGATAAGCAAGGAGCAGGTCTCTGTGGGGGCTCTGGGGGTGCAGATGGCACCTGGGCTGGCCTTTTCTATGGGGGGGAGGGTCCCTCCTTGGCCGGGATGCCTTCGGGGAGGGCATGGCCTCCTGTTCGCCTGAGAAAAGTTCTGCAGCAGGGGCAGTGGTGAGCAGTGAGCAGCCGACCTCGGGAGCCTGGGGTGGGTGCAGGGGCCTCGGGGTGAGCCAGCAGGCAGCGGGGCGTCGGGAACTGCTCTGGGCCCCGGGGGCCCTTCCTGAGGTGGAGGGGGGCCCGGCCAGGAGGGGGGCAGGGCAGGCCCGTGGTGCATCCTCGAGCTCCTGCCCCAGCAGGCTGGGCTCCGGGCAGACGTGCCGCCGTGGCCGAGGACGTGTGCCTAGTGTCTGCGTGCGCTCACTTCAGGCCGGCGGCCGGGGAGAGGGTTGCGTCCCTGTGGGTGTGGCTTGGCGGTGCGTGTGGGCGCGTGTGCCCCTGCCGGGCTGGGCACAGGTCTCTGCGGGCTGCGTGCGTGTGGGGGGATGGGAGCTGGGAGCCCATCAGGGCCGGGGTGGCCCTGTCAGCAGAGCCTGCGTGCGGTGTGGGCGGAGCTTTCGGGAAGTCAGCAGCGGGGCCTGCATGGCCGGGGTGCCGGGTGCCCAGCCGGGTCGAGGCGGGCTCCGACGGGCCGGCGGCGAGCCCCCCTCCTCCCCTTGCACAGGGCTGGTGATGGGGGGCTGTGTGGGGTGAAGGGGGTGTGGGAAAGCTGCACTTTCTACTGTTTCCTATAAACCTAAATCTGTCCCAACAGAAATAAAGGCTATTAGTAAAGAAAGTAGAATGCAGGCCTGCAGGTTGAGGAGGTCTGAGTGGGGAGGACGGTGGGGTCCTGTCCAGGCTGGGCGCTCAGACCAGAGACGGAGGGGAGGGTGCAGAAGGTGGGTGGGAGGCCTGCAGGTCTGACGGGGCCTCGTGAGGGGGCCGGAGAGGAGGGTGTGTGCAGGCGTGTGAGGGGGCGAGGAAGCCCAGGCCCCAGCAATAGCCATGGCCAGGAGGGTGGGCTGTGGAGGTCGGGGCTCAGGTGAAGGACAGTGAGGGCTGGGATACAGGAGGAGACGGATGGAGGGGGAGGGGAGGAGGGAGTGGGAGAGGAGGAGGCAGGGGGCTGATTCTGGTGAGGATGTGAGAAGTGCAAGGAGAACCCTGTAGGGAGAAGAGGGAGGAGGTTGACCAGCAAGCCAGAGGAGACGGGAGGGTGACAAGAAAGTTAGAGGAGAGCCAGGCTGGCGTGGCTCAGTGGTTGAGCCTTGACCCATGAACCAGGAGGTCACGGTTCGATTCCCGGTCAGGGCACGTGCCCGGGTTGCAGGCTGGGTCCCCAGTGTGGGGCGCGCAGGAGGCAGCCGATCCATGACTCTCTCATCGTGGATATTTCTCTCTCTCCCTCTCCCATCCTCTCTCAAATCAATAAAAAATACCTTTAAAAAGAAAGAAAGGAAGTTAGAGAAGGTAGGTTCTTGAGCAGCTGGAGGAGATGGGACATTGGTAAGTAAGCTCAAGACAGGTGGTTGGTTGACCAACAGAGATAGGAGGTCGACTCATGAACCCCAAGGGACACAGGGCTGCCCAGCAGGCTATGGGAGCTGGGCGGTGGGCAGTCAGCTGGGGAGATGCGCGCTGACCAGCAGGCCATGGGAGCTGGGCGGTGGGCAGTCAGCTGGGGAGATGCGCGCTGACCAGCATGTGAGAGCAGCCTGGAGGCTGATCAGAAAGCTAGAGATGGGGAATTGATCCATCAATGAGAGGCGATAGGAGGGTGATAAGTGAGCTAGAGGAGATGGGGGTTAACCAGCAGACGTGGAGGCTGAGTAGCAAGCTTGGAGCGGGTCACTGGGCCGACCCTGGGCGGGCACGCTGTGACCGGGTGCCCGGAGTCCCTGGAGGACGGGCTGAGTTTCAGGACACTGCGGGCGGCCTCTCTGTAGCGCACAGCTGTTCGGGGACGCGGTGTCGTGCTGTGCGCGGCCCCAGGAGCCCTGGCCGGGGCCTTTGAGACGGGCTGGGGTGCCTGAGGCTGCCATCGGGCGTGGGCGTGCGTGTGACTCTCCAGGACCCTCCGCCTCGGGCCCAGGAGGTGGGACACAGGCCCCGGGGATCCTGCACCCGGGAGCCGAGTGGCTGGCTCCCACGGTGAATGCTTCACGCTGAGGAGCTGCCCTTACACTGTTTTACCCTCTTGCCCGAGGCAGACGAGGCTGCTTACACTGTCCTGGGGCCGGAGCGTCTGGGCCGCCGGCCGCACGGTGGGTGTGTGGAGTGGCCGCCGGCCGCAGGGTGGGTGTGCGGAGTGGCCGCCGCCTGCACGGTGGGTGTGCGGAGTGGCCGCCGGCCGCAGGGTGTGTGTGCGGAGTGGCCGCCGGCCGCAGGGTGTGTGTGCGGAGTGGCCGCCGGCCGCAGGGTGTGTGTGCGGAGTGGCCGCCGGCCGCAGGGTGTGTGTGCGGAGTGGCCGCCGGCCGCAGGGTGCGTGTGCGGAGTGGCCGCCGGCCGCAGGGTGGGTGTGTGGAGGGCAGTCCCTCTGGTGGCTCTGGCAGTGTCCCCAGGGCCTGTGTCCCACGTCCAGGGTCGGAGGCGGGTTCTAGAACAGGGGAGAAGCCGGTGCTCTTTGCTCACTGGGGCCCCAGGACAGGATGGCAGCAGCTGGTGGGGGGGTGCCCAGGCCATGCCCGGCTCCCCACCCAGCCCTCAGGTTTACCATTAACAGGCCGGTGGAGGGGCTGCAGACAATGGTGTGTTTGTTCGCTGCGGCCGGGGAGGCCCTCACGGGGCCCTGGCACAGCCATCAAAGCCAGCGATGGAGTCCACAGGGAAGGATTTGTGCAAACACAGGGGCAGGTGCAGCCGGCCAGCTGCGGGGGGGCTGCGGGGGGGCTGCGGGGGGTCTGTGGGGGGGGCTATGGGGTGGGTGTGGGGTGGATGTGGGGTGGGCTGAGGGGGGGCTGTGCGGGGGCTGTGGGGGGGGCTGTGGGGGGGCTGTGTGGTGGCCATAGGCTGCCCCAGGCCAGTGGCCTCCCTGCCAAGGTCTGCTGTCCATCCAGGCCGGACTGTGGGTGCCCCCAGCATTGGCCCTGTGAGCCCCACCTGTTGCATCCTATTGGTCAGAGTAAGTCCCACCCACAATCACAGGTGTCAATCACACGAGGATGGGGGTTCAGGAGGCCGGTCAGTGGGGTCCTTAGAGGATCAGAGCCTGGCTGGTGTGGCTCAGTGGATAGAGCGCCAGCCTGTGGCCTGGGTTGCGGGCTCGATCCCCAGTGGGGGGCGCGCAGGAGGCAGCCGATCCATGATTCTCTCTCATCACTGATGTTTGCGTGTCTCTCTCCCTCTCCCTTCCTCTCTGAAATCAATAAAGATATATTTTAAAAAGCAGGATCAGTCTAGGGCGTGTCCGTGGGGTCACCCAGGGCTGGACCCGAGTGAGAGGCCGATGGGGCACAGGACAGGCTGTGGGGCTGCAGCCGCCCGCCCCCCCCGCCCCCCGCAGGTGCCGGGCTGTGGGCTGGTGCCCTGGGCAGAGGAGGTCGCTTTGAGGCTCATGCACCCCTCACGCCGGCCTGGACGCTCAGTTCTCTGCTCCAGGCTCAGGAAGTCCCGGATTGCCGGCTCAGGACCCTCCCCCTTCCCTTCCCTCCCCCTCCCCCTCCCCCTCCCCCTCCGGTATGGGGAGGGGGCAGAACAGGAGCGGCCACCAGGCTGACACAGGCGGTCAGCGAGCCGGGGACACTGGGAGGAGGCACAGGCTTGGGGGCCGCGGGGGGTCGCCGGCAGGTACTGAGGGCCTGGTTCCTGGGAGTGAGCAGCGGGGAGGTGGAGCCCACCCACGGGGAGACGACGTGACTGTCACCATCGTCCAGGACGGGAGGGGACGGGAGGGGACGGGAGGGGACGGGAGGGAGGGAGGCGGCAGGCAGGAGGCAGGTCGGGGCCTGTAGCCCGAAGGGGAGGGGTGGGGGCCAGGCTGGCGGGGAGCACAGAGAGCCCAGTGGGCGCCACCTGCCCTGTCTCACCCACGGCCACGGGCCTTATCATTCCAGGCCTGAGCCCTCGGCAGTCCCATCGGCTTCTCTCTGGCTCCCGGTCCCTCTCCGTGGGGGTTGCCAGGGTCCTGCCCGCGGCCTTCGGTGGGGTGGGGGGGGCCGAGGTGCTCCGTCCCTCGGGGCTCCCTGCTTGTCCCGCCCCCATCGCACCGACACCCCAGCCTCTCCTGGCCCCTCCCGCTGCCTCTGGGTCTCAGTCACCTTAGCTTTCCCGCTCTGCTGTCCCCTCTGTTCCAATGGCTGCTGACCCTCTGCCCGGCCTCCCGGGCACGCCCCTCCCTCGTCCTGCCCCCCACCCAGGCAGCCTGCCCTCCTGCCCACCCCTCCTGCTGTCCCGCTGCCCCCTGCTGCCCGTGGGGACCTGCTGACCGTCCCAGGGGGAGACAGGGCCGGGCCGCGCCAGACAGGCAGGCCGGGACAGGCAGCGCCTGGCCTCCCTGCTCGGAGCGGGCAGCCCAGCACGGATTCTTCCTGGAATGGGGGCCAGCCCGGCTTGGCATGAGGCGTGGGCACTGCCAGCCTCCTTCAGGCCTGCTCGCGGTGGGGAGTGACCCCATTTCTGCTCAGCCCGCCATCTAGCTCCCCCGGGCCTCCCGCAGAGGCTGTCCACGTCGGAGCTGGGCACAGGGTCACTGCACCCCAGACACCAGCCAGGCTCCTCCCCCTGATATCCCGGACCCTCGGGTTCAGGAAGACCTGCTCCCCGCATCTCCCACCTGCCTGGCCCCCCAGCCCCAGGCTCCCTGCGCTGCCAACCCAGGATGTGGCAGGGCCGATCCCGGGAGCCTCCGCACCCTCCGGGCCTGGCCGGAGCCCCCCAGCCGGGTGGGGCCCGATCTGCACTTTACCCACCGCAAGCCATTCTGAGAGCCACCGCCCGGGCTCCCAGAGCCGCGCGCCACCCTCGCCTTCCTCCTGCACCGTGGGCGCGCGCGGCCGTCCTGTCCCTCTCCCCTCTGAGGCCTGGCCATCTCCCCTCCAACCGGCTCTCCCACCCCTCCCACCAGCCCACCTCCAGCTCCTTAAACACAGCGCACACATGCCTGCCCCAGGACCTTTGCACGTGTGCCCGCTCCGCAGGGAGACGCTGGGCACAGATGCTCATCCCACAGCTTCTCAGAGACGCCTGCGCGGAGCACCCAGGCTGAGCCGCTCCCACAGCCTGATGGGCTTTCCCGGGTCCCAGCACCGGGCATCTCTGGGGGAGCCTGGTTCACTCTGACCTGATCGCCCCCCCGGACAGTCACTGAGCGCGTGCGGGCTGCTCTCCGGCTCCTGCACTGTCCCCACGCCCCTGGGGGCCCAGCCGCCACGCGGGGAGAAGCCCAGGTGACATGGAGCCACGACATGTGACATGTGCCAGCGGCAGCCACCGCAGGCCTGCGAGCGGGGGCGGGGGCGGGGCTCAGAGGTGAGGGTGACTCTGCCCCTATCGGACCCCAGGGGAGCCCACGAGTGCCACCACCCAGCTGAGCCGCAGCCGGAGCTGGGGGAGATGGCACGGCCCCACCGCCTGCGGGAAGTCACGGGCGTGGGCAGCAGTGACAACTCAGGCCGCATTCTTTTTAAAAAATATATATTTTAAACATATTTTTATTGATTTCGGAGAGGAAGGGAGAGAGAGATAGAAACATCCATGATGAGAGAGAATCTTTGATCGGCCTCCTCCTACACGCCCCCCACTGGGGGGTCAAGCCCACAACCCAGGCCTGTGCCCCGACCGGGAATCCAACTGTGACCTCCTGGCTCCGAGGCCGACCTCAACCACCGAGCCCCGGGGAACCCGTGCCGCATTCCGATCCGGGGCTGCCTTCCGCGGGACAGAGGAAGACGGGGTCCGCTCACAGCTCCGTGCCCCCGGGGTCCCCCCCCAGCCAGCCTCCGTTTTCGGGTCTGGAACGTGGTCTGACCATGGCCTCTGCGTCCCAGCAGTTTCCAGAGGAAGGGAGGTGGGGTGTGTGGCGGATGGTGACTCAGAGCCGCCAGCTCAGACCCCGCGCCAGGCTGCGCCCGGCGTCTCCGCAGGGAGAGATGGGGATGCCGGGATCGGCACTCTCACTGCTCGGGGCTCCTCGCCGGTCGGGGCGCCCTGCCGGACGGACTGAGCCGCAGGGAGACAGGCAAACACCAGCCCCACGAGCCCGGCCGTCCCCGCATCACAGCCCCCCTCTCCCCATGGCCTGCGGCCCCAGGTGTCGGTGGCTGGACCACACGGGCCTCCCGTGGCCACGTGGCTGAGGCTGCAGCCCCGCAGCCCGGCCTCCACGCTGCCCAGGGGCCTGCCCTCCTGGGCCTGGGTCTTCCCAGCAGGGTCACCCCCCGGGAGGGGCGGCCACGATGGGAAGTAGCCAGATGTGGCCGCCTCCCCCGGGACCGCCGCTGGCCCCTGGCTGTGTTACATGGAGCCTGACTGCACAGTGACATGAAAAGGAGTGTCCGGGCCAGTGAACTGCGGGGGGCGGGGGATGCCCTTCCCCGTGACCCTCCCCGGCCTCCCCCACACAGCCTGCTCATTTGGCCTCGGACGTGCCTGGAGGTGGAGCCCGGCCAGTGCCTGCCTCAGTCTCCCCTCCTGTAAGGCCCTGAGAGCCACCTACCCCGCGGGCACCACCAGCCCAGCCCTGACTCCCTGGGCTCCGGGGAGGGGCCCCCTCGCGTGTGGCGTGCGTGTGGCGTGTGTGTGGCGTGCAGGCCCAGCCCCAGCGGCGGGGAGAGGCTGTGCGGCTGGCGGGCGGGCGGGTGTGGGCGTCTCGGTGAATCACTAGCCGGGGGCAGCCCGTCAGGTGCAGCTCCACCCCAGACGCCAATTAGCGATTCGTCACCTTCTCCCCGAAGCCAGGGCCAGCCCTGCCCGGCCTGTGGAGGTGGGAGACCTCGGCCGGCTGGCACACCCGCCCAGGGCGCCTGCCCGGGACCTGCCCGGAACCCTCCAGCAGCCCCGGGGCTGCAGAGCCTGGCCCGCCCGCCTGGGAATGGGGCCAGAGGCTGGCAGGCCTCCTGTGTCGCCCCGGCCACCCCCCGGGGCAGCCCCGCCCCCCTGACCCTAAGATGTGCCACCCTCTGACCCTCAGGCCCTGTGGGCTGCTGAGAGGAGCGAGTCGGGTAACGGTGCTGGCCCTGTCCTGGCCCTGGGGGGCACCTGGGTCTCCGTGGAGCCTGGTGGTCACGAGGTGGCCTGGGGTGCCTTGCGGGCCCCGGAGGCCCCCCTCTACCCCCCTGCCTTTGCTGCAGGTGCCTCCTGTTGGGAGAAGGCCCCCGAGGAGACCCTCCAGGGTGGGGGTGCCCCGGGGCCCCGGGTGGGGCTGGGCTCTCCCGGACGCTCCCTCTGGATTAGAGTCCCAGGCTCTCTCTGCTCCTCCCGCCACCCGCCACCCGGGCGCGCCCTTTGATGTCCCAGAGGGGCAGGGGCAGGGCCAGGGCCCAGAGCTTCCTCCGGCCGCTTTGAAGTCGGGCGCGGCCCTGTGGCTCCCACTTGGCATCCTGTCCATCCGGGTTTGGGGGGAGGCATGGGGCCCCCCCAGGCCTGGGTCAGAGGCCGTCACCTTGGGGGTCTCTGGGGTCCTCCGTGGAGGCCGAGCTTTGTGGGGGCCCACACGCAGGCCCCTCCGCCCCTCACCCTTCCTGGTGGAGGAGGGCGGGGCCTGCCCCTGGGTCCCTGGGCCCGGCGATCAGAGCAGCCGCCGCCACCCACCTGCAGCCGCCTGGGGGGCAGGGAGCCCAGCCATAAACCCATTTGTTCCCCCAAACAAGAGAGGGAATAAAGCTAAGCTCATAAAACCGAGCCAGAATCAAAGCGGACTTATCTCCTCGTTTCGCTGTAAAATCTCGGGACCAGAAAGGCAGCGGCCCCTTGGTGTTCAGGACCCAGACAGCTCCAGGCGCGCGGCCGTGAGGGGCCAGCGCCGTTCACGCAGGCGCCAGGCCGGGCGCGGGCTTTCCTGCAGCCTCCCTGTGGCCGAGGGGCCTGGAGGAGGCGTGGACGTGGGCTCCCGTCCCCCCGCGCTGCCGGCGGCCACCAGGAGGGCGTGCACAGCTCCAGAGACACCCCGAGGCTGACCACAGGCCCTGGGGGCCTCCCCGAGGTGGCAGCATGAGCGTGGCCCGCAGAGCAGCGGTCCCACCCACTCCGGGCTGGTGTCTGGGGCTCTCCTGGCCTGGGGGGCTGTGCCCTCTGCTCCCTGAGGAAGACCCCCCACTTCCTGGGACCCCAGACCCTCTGGGGGGCCGGGGACTCGGCGACACCGGACACACCCTGCCATCAGGTGGACCCTGAGGCTCCATGGGGGGACCACGGGGGGCCAGGCGCCCTCTCGCCCAGGCCCTGGCCTCTCCCTGTTCCCTGGGGAGCACCAGTCAGTGACGTGAGCTGGGCGCCCCGCCCCCCGGCCTGGGGGTTCCATCAGGGACGATGCGTGTACACTGTGCGGGGGGTGGGGATACATGCGTGGCACACACCTGAACATGCCAAACATGCATTTACATCCACGTGCACGCCACGGGCCTCCAGGCGGTCTCACGCCCCCCCACACACGCACACGCACACACATGGGCCTGCCGCCTGCACGCTCCCCGCACGCTTCAGCTCTCTTCTCAACAACGCCCCAGCCCCGGGCTCCCCAGGAACCTGGCGGCCCGTCCCTTCCAAACACGACCGGCAGACTGTGACGCTGGATCGCAAACTCCCCGAGGTGGATGGAGCGGAGGGGCCGGGAGGATGTCCCGGGCCTGGACGCTGGGCCCATGACCCCTCCCCCCTCGCTCCTGCCGGTGCTGGGCACCCCAGTGGGCGTGGGCCTGTGTGCAGGGGCCGGGCAAGGAGGCACCTGCAGGCCGGTCAGGTGCAGCCGGCTCAGCCCCGCCATCTCCACTGCGCCCAGGGCCTCAGTCTCGGCTCTCTCCACACGCCACAGGGCGGGTCATGAGGGGGGTCCGGTGCGGACTTGGGGACTGGGTTCGGGGTGTCATGAGGATGCGTGTCCAGGGGGAGGAATCTGGCCTCAGACCCGCCCCCTGTTCAGCCTGGTGGGTGCTCAGGGCAGAGCCCAGAGCTGGGGGCTCTCAGACGCCCATGGGAGAAGGTGCCTGGAGGGGGTGGTCTTCAGTGGGGCCGACGAGACGGGCAGGGACAGGCAGGCAGTTCCGGCGTTCGCTTGGGGGTACCGGGGGTCCCTTCAGGAGGTTCGCGAGCAGCTGTGGCACCCGTGGAGCTGGGCCCCCTCTTCCCATCCACTCCCCCCGAGCCTGGCGTGGGGAGCTCGCGGGCCTGAGGTCGCAGGGGTTGGGGGTTCTCTGACGACCCACGGGTCTGACACTGCGAAGAGCTGGGGTGTCAGCCAAGGGGAGGCCTGTTTGCAGGACAGACGTGGCTTCGAGCTCCGACCGGTCAGAGATGCACAGGCCGGGCGGGGCCTGCCTCAGGGTGGGCGTGAGCCCGGAGTCCGGTTCAGGGCTTGGGCCCCCGGGACCCGCCTTTGGCCAGGAGCCAGGAGCCCCACCGCCTGGCGCTGGCGACTGGTGGGCTGGGTGGACCCCGGGGAGTGAGGGGCCAACGTCCACCCCCGACCGCCGCGGGTCCCGCTCCCAGGCCCAGAGACCTCCGGGTGCCGGCTCCTTCCCGCGTGGCTGGGGCTGGGGTGGCCTTGCTGCTGACCGCGGCCTGGAGACACTGCCCACGGCCACAGGCAGGGTCAGGAGACCCCGGCTGCAAACCCTTCGTGCAGCCCCGGGGGCGGGAAGTGGGGGCCCCGGGCGTTGCCCACCGTTCAGCCCAATGCCCACGGGGCCCCCGGGCCCCGAGGGGCCCCATTCATCCCCTGCAGGCGCAAATAGTGAGGTGCTGGGCGGGCCCTGCAGGGTTGTCGGCCCCCCAGCTGCCGGCGGGCCCCTCCTGGGCGGGGCTGTCTCTGTCCGGCTCAGACGCCCTGAAACCACAGGCCGGGGGGGAGTAATGCTGCAGATGGCCGCGTGGTGGCGCCAACGCACAGGGAATGCAGCGAGGAGCTGGCCTCGGGTGGCAGGGCCTGCCGCTGCCCTAGGGGAGCATGGGTGCTGGGTAGGTGCTGGGGGAGGGGGCAGGTGGGTGCAGGGTGGGCAAGGGCCTGGGTGTGGCTAAGGGGTTGGTGGTCTGCAAGAGCGAGCTGCAGGTGCAAATAGTGGGGTGCTGAGAGGGGCCGAGGACCCCGCCTCCTCCACACCCCATTCCCAGAGTGAGCACCCACACACCTATGCACCCCACAGAAACACCCCCCACCTCCACCTCCACCTCCAGCCAGGCACCCCCACCACGGGCGGCAGAGCCTCCTGCCCAGAGCCGCTGTCAACCTGCTCCAGGTCGCGGATGGTCCCTGTCCCTCCCCACCCAGTGCCTGGCATTTCCGGTGACGGTGGTGGTGACGGTGATGACGGTGATGACGGTGATGACGGTGACGGTGGTGGTGATGGTGATGATGGCTGAGAGCGGGTCCGAGATCCAACTGGGCCATTAGGACCGGGACCCGATTCCCTCCCGTCTGCTGTCCCTTCCCTCCTCAGGGAGGGCTCCACCCCCCACTCCAGAGGTGCACACGCATGCTCACATGCTCACACATATGCACCCTCACACATGCACACACACTCGCACAATGCTAACATGGGCACACACATGCTAACACGGGCACATGTTCACACATGCTAACATGGGCACACATTCACACATGCTAACATGGGCACACTCTCACACACATGCTAACACGGGCACACACTCGCACACATGCTAACACGGGCACACACTCACACACATGCTAACTTGGGCACCCACTCACACACATGCTAACATGGGCACACACACACGTGCTAACATGGGCACACATTCACACATGCTAACACGGGCACACACTCACACACATGCTAACTTGGGCACCCACTCACACACATGCTAACATGGGCACACACACGTGCTAACATGGGCACACACACACGTGCTAACATGGGCACACACTCACACGTGCTAACATGGGCACACACTCACACGTGCTAACACGGGCACACACACACGTGCCCACCGATAGTCCACAACCGCAGCGGTGCCACACGAGCGCTGGCGTGTGATGGGCCCTGAGCGGGTCAGGCTCCCGGTGCCCGGGGTGGGCTGGCCGTTTGTCCAGGGCGAGAGCACCGGGCTGGGGTCCAGAGGGTGGTGGCCGGTGGCAGGGGCGGGTGCGTGCCCTCTGTCTCGGCTGGGCCCCGCGTGGGCGCTGGGCCAGCTGCGGCCCCGGCCACAGCTCACAGGCCCCTGGAGTCGGGCCAGCGTGAGTCGGAGCCTGTGGGTCTGAGCGCGGCCCCGCCCACCCCCTGCCCCCCGCAGCTCCCTGCCTGCCCGCCTTTGCCCGGGAGAGCTGCCCCCACAGGTTCCCCCCGCCCCGCCCCCGCCCGCACCGTCCTCTCCAGTCACCCCGGCTGCCCTCCCCTGCCTCCCCTCCCCGCGCATCTGATTCCGGTGAGGAGCGGCGTCGCTGTCAGGATGACACACAGCAGGGCCAGGGCTGGGAGGCGGGGGGTGGGGGGGCTCTGAGGGCCTGGGGCCAGGTGGGACGTGCACACACGCGGAGAGAGCGCCCTGTGCCCGCAGCGCAGGTCGGCCGGGGCAGGCACCAGGCCCGTGAGCCGGAGGAGGGTGCCCTCGGCGCTCACACCCTCCCGGCACCCGGCAGCTCCCATACGCAGCCCAGGGCTGGTGCCAGGCCCCCGACGGGGGGGACACCTCGGCCCACCAGGGGTGGCCAAGCAGAGGCCCCCATCCGGGCCCGACTGAGCCCATCTCCGGCCCCCCCTCTCTGCGAGGCCAGTTGGAGCCTGGACCCCAGCTTGTCCTCAGAGGGAGGGGGGGACCATCACCCCCAAGCAGGAGGCCTGCCGTCCCTGCAGCGGACGGTGGAAGAGGACTGCCCGCCCCCCGGGCCCCTGCACCCCCTGCAGAGTCGTCTGCCCTGTGGGGGCCCCAGGGCTGCTCCCCTGAAGGAAACTGCCCAGGTCCCCGAGGCTGTCAGGACGCCCCTCCCACCCCACTCTGCGGCCAGTGGGGGTGACCCAGGCCTCCTGGGCAGGGCACCCCTCACCCCCTGCCATCCCCCGCAAGCACATGCTCACTGGGCTGGGCAGCTGCTCTGCTGACCGCTGGCCAGAGTGCCCCGGGCTGCAGCCACCGCCCTCTCCTCTCAGAGACGCTAACCACTTCCTCTGGGTGGGGAATGGGGGCCGGTGGCGGGCACCCTGGCCTGGGCTGGGTCCCGTGTTGCTGGGCCGTGGAGAATAGGGTCAGGCCCCTCCCCGGACGGGGTGGCCCGAGGGGTGCAGGTCCTGTGCACCCTGAGAAATCACGTCGCACCCACAAGAGGCCCTCTGTGGTTGGGGTGGTCACGGATCCACCGTCCGGCTCCCAGAGACGGCCACGCCACCAGCACCCACCGCACGCCCAGCCGCCCACACGTCCAGGCCCCACCTGCCTCCTGCCTCAAACACTAAGGAACCCGGGAGGCGTCCAGGCCCCAAACCCGTCTGCTTGGCCCCGTCCCCAGACAGCCGCCGCCTGGAGCTGGGCCCGCCCCCTGGAGGGCTTTCTCCGCCCGCACTCTGCCTCCACGGGCATCCGGCATCCGTGCCGGCGTCGTGTGTCTGGGCCCTGCCACCTGGAGGGCTTCCTCCGCCCGCACTCTGCCTCCACGGGCATCCGGCATCCGTGCGGGCGTCGTGTGTCTGGGCCCTGCCACGTGGGTGGCGGTTAGAGGTGTGAGGGGGGACTGAGCTTCTCCTCCACGTGTTTCTGTAACGCTTCCGTTTTGCTATCAGCAGGGATGACTGTTACGATCAGGAAACACTGTGTGTATTTTTTTCAGCTAAAACGGGTTCTGGCCCGGGCGGCGGGGCCCAGGGGCTGAGCATCGACCTAGGAACCTGGAGGTCACGGCTCGATTCCCGGTCGGGGCCCAGGCCCGGGGTGCGGGCTCGATCCCCAGGGTGGGGCGCGCAGGAGGCAGCCGGTCCGTGATGCTCTCTCATCAGTGATGTTTCCCTCTCCCTCTCCCTTCCTCTCTGAAGTCAGTAAAAACCTATGTGTTTAAAACAAGACAAAACGGTGGTCCTTCAATAACGAACATGAAGCCACAAACATGGCCCCTCCTTCGGGGTGCGGTGTGCCCGCTGAGTGTCCACAGGACTAGGGGACACGGGCGTCAGCTCCTCCTGCTGTGGCCGGCCCCTGGGCCCGCTCCAGACCACAGTGCAGTCCGGCAGGTCCCTCCACGGCCCCCCGCCCGTCCCCCTCCTCCACCCCAGCCCCCAGTGCACACAGCGCCGGCCCCAGGCCCCCCACCGCTGGCCTCCATGGGGTTCAGGGCTCCGTGTTCCTGCGATTCCTCCCGTGCGTGCGAGACGTCAGTGTGCTGGCTGCGCAGGCCCCACGGCCGTGACTGTGGACAGACAAGGGGAGGTCAGGCTTCCCAGGCCATTAGCTGCAGCTGCTTCTGCAGATACGGGATCGTGGGGAGACCGGCGCCTCGCCCCCCCCACCCCCCCCCCGGCCAGTTCACCCTGCGCCTCCTGTGCCGGCCTCTCTCCCTCCCTCCCTTCCTTCCTTCCTTCCTTCCTTTAAATATGTTTTTACTGGTTTTATTTATTTATTTATTTTTAAATTCTAAGCAGCCTATTTTTGATTTTATCGATTTCAGAGAGGAAAGGAGAGAAAGAGAGAGAGAGGGGTAGAGGGGAGAGAGAAGGAGGGAGAGATCGGCTGCCTCCTGCACGCCCTACCCGCCCCCCCCCCCCCAAGGATGGAGCCCAAAACTCAGGCATTTGCCCCCACAGGGAATCGAACTGTGACCTCCTGGTTCATAAGTGATGCTCAACCACTGAGCAACACCAGCTGGGCTGTTTTCATTGATTTTAGAGAGAGAGGAAGGGAGAGAGAGAGAGAGTCATTGATCAGCTGCCTCCTGCATGCCCCCCACACTGGGGATGGAGCCCCAAACCCGGGCATGCGCCCCGACAGGGAATCGAACCGTGACCTCCTGGTTCATAGGTCGATGCTCAGCCCCTGAGCCCCGCCGGCCGGGCCCTGTGCCCTTAAAGGCGGGTGAGTTATGGGCACACACAGCGAGCGGGACGAACGGGAGCCACTGGAGCGTGTGCCTCGCTGACGGGGAGGGTGACGGGGCGCCCCGACGCCCGTGCTGGCGGCCGCGTGGGAGCTGGGCCCCCGCCTCGGCTTCTGTCTCGCTCACTTTGCTGCCTAATGGAAGACAGCGCGTCAGAATCAAACAGTCCGTACGGGCCCGGTGCTGCTAACGGAGAGGAAACACACAGGCAGGAGCGGGCCATCTGCAGGGCCCCGCCAGCGCTGTCTGCCCGCCCACGGCCCCGGGCTGTGCGCCGTGGATGTGTAATCGGATCAGTGGCGCTGTGTTCCGGAGGGTGGCAGCCCGCCCACCCTCGGTGCCCGGCTCCGTCCCTGAGCCTGGGTGGCGCGTCCTCCCCGCCCTGCCCCCATCTGGGCCCCAGGGAGCCCGAGCCATAGGGACCCCCACCTGGGCCCCCGGGGGCGGGTGGGGACAGGATGGTCACCGTCGGGCACAGGGGCAGGCCCAGGTGGACAGTGGGCCCAGCCCTCCGGGGGTCAGGAGGCCAGAGGGGCTGGAGCCGAAGGAAAGAGATCCTCTTAGAGGGGTACCTGCCCCCAGAATCCCAAACCCCGTCTTGCTGCCCCCTCGCAGGTCCTGGCCTGCTACGCTCTCCAGGCCCCGCCCCTCCAGCCCTGACCTCCCGCTCAGGGGGGTGATGGCAGAGGGTTGAGTTTCTTGGGGACCGTGCTGGGAACCGGCTCTGACATCCTCAGGGAGCCCCGCTGGCCCCCCAGGCAGACCAACCCCCCAACAGCTGGAGCTGCTCCCCAGTCCCGCTGACCCAGGCCTCGAGATGCCGCGGGCACAGGCACAGCTGACCCTCCACAGAAGGCGGTCACAAGCCCCCCACTGCTTCTCGAGGGCACCTGGAGCCTCGCCACACGTGTAACCCGGCAGCGTCCTCCGTCTGTGGCCCCTGACCCTCCTGACAAATATCGAAACCTCAGCATCGCCCGGGAGGTCCCGGCCCCGCCCCACGGGGTCCGCCCAGCCCGGCAGAGCCAGCAGTTCACCGGAGAAAGACAGGCCGCCCTGTGTGGTTCCGTGAATTCGGGACGCTGGCCCCGCGCTGCCCGGAAGGGGCTGCACCCCCACGTCACCTCCCCCCAATCAGGGCACCACGGAAGGAGCCCATAGCGTGGACGGAGATCGGGGGGGCCCCCAGCCTGCAGACCCCGGCCGCCAAGGCCGGCCCATCTGCACACTCCCCACCCCCACTCTGGGTCCAGGCCCCTCGCTCGCAGCCTGATTAGACGGGGTGAGGGGACCCCGTTTTTTCTGGTTCTTGGGTGGTTAGGGTGCCTCCCCAGCCGCGGTCTCCCGGGGGCCCCGGGCGGAACAGCAGGATCCCGGCTGCTTTTCCTCCCCAGGGAAGCAGCCGGACAGAGAGAGGAAGGCGGGGCCGGGGCAGGGGGAGGTGGGGAGCACAGGGCTCCCCCGGCTCCAAAGCCGAGGACCTTGCAAGAATTCGGAACCCTCTCCCAGGAGCCTTGGGGTGCGGGAGGAGCACCCAGAGTGCCGTCCTCGCCCTCCTGCCGTCCCTGCACCCCCAGGCTCCTGATGCGGGACTCGGCCTGGGGCTGGGCCCGGCGCCTCCTGGAGCCCCAGGCTCTCGCCTGAGCTGGGGGCCCCTCCATGGGTTTCCCCACCAAGTACCAGACCCTCGAGGGGCGGGCCCTGTTGCTTCCCGCGGGCACCCTGGCTCCTGGACAATGGACGAAGGAGGGAAGCATCGGTGAGTGCGTGGGGCGGCCTCTCCTGACTCCACAGAGCCCTTCCCTGGGGGCCGGGCGGTGAGAAGGAGCCACAGCCCAGCTCTCGGGGTCCCCGTGGGACCAGGCCCTGGTGTGGGAGCCCAGGGGAACCTGGGCTTAGCTTCGGGCTGGCCCAGGGCTGGGGTGGGGGGTCTGGGGGCGGCTGGAGGGAGCGGCTCAGCCAGGACGAGTTTATTAAAAACCAGCTCAGGATCTGGCTGTCAGCCGCGCTCTTCCCGGCCCCAGTCATCCAACCTCACGCGGATGAGCCCTGTCTAAATGTCACGGCTCCGGGCGGCGGGCGCAGCCTGGAAATGTCAGCCCCTTCGGAGCCGGGGATTAGCTGCCAGCACCTGCAAGGATGCGCCCGCGCCCCCTGCCCACGCGGCCCCCCCTGCCCGAGGCCCCCCCCCCCCGCCCGAGGCCGGGCAGCACCTGGGCTGAGGCTCCGAGCTTCCAGCTGGGGGCTCGCGGGCTCCGGGGAAGGGCACCAGCTGCAGGGAGGCCGGTGGGGGGGTGGGGAGGGGGGTGCACACACCAAGGTCCAGACCAGGCGCCGGGGCGGGGGGCAGGCAGCCCTGGGGGGAGTTGCCCACAGAAGACCCGCAGGGAGGGGGTGCCGTTTGGGGGCGGGCGTCCCAGCCGGTGTGGGTGAGCGCCATGGAGGCCGTGCGTGGGCCCAGGGCCCAGGAGCCCAGAGAGGTGCTGGCCGCCCTGGACCGCAAGGTGCAGCGCAGCCTGGGGCCCCGAGGAACCCGCACTGGCCGCCGCGTGCCCAGTTGGCGTGGCCTGGCCCTCACTGCAGAGCAAGGCTGTGCCCTCCCGTATTCTGGCCACCAGACCTCTGCTAATGCAGCCCAGGCCATGGAGTCCCAGAGAGGGGGCTGGTCTGGTGCAGGAGGCTGGGCCCTGTAGGAAGGGAGTCTTGGGGTGCAGGGCACGGCAGCCCCTCACCACCAAGAGCCCCGGAGCCCAGGGCAGCAGGGTGCGGCATCCCGGCGGGGAGGGCTCTGGTCTTGCAATTAGACCTGACGGCTGTCAGAACACAGCGGCCGTCGCCTGTGCGAGTGACTAATGGGAACTGAATGTCCCTTGCTGCTCTTCTCCCGGCTAATTTGTCAGATACGAGCGAGCCGGAAGGGGGTGCGGGGTGCGGAGGAGGGGGGTGTCAGGCTGAGTCACTGCACCTGGGCGAGGGGGGTCTGGAGAGGGACCCCAGGAACCAAAAGCACCTGGCAGGAGCCGTGGCCGTGACCGTGGCATTGTGCGAGGGAGAGAGGGGAAGCCAGAGGCCAGGCCCGCTAAGCCCCTGCTGCGGACCACAGGCACACACACGAACATGGACACACACACATGCACACACTTACACAGCACACACATGCACAGACTCAAACACATTCATGTGCACAAACATTCATGCACACACACTCGCACACATGCTTACATGCACACACGAACATGGACACACACATGCACACACTTACACGGCACACACATGCACAGGCCCAAACACATTCATGTGCACAAACATTCATGCACACACACATGTCCACATGCTCACATGCACACACACTCATGTGCGCACACACGTCCACACGCGTGCACATTCGCACACAGAGACAGCAGTAACGCCGCAGGGAGGCTCCCAGGCCGGCTGCACAGCCGGGGGTGGGCCTGGCCATCCGGCATCTCCAGCGGCTGCGCCCACCTCCAGGTGGGACCTCCAGGTGGTGGTGGGCCTCCCTGAGCCTCCGCCCCCTTGGCCTGGTGAGAGGTCGGCACCCTGCCCCCCACGGGCGGGTGAGCAGTAAAGGAGGTGCAGTGAGCTTTGGGGTGCTCTGAGGGTCTGCCCTTCCTCCCGGGTGAGTGGCTGGTGGTCAGGGGCTACGAGACCGCTCGCTGTCCATGGGTCTGACCTGAGGCCCCGTATCCTGCCCTCCGTCCCGCCCCCTCCTGGGCCTCCCCAGCCCCTCCCTGTCGGGTCCCACGGGACCTCTGGCCACCTGGCTTCCCTCTCCTGGAAAGGACAGCCTGACGGGTCCCCTTGGCCGTTTGGAAACCCGAAGACACTCCCCCTGCACAAAGGCAGCCGTCCTTGCAGCCTGGCCCGCCCGCCCTCCCATCTGGGCAGCAGAGCCCGGGAGGGGTGCCCGTGCCTCGTGCTGGGCAGGACAGACCCCCCCTGAAAGGACCCAGGATGGGGGCCCTTGAGGGGGTGCAGAGAGCTTCTCCAGAGGCCCGAGGGCGCCAACCCCTGGTGCCTGGAACCCCGGCGCGCCCACTCTGTGGATGGAAAAACTGAGTCTGGACACAAGGGGCTGCCCCCAAAGGCGGGTCTCCAGCACCGAGCAGGAGCCCCGCCCCCCCCCCAGGGGCCGGCCCCGCCCAGAGGGTTGGGTGCTGGCGGAAGGGAGCCCAGGGAGGAGGAAAAAGGGGTGCAGCCTTCCTGGGGGTGGTCTTGGATTTGTCGGGGGAGGGAGCCAGGAGGCCCGTGTGAGGTGGGGTGGGTGCCCTCGGAGACGCCGCCTGCTCCTCGCACACGCCCTGCTGCCGGCCTGGCCTCCGTCCGCCCCATGATTGCTAAGTGCACCCCATCGACCGCAGGCGGCCCAGGTGCGACTCGTCGATACTCTCGCCGCTGCTCTCTCCTCCGACGCCTCCAGGAGCTAATTGCCCTGACATTTCCACAGACAGCGCCTGTCGGGGGATCTCGGCCCTGTCCCTGCCGGGGGAGGCGGGCCACCCTCCTCTGCGCCCCCTCCACACTTGGGGGCCCCCAGACTGGGCGAGGGGGGAGGCGGGCAGCGTAGGCGAGGCCTGTGCCCCTAACCCTGTTCCCCAGCCCGGGGGGCGGGGTGGGGGCGTGTGGGGGTGGGGGGGGTGGGGGGGTGCTCTCTGCAGATGCCCACACAGCTGGCCCAGGCTGGGAGCGGGGGGCAGGCCTCGCCGCCCCTGGCATCAGCCAGGACCCCCAGGGCTCAGGGACAGCCCGGCCGGCGTGACGCCCGGGTGCCCGGGTGTGTCCGTGTCCGGCAGGCCTGTCCCCTGTGAGCAGGGACACTGGTCCCAGGACTCAAGTGATGCCCACAGCGGCCTCAAAGCCCTCTGCCCCTCACACCCGGGAGTGACCTTTGACCCCAGGTCACGGAGCGCACCTTTGCTGGTTCCCGCTGGTTTTCTCTCTTTTTGTGTCACCCTCACCCAAGGACACGTTTCCATTGATTTTTGGAGAGAGCGGAAGAGAGAGGGAGGGACAGAGAGAGAGACACATCGACTGGCTGCCTCCCGCACGCCCTGACCAGGGCCTGGAGCCTGCCACCGAGGTACGTGGCCTTGCCTGGAATCGAACCCGGGACCCTATAGTCTGTGGGCTGACGCTCTATCCACTGGGCCACACTGGCCAGGGCCCATGGGGTGTTCGGTGGGGGGGTCCCGCAGAGGCACGGGCTGGAGCCCCAGCGCTGCACCCTCCTCCGCTCCCCTCTGCGGCTGTCTCTGCCCCCCCCCCGCCCCCTGGACCCCCACCCCCAGGGGGCCTGGACTATGGAAGGAGCGGGGGAGGGCGGGGTTGCAGCCGGGAGTGGAGGGGAGCAGCCCCCAGGCCTGGGAAAGAGCCCTGAGACCACAAAGCCCAGCAGCCGCGGCTGGCCCTGCCCCCGCCCACGGAGGGGCCCCTCGCCCTCGTCTGGGGGGAGCCCGCTGTCATTATGGGCCATTAAGTCCCCGGGAGCCGTCACCGGAAGAGGCTGTTGAGCTCAGCGCCTCCTGACTGCAGGCAGGAGCTGTGATTACTCAGCACGGCTGGGCGGGGGCGAGGGTGGACAGGGAGGTAGGGGCTGAGTGAGGGAGGGGACGGCTGCCGGAGCCCGGCCACGGCAACATCCATCATCATCCCACCTCCACGCGGCCCCCCCTCCTGCCCCCAAAGCCTACCCCGGGGCCTCAGTCCCGCCCTTCTCCTCCTCTTCCTGCAAAGAGCCCCTTCCAGCCCTGGGGTCCCTTTCGGGGTCTCTGCTCACCCAGGGGTGCTGGCAGCATCAGCCCGTTAGGCCACGCCCTGCCCCTGGGCACGGACACCACGGGGCCCTTGAAGAGGCCTGGCAGGGAGCTGGGGACACTGGCTGCCGGCCTCCGCCATCCCGGCTGCAGAATGGGCGCGTACGAGGTGCACCGGTTCGTCCTGCGCATGTTTCTCAGTAGGTGGAGTTACACACTGGTCGATCTATATGCCGTGTGACACGTGTGCTAGTTTCTCGTGCTGCTCCCTCGGATGACCACGTGTTCCGATCGACGGCGCCGCGCTTTCTGAGCGGCGCTTCAAAACCTACGAAGACGTGGAAAATGGGGCCCCTGAATGGTCTGCCTCGAAACAAGGAAAGTTCTGTTGGGACGGCCTCCACAAACCACCTGAAAGATGGGGGATGTGCAGCCGGCGACGGACGTTACTTGGAAAAAAGCACTTTCGATGTTTCTCTTGAAATTATCGTGTTTCCTTTGATTACAAAATCCGCGCTATTAACCAGTAAAGGGTCAATCCGCATTTCTAACCAGTAAAGGGTTAATTTGTATTATTAACCGGTTAATAATTAATCCGCATTATTAACCGGTTAATAGTTAATCCGCATTATTAACTGGTTAATAGCTAATCCATATTATTAACCGGTTAACGGTTAATCCGCATTATTAACCAGCTAATAGTTCATCTGCACTATTAACTGGTTAATAATTAATCTGCATTTTAACTGGTTAATAATTAATCCGCATTATTAACCGGTTAATGGCTAATCCGCATTTTTAACCATAATAATGCGGAGTTTGTAATCAAAGAAAACACGATAATTTCAAGAGGAACATCGAAGTGCTTTGTTCAAAGTGCTGTCCCGTCACTAGCTACGCGCTCCCCCATCTCCCAGGCGGTGTGTGGGTCCGTCCCAGTAGGACCTTCCAGGTGGAGGCCGTGGACGCTGGTGCTGCCGTGCACCCTCCCAGGCGCCCGGGATGGAGGCCGCCCTGAGGGTGGAAGGGGAGACGAGAGGGGAGCCAGGGGAGGGGGCTGGAGGTGCCCTGGCCGCCGGGGTGGAGCCAGAGGACCGGGGAGCGCCTCTGAGCAGCCGCCTGAGAGTGTGGGAAAGGCTCCCCACGACCCAGGGGAGCACAGGGAGGGAGGGGACCGTGCCCCTTGCAGGGAGGCCATGGCCCTGCCTCGGCCCCGGCTGGGTCACTGGGCCCAGGGGAGAATCCAGAAAGCTTAGCTCTGGCCCAGCTCCCCGCCGGCTCAGGTAGACAGGAATTAAGAAACAATATTTGTGTTGGCAGCAGACATTTGCCGAAAGGTTAAGTCCACACCGGCAGGGCCTGCCCTTCTCCTGCATGCTTAGCGGATCGGTCGCCCGGCCCTGCACCCACGCTGAGCAAACAGGTGGGGCTGGCCCCGCGTCACTAGGGGTCCCCAGCAGCCCTCCTGGAGGGGGCACGCGAAAGCCTCGGGGTCCCAGGGCTGCCACCGGCCCGGAGGCGGGGCTGCCAGGGACATGGGGCTCAGGTGGGTAGGATGTGGCCTGGGCAGCGGAGGCCTTCAGACCCCATCAGCTCATGCGGGGGGAGGGAGGGGCGCCCTAGAATCCACCCTCCACGCCGGGGTCAGGGTAGGTCCTGGCTGTGCCGCCGGGCGCGCATCCCCACGGAAGACCTCCTCTGGGCCAGGGCCCGGAGGCAGACGCCATGCGGAACTGTCCTCGAGTTGCCCCGAGCCCAGGAGGGGGGACAGGCCAGGGCCTGCACCGGGCACCGGGAGGCAGCTGTGAGCCAAGCTGGGGGAGGGGGGGGTCCTGCCCTCAGGGAGTTTGCCGAGCAGGGAAAGCCAGGGGCCAGGCAGAGGTGGGAGGTTCATATTGGGTGTGAGAAAGAGAGGGGTTCTGTGGGATGTGTAGGAGCTCACCAGGACAGGGGTGGGGACCGGTTGTCATGGACTCCCAGGCCCTCCTGGAGGAGGGGGGGGGGTGTCAGGTGAAGGGGCTCAGCAGGAGCAGATGTGGGGAGGTGCTCCCCGTTGCACTGGCTGAGCACCCAGGCTGCTTCCTGGGGCTGTGGGAGCCACAGAGGGCTGAGGAGCAAGGAGACGCTGTGCTCATAGCACCGTTAGGGCAGGTCCTGGAGGAGAGGGGCTGCGAGGAAGAGTGGGCGGGCCCCGAGGTTCTGGGAGGGGCCGGGGAGGTGGACAGGGGTCACAAGGTGACCAGCCGGGGTCGACCTGCGGGGCTGGGGCTGGAGACGGGCCGCGGGCTCCTGCTGTGTCCACTTGGTCCCCCTGGGCTGCGGACGCAGAGGGCCCATCTCCAGTGGCCGCACCCCAGGACCACCCCGCTGGAGGGAGCGGCTGGTCAGCGGGTCCCCCAGTTCACCGTCCACGCCCTCCCTGCTGCAGGCAGCCTGGGCCCAGGCACTGCGGGGCCTGTGGGCTGCAGGGCCCTGTGGGGAGCTGGTGAAGCGAAGACTCATCTGGAAAGACAGTCTCTCCTCCGACCCCCACGGTGCAGCCTGGGTCGCCCTGCGTGGTGTCGGGCGCCTGCACCAAGATGCAGGTTCTGTGCGGCGAGCCCCAGGGGGTGCCTGGGTAGCACCTCCCGGCTCCCCGCCTGTCACTCCACAGTCCCCAGCCCCACGGAGCGCCCGCAGGAGAGGGATGATTCAGAGCCGCCAGGCCGCCCTGCGGGGTGGGTGACAGTGGCGGCAATTAGATTTAATGGGACAGAGCCCTTTCTCCTGCCTCCCTCAGGCGGCAGCAGGCGGGAGAGGGATGTGAGGGAGGTGGGAGGTGGGGGACCCGGGGGGACTCTGACGTCAGCTCAGCCTATAAGAGGCCGCCTGGCCCGGCCGAGGGCTGTGGAGAGAGCCCGGGACCACACGGTGCCATGCCCACGCCCAGCGCCACCGCGCCCCAGGCCAAGGCCTTCCGCCGGGCCGTCTCCGAGCTGGACGCCAAGCAGGCCGAGGCCATCATGGTAAGGGGGCCGGCGGGTGCCCACTGGCCGACACGGGCCAGGACCCTGGGTGTCCCCGGGCTCAGGGTCCAGCGGGCGGCTCAGACCCAGGCTCGGCGTGGTGTCCCGGCCATGGGCACTCCCTCTGCCCGGGCTGCCAGGGCGACCCCGTGCCTACGTGTTTGCATCTGGGCGGGTGGGTCGTCTGACCCAGCGAGGGTGTCCCAGGCCGCAGCACAGCTCACGGCGGGGGTGCTGGGCCCACGGGGGTGCAGCTCCTGGGGATGGCGGTCTGAGCCCAGGGGTGAACTGGATTCTGGGGCAAATCCCACCATCACCACCCGTCCCCTGCCAGGCGCCCGGGTCCCACAGCCCCTGCCCAGCAGCCCTGGGACAGTCCCCCAACTGTTGCCACCTGGGAGCCCTGAGTTCAAGGGCGCCTGTGCGGGCAGCCCCCCTCGGCTGGCCCCCATGTGAGACGGGGGCGGGGAGGGGCTTGGCAGCCCGGCAGGGGGGCCTGCAGTTCGTCCCCAGGGACACCCGGATGACAGGCCCGACGTTTAAATGGGCTTTGGCTTTAGACCCTGAGTGACAGCGTGGTCTGCGTTCCAGAGACTGAACGTGTAGGCACCTTCTCGGGGGCCGTGGGGAGAGCCCCCCGTGGAGGCCAGGGCCCGGGCTCTGTCCACATCCTGAGTCGCGTGGGGACCAGAGAGGGGGTCCCCTGCCCCTGCCCCCTGTTCCGGACCCGAGGGCACCAGCACCTACTTGGAAGTTCAGCTCCAGGGGGTGAGCCCTCCACGCAGCTCCTCCTCCGTCCAGCCTGGGAGCTGTCGGGGGCATCAGACACGCTGGCCTGAGCGGCTGGACGTCTTGGGAACGGGCTGTGGACAGGGGCACCTGTGTCCGGATGGAGGGGACGTGTGGCCAGGTGTCCCTGTGCTGCGGAAGGGCCGGAGGGACCGTGAGCAAAGGTCGCTCACAGGAGAGGCTGGGGGGCGCGTGGACGGGTGGGGGCCACTCCCCGCCCGGCAGACACCGAGCTCACCGCCCCTCCCGGCCCCCGGCTCTGGCCACCGTCCATCTGGGGCCAAGGGCAGCAGATGAACTCCCGAGTCGCTCCTTCCTGTCCCCTAATCCAGTTAGGGCCGGGCCTGGGGACAGGCGACGCGGCGTCTGGGCGCCGTGGTGACCCCCTCCACGGGGCCAGGAGCCTGGCGGAGGCTCTGCCTGGCCAGGGGGCCTCTGGCGCACACAGCAGGCGCTCAGCACAGCGGGGCCTCTGGCGCACACGCAGGCGCTCAGGCCAGGGGGCCTCTGGCGCACACAGCAGGCGCTCAGCGCAGCCGGCCGCCCTGTCCCGCAGTCACCGCGCTTCATCGGACGGAGGCAGAGCCTCATCGAGGACGCACGCAAGGAGAGGGAGAAGGCGGCGGCGGCGGCGGCCGCGGAGCCCGGGGAGCCGTTGGGGGCGGGCGCCTGCGTGGAGAGAGACGGGAAGGCACTGCTCAGCCTGCTCTTCACCCTGCGAGGGGCCAAGGCCGCCCCGCTCTCCCGCGCCCTGAAGGCCTTTGAGGTGAGGGCGGAGGGCGCCCACGCGGGCCCCTGGGGGCCGGTGTGAGCGGGACTCAGGCGCTGCCCAGGCCACGAAGGGCACAAGGGGACAGGGTGCGGGGAGCGTTGGGGGACCCCACAGCCCCCGTCACACCTCCGGTTCTTGGGCTCCCCATGAGGCCGCCAAGCCCTGCCGCCCCCAACCCCTGCCCACGCCCGCCACCCTGCAGGTGTGGACGAGTGGACGTGGCTCCCAGCAGGCAGCTGGGGGTCAGGGTCCCCCCCCGCCCCCCCCGCCTGCCCCTGATGGCTGAAGTGGCCGCACCAGGCAGGGTGGGCAGGAGACAGGCCCCCGGCACAGGCGCCCAAATGACATTACAGCCAGACCGCCGTCCAGCTCCCGAGATGGCTGTGGCCGGAGGGCCCTGGACACCCAGCACCCTGGTTGCCAGGCAACAGGGGCTGGCGGTGGCAGACCCTCCTGCCAGCCCCAGGCTCAGTGTCACTCAGCCATCAGGGAGGCGGGACCTTCTGACAGTGGCCGGGCAGCCAGCGGGAAGTCAGGCCGTCGGGTGGAGCCGGGGAACACAGCTGGTGCCACCCCGAAAGCCGGGTCGAGGGGACCGCGGCGGCAGCTGCCGTTGGGCAAACGCAGCAACGCCCCGTTTCCCGCCACGGGCCCTGCCCGGGGCTGGGAAAGGGTCGGCGGTCCGGGCAGGGCGAGCGGACCCCACGCCCGCCTCCCTCGCCCCTCAGCTCTGGCTCCCCCTCTCCCTCCCGCTCCCCGGCTTCGGCTCCTCAGACCTTCGAGGCCCAGATCCTGCACCTGGAGACGCGGCCAGCGCAGCGGCCGCGGGGGGGCGCCCCCCAACTGGAGTACTTCGTGCGCTGCGAGGTGCCCAGCGCCGACCTGCCCCACCTGCTCAGCTCCGTGCGCCGGGTGGCGGAGGACGTGCGCGGCCCCGGGGAGAGCAGAGGTGAGGCCACGAGGGCAACCCGTGACCCCGAGACACGGGGGTGCAGGGCTCCCCGAGGGGAACCCTGACGTGACCAGGGGGTGCGGCCGGGGGACTCGCTCCCTGCCTCTCTGGTCCCCTGTTCCCCAGCCCTCCCGCCCCCGGCTGTCGGGGAAGGGCCACGCTCCCCAGAGCCCAAGGCTCACGGCCCCTCCTTCCGTCTGTCTGTCCGTCCGTCCGTCTGTCGCTGTGCAGTCCTGTGGTTCCCGAGGAAAGTGTCTGAGCTGGACAAGTGCCACCACCTGGTCACCAAGTTTGACCCTGACCTGGACCAGGACCACCCGGTGAGCGGGTGCCCTCCAGGCCCGTGGGCCGGCCGTGTCGCCTGCGCTTGGAGCCGGGAGGGTGGGCAGGACCCTGGGCTGACCCTGGGGGGGTGCCCGGCTCCAAGCAGGTGTGGCCCCTGGGCACCCCCTGGGCGTGGGCAGGGCGGGCACTTCCTGAGGGGCCCCTCTGCCGCCAGGGCTTCTCGGACCAGGAGTACCGCCAGCGCCGGAGGCTGATCGCCGAGATAGCCTTCCAGTACCGCCAGTGAGAGCCGCCGGCCCTGCCCCACCCACCCCCAGGCCCCCATCCCACCCCCAGGCCCCATCCCACCCCCAGGCCCATCCCCACCCCCAGGCCCCCATCCCACCCCCAGGCCCCATCCCACCCCCAGGCCCCATCCCACCCCCAGGCCCCAACCCACCCCCAGGCCCATCCCACCCCCAGGCCCCATCCCACCCCCAGGCCCCAACCCACCCCCAGGCCCCATCCCCCCCAGGTCCCAACCCACCCCCAGGCCCCAACCCACCCCCAGGCCCCAACCCACCCCCAGGCCCATCCCACCCCCAGGCCCCAACCCACCCCCAGGTCCCAACCCACCCCCAGGCCCCATCCCCCCCCAGGCCCCCATCCCACCCCCAGGCCCCAACCCACCCTCAGGCCCATCCCACCCTAGACCTGCTGGGGCCTGGGGGAGGGGCGTCCTGGTCACCACCCCCTCCCCCACTGCCCCTGGGGTCCCCAAGTCACAGCCAGGCCCCCGAGGCACAGAGCGGAGGCCACTCAGCCGGCCGGGCACCAGCCCAGACCTTCCCACCCCCACCCCCGAGGGCCCCTGACCGACTGCCAATCCCTTCACAGCGGCGACCCCATTCCCCGTGTGGAGTACACGGCGGAGGAGATTGCCACCTGGTGAGACCTTACAGGCTGGGGAGGGGCAGGGACAGGGAGGGCCTGGGGGAGTCCCGGGTCCAAGGGCAGTGGCCCCAGGAGGGCAGGCCCAGGCCAGTGCAGAGGGGCTGCCGAGGCCCCCGTGGCCGCCTGAAGGGGTGGTGGCCTGAGGGGGTGTCCAGGAAGCCTCCCAGACCAGGGGCGAGGGCCCCCCAGTGGCCAAGGGGTGAGGAGAGGCCAGTGGGGGCTGCTCAGTGTAGGGACAAGGGGTGCCGGGCCAGGCCTGAGTCCCCGCCGACCGCCCGCTGACCGCCCGCTGACCGCCCGCCGACCGCCCGCCGACCGCCCACTGCAGGAAGGCGGTGTACACCACCCTCAAGGGCCTGTACGCCACGCACGCCTGCCGGGAGCACCTGGAGGCCTTCGAGCTGCTGGAGCGCTTCTGTGGGTACCAGGAGGACAGCATCCCCCAGCTGGAGGCCGTCTCCCGCTTCCTCAAGGGTGCGCTGGGGGGAGGGTGCAGCGCGAGGGCCTGGGGGGCTGTGGGAGGGCCTGGGGGTGCAGCAGGGAGGGCCTGGGGTGCAGCAGAGAGGGTCTGGGGTGCAGAGGGGAGGGCCTGGGGTGCAGAAGAGAGGGCCTGGGGTGCAGTGGGGAGGGTCTGGGGTACAGTGGGAAGGGTCTTGGGTGCAGGGGGAGGGTCTGGGGTACAGGGGGAGGGTCTGGGGGTGCAGCAGGGAGGGTCTGCAGTGCAGCGGGAGGGTCTGGGCTGCAGGGGGAGGGTCTGGGGGTACAGGGGGAGGGTCTGAGGGTGCAGCAGGGAGGGTCTGCAGTGCAGCGGGAGGGTCTGGGGTGCAGGGGGAGGGTCTGGGGGTACAGGGGGAGGGTCTGGGGGTGCAGCAGGGAGGGTCTGCAGTGCAGCGGGAGGGTTTGGGGTGCAGAGGGGAGGGTCTGGGGTGCAGAGGGGAGGGCCTAAAACCACCAACCCCTCCTCCCCCACTCTCCTGGGCCCTGACCACCCGCGTGGCCGTGCAGAGCGGACCGGCTTCCAGCTGCGGCCAGTGGCCGGCCTGCTGTCCGCCCGGGACTTCCTGGCCAGCCTGGCCTTCCGTGTGTTCCAGTGCACCCAGTACATCCGGCACGCGTCCTCGCCCATGCACTCGCCCGAGCCGTGAGTGTCCCGGCCCCGGAGCGGCCGGGGGGGGGGGGGCGCCTCCAGCAGGCAGACCCCAGCCCCAGCCCCACCGCCCCTCTCTCCCCGCCCCCCCCAGGGACTGCTGCCATGAGCTGCTGGGGCACGTGCCCATGCTGGCCGACCGGACCTTTGCCCAGTTCTCCCAGGTGTGTCCTGCAGGCCTCGGCCAGAAGCCGGGTCAGCGGAGGGGCAGGCCTGGGGCTGGGGGCCGCTTGGGTCCAGGGAGACCGTGTCATCCTGACCCAGAGGTGCGCGCTGACCGATCCCGGAAGACCACCTCAGGGGAACGGTGAAATTCCCTTTGCCAATTGGCCACCTGGGCGGGGAGCCGGGGACCAGCTGGGGCGGAGGCCCATGGCCTGTGCTGCCACCTGCTGGCTCTGCCGCGAACAGCAGGCAGCCGTCCTGGGACCTTGATGTTCCCAGAGTCTGGGCCCCCACCCACCTCGCACGGGCGCCCAGGCACCCCCCGCGCCCCCTCAGCCTCCTGCCCCCTCCGCAGGACATCGGCCTGGCGTCCTTGGGCGCTTCGGACGAGGAGATCGAGAAGCTGTCCACGGTGGGTCCCTTCCCCGGCGGGGCCAGGGGTGGGCGTGGGACGCCCGGGTGCAGGCAGGCCGTCCGCCTGGACTGAGGTCTCTGTTCTGCCCCAGGAGCATCACCCTCACAGGGGGCCGCCCTGACCGGCCTGGGTGGGGGGGTCCCGGGCGGGCCGTAGGGGGCTGTCTCGCTGACCACACTGCCCGCAGCTGTACTGGTTCACGGTGGAGTTCGGGCTGTGCAAGCAGAACGGAGAGGTGAAGGCGTACGGCGCTGGGCTGCTGTCGTCCTACGGGGAGCTCCTGGTGAGACCCCCCCCCCCCGGGCCGGCGCAGAGTCTGGGTCCCCGCGGGAGGGCAGCCTCAGCCCAGCCTCCGGGAGGACCCCGGGGAGGAAGGCGTCCGCCCCAGAGTCCGTTCCCTGCGACCGCCTCCCCGCAGCACGCCCTGTCCGAGGAGCCTGAGATCCGGGCCTTTGACCCCGACGCGGCCGCCCTGCAGCCCTACCAGGACCAGACCTACCAGTCGGTCTACTTCGTGTCGGAGAGTTTCAGCGACGCCAAGGACAAGCTCAGGTGGGCCGGCCTGCAAACCCATTTCACAGAGGAGAAAACTGACCACCTCCGTTACAACACCCCTCCCACAGCAGCACCCCCAAAAGTCTGGGGAGTGGGAGACCTGAGGCTGGTGGCCCCGTCGAGGCCGGGTCAGGGCCAGGCTCCTGGGAGGCGGAGTCTGATTTTGTGAGGAGGAGGCGCGATGCCCCCCAGCTCCGCCCTCTGAGCCGCTGGGGCCACGAGGAGGGTGGACACCAGGGCTGGGGGGCCTGGAGGGCCTGGAGGGAGCAAGGAGTCCCCGTGGCCTGGGGCTGGGGTTGCCGTGGGAGCTGGGCAAAGTCGGCCGCACCCACTCCTTGATCCTGGGAGAGTGCCAGGCTCCTGCGGTCCCGGGAGAAACCGAGGCCGGGAGCTGTGTGCCCGGCTGGGGGGAAGGGAGAGCAGACCCCACACACAAGCTTAAGGGCAGAGACGTCACTGGGACTGTGCAGGGCACAGTCTGGGAGGGCTTTCTGGAGGAGGAGGACTGGCTGAGCTGGGCCGTGAGGAGCCGCAGGGAGGGCTGGGGTGTCCTGGAGGCCCTAGACCCGGCCCCAGCCGCCCAGCTCCTCCTTACGCTCCAAGGCCCTGAGTCCCCACCCGGAGACTGAGGGTGCGTGGGGCCCGTCCCCAGGAGCTATGCCGCCCGCATCCAGCGTCCCTTCTCCGTGAAGTTTGACCCGTACACGCAGGCCATCGACGTGCTGGACAGCCCCCGGGCCGTCCGGAGCTCCCTGGAGGGCATCCGGGACGAGATGCACGCCCTCACCCACGCGCTCAGTGCCATCAGCTAAGGCAGCGGGCGCCACCCTGCGAGCCCTGGTGGCTGGTCTTGGGGTCTCCCCACCCTTCCGGCCTCGCCAGCCCCTGCCCCTGCCCCTGTGAGCTCGCCAGAGACCCTGCCTGCCCCAGGGCACCTCGCCAGCCCCCACTGTGCCTCCCAGCTCGGCCTGTGATGTCCTTGTCCTGACTGGCTGCCCCCCTCGCTGTGTGCCCCCCACACTGTGTGCCCCCCTCGCTGTGTGCCCTCCACACTGTGAGCCCCCCACACTGTGTGCCCCCCTCGCTGTGTGCCCCCCACACTGTGTGCCCCCCACGCTGTGTGCCCCCCTCGCTGTGTGCCCCCCTCGCTGTGAGCCCCCCACGCTGTGTGCCCCCCACACTGTGTGCCCCCCTCGCTGTGTGCCCCCCTCGCTGTGAGCCCCCCACGCTGTGTGCCCCCCACACTGTGTGCTGCCCATTCACAATCTTAATAAAAGAAAGAAGCCTGTGCCAACCCGTGTGCGAGTCTGTGTGCCCCCAGGCCCGGCTGCACCTCTCGGCCTCGCTCAGAGGCCGTCTTGCCTCCTCCTCCTGGGAGGCCTCCAGGGTCCCCAGGCCCAGCCAGCCTGAGCCCACAGCAGCCCCAGAGGACGAGGGGGTCCTGCTGAGCTGCCTGCCCAGGGGAGCCCCGCCTGGGCTGGCGGTTGGAGAGTCACAGCTGTGCCGATTGGGGGGTGTGGTCTCCAAGATCCACATGGAGGAGGAGGGGGCTCCAGGGGGCCAGCCCGGGGGAGCAGGTGGGCATGGCTGCCTCTGACCCCTGCACCCCACCACCCAGAGCAGGACCTGGAATGCTCCCCAAATATGAGCTGGCTCCCAGGTGGCCTCTCCGGCCTTGGTGTCCCCAGCAAGTGGGCGAGGAGCCAGGTTCTGGGCTGTCAGATGCCCCCAAGCTCACCGAGGGGTCTAGACCCCGGCCTCCTCCGGGGCCTCCTTCCCCTGCCCTGAGGGGACTTCCTGCAGGGCAGCGAGGGCCCAGCACCCCGCCTGGCCAGCACCCTCCCTGCCCAGCACCCTGCCTGCCCAGCACCCAGCCTGCCCAGCACCCAGCCTGCCCAGCACCCAGCCTGCCAGCACCCTGCCTACCAGCACCCTGCCTGCCCAGCACCCAGCCTGCCCAGCACCCAGCCTGCCAGCACCCCACCTACCAGCACCCCACCTGCCAGCACCCTGCCTGCCCAGCACCCAGCCTGCCCAGCACCCCACCTGCCCAGCACCCAGCCTTCCAGCACCCCACTTGCCCAACATCCTGCCTACCCCACCTGCCCAGCACCCCACCTGCCCAGCACCCAGCCTGCCAGCACCCTGCCTGCCCAGCACCCAGCCTGCCAGCACCCTGCCTTCCAGCACCCAGCCTGCCCAGCACCCCACTTGCCCAACATCCTGCCTACCAGCACCCCACCTGCCCTGCTAGCCTGTACCTGCCTCGCTCCAGCCCGGGAGGCCCTCACTCTGACAGCTCTGAGCCCAGAGACCCCTGGGAAGAGCTGGTGACCGGCCTCCCTCCCTCCGGCCTAACTGACCCCTGGGCTCTGCCCTCCCAGCTGGTCCTCCCCGTCCAGCGTCCGCCCTGCACCCCCGTTCAGAGGCCTTGGTCTGCCCTGGCCATGGTGGGGCCGTGGGCACGGTGATGTCCAAGGCCCTGGTGCCAAGAGAGGGTTAGAGGCAGCAGGTGGCGGGTGGGGTCAGGGGGCTGGGGTGCCACAGGGGCTCGGCCTGTGGGATTGTTGAGGGGACGATGGGGTGTGGGCCAGGCCTAAAAGGGGCCAGTGTTGGGGGAAGGGCAGGGGCTCCAGGAAGAGGCTGGGAGCCCAGAGGGGACATGGCTGGGCCACACCATGGAGTCCTGGGGCCCGAACCCAGATGGGAGCTGCTGGCCCCGTGAAGTGAGAGACGGGGCCAGCCTGAGGGCTCGTGGCTGCTGGTCCCACCTTCAGCCCTCCGCACAGCACTCGGGGTGCTGGGGGCCCCAGGGGAGCTGCTGTGGGGGCGGGGTGGGCATGGAGCACAGGTGTGGGGGTCCAGCCCCAGCAGGTCCAGGGGTTCCCAAAGCTGTGGACGGAGTCGGCGAAGACTCTCCACCCTCTTCCGACAGTGGAGTCCTATCCGTCCCGAGAGTGGGGCTTACCTAGGGGAATGGGGGGCTTACCTAAGGGTCCCTGTTTGGGCGCCATATGTTGGGGTCCAGGCCCAGCAGGTCCAGGGGTTCCCAAAGGTGTGGACGGAGTTGGCGAAGAAGGAAGGACACGGTGGCAGCGTTCAGGTGATCATCATAGCGAGGTTCTCTCTTTATTGTCCTGTTACATCTATATTTATACCATTTGATCCTATAAGCATGCCCCTATAATCACATCATGGTATGGTTTGGGTAACGTTCTACAGTTCCTTGTTTCTTATCTGACCTTTGCCAAATATCCGGTCTCTATCTAGTTCTATTGATTTAAATGTCGTCTAGGTTAATCTCTGTGTTCCATCACAAGGGCTCTTCCAGGGTCACTGCTCTACTGATAGGTTACAAGGAAGTGACTGAAGGAGATTATCCTACCCAGTAAAGGTTATGTCCTCCCAGCCTCACTGCTCGCCTTCCCTGGGACTGCCCTGTGTCGGTGGGTCTCCAGGGGTATAGGCTTTGGTGCTTTCCCTGGTGGGCAGACCCCTGGGGATGTGGGCCCAACCAGCCCCAAATTTATTGCCAACAGTCTTGGTCCAAGTTCTTCGTAAGTAGTACCTGGTATTTCTGTAACACTAGGGGGATTTACTGATTTATTCTCTTCCTTAGTCCCGTTAACCCCTAACCTGGGGGACAACCTTTCTCGGGGAGATGGTCCTGTTTAAAACACATAGCGCTAAGAGGGGGAGCACACATATGCCGTATACGCCAGGTCCCTTGAAACATAAGCTGTGCAGATGTTTCTTCCCTGCAGCGACTGTGTCAAGCAGCAAGGGTGGACCGGCTTCCGGCAAATTCCCCCATTTTTATTTTTTAAATGACAGCGCGTGTAAATCAGCGGCCACCTCTCGGATTGGGTTGTTTAAGACTCGGAAGACCTGCTTGTGGCTTTGCCAACAGGTCAGTCCGAGGCTTAACCCTATATCGGCTCCCCACATCTCACCCTTCTTTTACATTTTAAGCTACTATAATGACAGTTTTTGAGCATCAAGAACAAAAAGCTACCATAATGAAAGTAAAACTTAAGCATCAAGCACAGAACTCTGGCTATTAAAACAGTAACCAGACAATGCCAGTGCAAAACCCAGAACATTTCAAAACGTACACATAACATTTTTAAAACTAGTAAGAATAATAAAACAACGGCAATGCAAACAGCAAGAGGTGAGTTTCTGCTCAATGAAAGTTTCTTTGGCTGATCTACTCAGACTCCTCGGACCTGGGCGGAGAGAGGAGCTTCCACTTCTTGCTTTTCCACCATCTGCTGGGCCTCAGTTGTTAACTCCTTCAGCTGACCCCATGTTGGCACCTCGGTCCCTTGCACAGCCTTCCTTTTCTTCTTTTTTCCGCTTTTCTGTCATCGGGGCAACGCTAAGTCTTTGGAACGATGGGACAAGGAGGTTCTCTGGGTCCGTTGTGGTGGCGCTCATAACGCTCTGGTGCCCAAATTGTCTGCACTGCTGCTTCTGGAAAGATACGAAACACAGCCTCTTCCCCACATCATTGCTGATCTGGTAAAACTCCTGTCTGGTTTGTGTATCCTTCTACCAGGCTGAGTCGGCAGAGGCTATTAGGAGGCCCGATGCCTTTTGGCTGCTGTACAACCCTCTGCATTGCATTTTTAAAAAAATTTAACATATAACATTCTTCTCCCCCTTCTTTGTTTTTATTTTAAATTAAATATTTATTGTTCAGATGACTACAGTTGTTCCTCTTTTTCCCCCCCATAGCTCCCCTCCACCCAATTCCCACCCCACCCTCTGCCCTTACCCCCTCCCCCCACTGTCCTCATCCATAGGTGCATGATTTTTGTCCTGTCTCTTCGCCCACCTCCACACCCCTTTCCCCCCGACAATAGTCAGTCCACTTCCTTTCTATGCCCCTGATTCTATTATATTCACCAATTTATTCTGATCATCAGATTATTTATTCACTTGATTCTTAGATTCACTTGTTGATAGATGCATGTTTGTTGTTCATAATTTGTATCTTTACCTTTTTCTTCTTCTTCCTCTTCTTAAAGGATACCTTTCAGCATTTCATATAATCCTGGTTTGGTGGTGATGAACTCCTTTAGCTTTTCCTTATCTGTGAAGCTCTTTATCTGACCTTCAATTCTGAATGATAGCTTTGCTGGATAAAGTAATCTTGGTTGCAGGTTCTTGCTATTCATCGCTTTGAATATTTCTTGTCACTCCCTTCTGGCCTGCAAAGTTTCTGTTGAGAAATCAGCTGACAGTCGTATGGGTATTCCCTTGTAGGTAACTGACTGTTTTTCTCTTGCCGCTTTTAAGATTCTCTCTTTGTCTTTTGCTCTTGGCATTTTAATGATGATGTGTCTTGGTGTGGTCCTCTTTGGGTTCCTTTTGTTTGGGGTTCTCTGCACTTCCTGGACTTGAAGTCTATTTCTTTCACCAGGTGGGGGAAGTTTTCTGTCATTATTTCTTCAAATAGGTTTTTAATATCTTGCTCTCTCTCTTCTTCTGGCACCCCCATAATTCAGATGTTGGTACTCTTGAAGTTGTCCCAGAGGCTCCTTACACTATCTTCATATTTTTTTATTCTTTTTTCTTTTTGTTTTTCCGGTTGGGTGATTTTTGCTTCTTTGTATTTCAAATCTTTGACTTGATGCTTGCGATCCTCTAGTCTGCTGTTGGAATTCTGTATAATATTCTTTATTTCAGTCAGTGTATGCTTAATTTCTAGTTGATCCTTGTTCATAACCTCAAGGGTCTTACTAGATTTCTTGAGGGTGTCACTTAATTTATCGGCGGTTTCTATAAAATTCTTGAAAAACCTTATAAGTTTGGTTTTGAACTCTAGATCCAGTAGTTTGCTTTCCTCCATTTCTGTCATTTGTGACCTGTTTCTTTGTCTCCGCATTTTTTATGCTTCCCTGTGTTGATAGAGTAGCTTTCTGTGCTAAGTGTCCTCTAGGGCCCAGTGGCTCAGCCTCCCCAATTACCTAAGGTGGACACTCTTGGTGCACCCCCTTGTGGGCTTTGTGCACAGTCTTGTTGTAGTTAAGCCTTGATTGTTGTAGGTATCACTGGGAGGAATTGACCTCCAGGCCAAATGGCAGTGAGAATCAGCTGTGTCTGCAGTGGGAGAACTTCTGTGCTGGAGACACCCCTCCTGGTGCAAGACTTGCTTCAGTGGGGCTTTGGTGCTCACTGAGTCTGCCCCCTGAGTGTGTCCCTTATGGATCTGAGGAGTTGTAATCTGGATGGTCCCACTCTGACCACTGGGTACACTGGCTCTTGGATCTCTAAGGAGGTGCTAATTTAGCCTCTGCCTGAGGCTACCCAGAAGGAGCTATGGAGAGATCTGCAGATTCCTCTTCTTTGTTTGGGGTTTGGAGGTGCCCAGATGAGGCCCAGTTGTGAAGCAATGCAAGCTGCTGTGGGGCCTTGGGCCTTCTTTTGGAAGTTCTGAGTCTCTCTGACCCAGCTGCAGTTTGTTAGGTAATTTTCAGGTTGCAAAGGGCCAGGGCATTCATATGCAAAAGCCTCTGCGCACAGCTTGGGTGGGACGGGGTCTCAGGGAATCAACAGGGCGGAGCAAACAGCTATGGCTGCTCCTCAGTCCTACCCTAAGAAGCCCTGTGTCTCAGTGTCCCGGTAATCACTGCAAGCACCTCTGAGAGAAAGCCGCCCTCGAGTTCTGCCCAATGCCAGGCAGTCCAGTTTCTCCCTGTATGAGTCTGGGTCCCCAAAGACTCGCCTGGAACTGGAGTTCAGAGCAGTCGGGAGCTTGAGACTCCCTCCCGATTGAAAAAGACAATCGCGTCCTCAGTTGCCAGCCCTTTCCTTGCGCACCTCTGTACCTCTGCACTTTACTTCCGCACCTCCTTTGAGTCTCAGTGTGCTTTTCTCTTTCCTTCTAGTTGTAGAATTTCCACTCAGCCAGCCTTCCTGTGGTTCTGGATGATGTCCGTTTTGTCTTTTAGTTGTATTTTTGAAGTTGTTGTGGGAGGCAGCAATTTCCGGGGTTTACCTATGCCGCCATCTTGGTTTCTCCTCTTTTTTTAATTTTTCTAGAAAAGGTTTATATTAATGGAATTGTCAGTTTTTCTCTTTGTGTCAAGAGCTAACTTTGATGTGTTAAAACTAAGTAAAATGCATTTACTCAATCCAAAGCAGGCTTTAAAAAGAAAAACCCCAAATGCTCTCTTGTATCCATTTTAAGAGTAGGATTGGCGCTTTCCACTATTACCTGAGTCCTGATCTATCACTCCAGGGAGAGCTTGCCAATCCTCCACTTTCCCGGGGTGGAAAGGCTGCAGTGGGGTTAAGGATAAGGCTCCTTGGGCCTACCTTCTCCAATGCCTTTGCATTTACCCTTCCTTCCTCAGAAAAGCATGGACATACTTCTTGTATAAAACGTTCCGTCTGACTGGTAGTAACCTTAACCCCTCTGCTAGCAAGCATATGTGGTAAAAGATCAATACGGAGTCTCTTTTCTTTAGACTCAGTATGGCACATCTTCTTAATCTAAAAATCAATACAGAGTCTTCTTTCTTTGGACTCAGTATGGCACATCTTCTCAATCTAAGTTCTGTACTATCCACCTTCTTACCCTACTTATCCTCTATAGGGGGGTCTGCAGCACCCTGGTGGAGTCCTATCCGTCCCGAATGTGGGGGTTCTCAATGGGGGGGCTTACCTATGGGAATCCTGTTCCAGGGGTTCCCAAAGGTGTGGACGGAGTCGGCGAAGACTATCCACCCTCTTCCTATGGTGGAGTCCTATCCGTCCCAAGTGCAGGGGGGCTTATGTAGGGGAATGGGGGACTTACCTAAGGGTCCCTGTTCGGGCGCCATATGTTGGGGTCCAGCCCCAGCAGGTCCAGGGTTCCCAAAGGTGTGGACAGAGTTGGCGAAGAAGGAAGGACACAGTAGCATTCAGGTGATCATCATAGCGAGGTTCTCTCTTTATTGTCCTGTTACATCTATATTTATACCATTTGATCCTATAAGCATGCCTCTATAATCACACCATGGTATGGTTTGGGTAATGTTCTACAGTTCCTTGTTTCTTATCTGACCTTTGCCAAATATCCGGTCTCTATCTAGTTCTATTGATTTAAATGTCGTCTAGGTTAATCTCTGTGTTCCATCACAAGGGCTCTTCCAGGGTCACTGCTCTGCTGATAGGCTACAAGGAAGAGACTGAAGGAGATTATCCTACCCAGTAAAGGTTATGTCCGCCCAGCCTCACTGCTTGCCTTCCCTGGGACTGCCCTGTGTCGGTGGGTCTCCAGGGGTACAGGCTTTGGTGCTTTCCCTGGTGGGCAGACCCCTGGGGATGTGGGCCCAACCAGTCCCAAATTTATTGCCAACAGCCTTAGTTCAAGTTCTTCATAAGTAGTACATGGTATTTCTGTAACACTAGGGGGATTTACTGATTTATTCTCTTCCTTAGTCCTATTAATCCCTAACCTGGGGGAACAACCTTTCTCGGGGAGGTGGTCCTGTTTAAAACACATAGCGCTAAGAGGGGGAGCACACATATCTCATATAGGCTCGGTCCCTTGAAACATAAGCTGTGCAGATGTTTCTTCCCTGCAGTGACTGTGTCAAGCAGCAAGGGTGGACCAGCTTCCAGCAAATTCCCCCATTTTTATTTTTTAAAGGACCTCACATGTAAATCGGCAGCCACCTCTCAGATTGGGTTGTTTAAGACTCGGAAGACCTGCTTGTGACTTTGCCAACGGGTCAGTCCAAGGCTTAACGCTATATCGGCTCCCCACACACAGGAGATGTCCCTCATGGTCCCAGCCCTGCGGCCGGACCACCCAGGGACTTGGAGGGCAAACCAGAGGTGTGGGGGTGGGGGCGGGGGGAGCCCAGAGCTGGGCAGGAAGAGCCCCTGCGCCCCCCAGGTCTCTGGGCTGATGTGGAAACATGGCCTGGTGCCGGGGAGACGGGGAGACGCTGGCCTCAGCTGAGTGGGGACAGCAGGGCCATCAGGCCCCTCGTTAAGGTCCTAATGACCCCGCGGCCCCAGAGGTGCTGACGGCCAGGGCACACTTCTGCGCACCCAGCACACTCGGCTCTGGGCAAATGGTCTGGAAAGTGCAGCCTCAGCCTTCGGGCCATCTGTCACCCCCTGGGGCGCCAACGGCCGGGCAGGTGGGGCTATAAAGGAGGCCGGGCCCGGCAGCCCCCAGCCTAGCCCTCCGGACCGCTGCATCCACAGGCCGTCAGCAAGCAGGTGGGTCAGGGACGCTGCCCATCTGGGTCCCTGCTGCATGCCTGGGTCGGGCTGCCCATCCGGGAAGGGGCTGTCTCCCAGGCCCAGGGTTCCGGGCTGTCCAGGATGCAGGCTCTTCCCTCAAAGCGCCGGAGGGTGAGCACTGGGTGGGGGGTCCCCACCGGCCACGGGCCCCTCACTGGCATCGACCCTCCCGTCCCCAGTCCTCGACGCCCGGCCATGGCCCTGTGGACGCGCCTCCTGCCCCTGCTCGCCCTGCTGGCCCTCTGGGCGCCCGCCCCGGCCCAGGCCTTCGTGAACCAGCACCTGTGTGGCTCGCACCTGGTGGAGGCTCTGTACCTGGTGTGCGGGGAGCGCGGCTTCTTCTACACACCCAAGGACCGCCGGGAGCTGCCCGACCCGCAGGGTGAGCCACCACCCCTCGCTCCTCGGTCACATCCTAAAGGGACCGGCTACCTGGCCAGCGTCGGCTCCAGGGGCAGAGAGTGGGTGACCCCCGAAGGCAGGCGTGTCCCCTCCCTACCTTCCAGCCCCCCTCAGACAAGCACCCGCCTGCTCCCTCTGCCTCTGACGGCAGCTGCCCGGCAGTGTCGTCTTGGGGTCCGGTCCTGGCCATGGGGGTGCCCCCCTCTACTGCCCGAATGCCTGTGGGGCCCAGGAGCAAGTCAGGCTGTGTGGGGTGGCCCGGGGGGCAGGTGGCAAAACGCAGAGACTACCCTGGGCAGCAGGGCCCACTCTCCCCAGGTTGGCTCGGGGCGGGGCTGGGGTGGGGGTCCCCGGGCGGCCCTGACGGCGGATCCCTGTCTCTCCTCCTGGGCAGGGGGGGAGGTGGAGATGGGCGCGGGCGGCCCGCAGGCCCTGGCCCTGGAGGGGCTCCTGCAGAAGCGTGGCATCGTGGACCAGTGCTGCACCAGCATCTGCTCGCTCTACCAGCTGGAGAACTACTGCAACTAGGCCCCCCACGCCCAGCCGCCCTGGGCCTGGCGCTCCCTGCCCCCGAGATCCAATAAACCCCTGAACCAGCCATGCTTGTGTGGTCTGTGCGGTGTGGGCGAGGGCGGGACGTGTGGGGGAGGCACAGGGGCCACCGCCTTGGCCATGGCTGCCGCGGGGCACCCCCGAGTCCCCCCTCTGTCTCCCTGCTCTGGCCCCTCTGAGGCTCCCCCACACCCACCGGGTGCCCGGGCCGGCGGTACTGTCCCCAGGTGGCAGCTCCTCCAGCGCCCGCGGCCCCTGCCTGGTCCCTGGTGGACTCCCGGCCCGGCCGCTTCAGGACGGGACAGAGAAGGGGGGGTCTCGGGGGGCTGGGGCCGGGGCTGGCAGGGAGCTGAGCCTTCACTCAGCCCTGAGTGCTCGGGCCCCGGAGGCTGTTCGGGGAACAGAATGGGGCTGTTCAGGAGGTTGCCCCACTTTAGGCCTGAGAAGCCCGCTGTTGGGGCGTTCCGGAGGGGGCCCTTGGAGGGGAGAGGCTGGGCCAGGAGGGAGGAGGGAGGGCATGAGAGGCTGCCCAGCTCGGGGTGGGCTCGGCAGCCCGGGACCCCAGCCCGGACCCGGCAGGAGGAGCCCCAGGGCCCTGGGGGACACAGGACAGGACAGGCAGCACCCCTCGGACCCCGAGCTGGGCCTCCGGGCTGTGTCCCCCACAGGCTACAGCCCACAGCCCAGGGTTGAGGCCGGAACCCCGCCCCCTCCGCCCTCTCCTCCCCCCCGACAGCCACGTCCCCCCGCCCCACACTGGCGGTCACCCCCAGACCTGCCCCCAGGTCCCTCGAGGTCTAGGTCTTCACCCTCCTCAGCACCCATGGCAGCCCAGGTGGCTCCTCTGGGCACACCCTCAGGCCACCGCCTGGCATGCCAGGAAGCCAGGGAGGTCAGCGGGTGACCTGACCGCACCAAGGCCTGGCCAGCCTGCCAGCCACGGGGCCAAGCCAATCTGTACCTTAACTCCTGTGCTAGCAAGCATATGTGTGAAAAGATCAATACGGAGTCTTCTTTCTTTGGACTCAGTATGGCACATCTTCTCAATCTAAGGTCTGTACTATCCACCTTCCTACCCTACTTGTCCTCTATAGGGGGGTCTGCAGCACCCTGGTGGAGTCCTACCCGTCCTGAGTGTGGGGTTCCCAATGGAGGGGGGCGGGGTTTACCTAGTGGAATCCTGTTCCAGGGGTTCCCAAAGGTGTGGACGGAGTCGGCGAAGACTATCCACCCTCTTCCTATGGTGGAGTCCTATCCGTCCCGAGATTGGGACTTACCTAGAGGAATGGGGGGCTTACCTAAGGGTCCCTGTTCGGGCGCCAGACGTTGGGGTCCAGGCCCAGCAGGTCCAGGGGTTCCCAAAGGTGTGGACGGGGTCGGCAAAGAAGGAAGAACACGGCGGCAGCTTTCAGGTGATCATCATAGCCAGGTCCTCTCTTTATTGTCCTGTTACATCTGTATTTATACCATTTGATCCTATAAGCATGCCTCTATAATCACACCATGGTATGGTTTGGGTAACGTTCTACAGTTCCTTGTTTCTTACCCGACCTTTGCCAAATATCCGGTCTCTATCTAGTTCTATTGATTTAAATGTCGTCTAGGTTAATCTCTGTGTTCCATCACAAGGGCTCTTCCAGGGTCACTGCTCTACTGATAGGCTACAAGGAAGAGACTGAAGGAGATTATCCTACCCAGTAAAGGTTATGTCCGCCCAGCCTCGCTGCTTGCCTTCCCTGGGACTGCCCTGTGTTGGTGGGTCTCCAGGGGTACAGGCTTTGGTGCTTTCCCTGGTGGGCAGACCCCTGGGGATGTGGGCCCAACCAGTCCCAAATTTATTGCCAACAGTCTTTGTCCAAGTTCTTCGTAAGTAGCACATAGCATTTCTGTAACACCAGGGGGATTTACTGATTTATTCTCTTCCTTAGTCCTGTTAATCCCTAACCTGGGGGAACAACCTTTCTAGGGGAGGTGGTCCTGTTTAAAACACATAGCGCTAAGAGGGGGAAGCAAACATATTCATACATGCCTAGTCCCCACACACAGGAGATGTTCCTCACGGTCCCAGCCCTGCGGCCGGACCACCCGGGTTCTGGAGGGCAGACCAGAGGTGCGGGGTTGGGGAGGGGGGAGCCCAGAGCTGGGCAGGAAGAGCCCCCGCGCCCCCCAGATCTCTAGGCTGATATGGAAACATGGCCTGGTGCCGGGGAGACGGGGAGACGTTGTCCTCAACTGAGTGGGGACAGCGGGGCCATCAGGCCCCTTTTGAGGTCCTAATGACCCTGCGGCCCCAGAGGTGCTGACGGCCAGGGCGGGTTCCTGGGCACCCAGCACACTTTGCTCTGGGCAAATAGTCCGGAACATGTAGCCACCGCCCCGGGCCATGTGCCACCCCCTGGGGTGCCAACCGTCCCGGCAGGTGGGGCTATAAAGGAGGCCGGGCCCGGAATCCCTCCACCCTCCGCCCTCCGCTCTCCGCCCTCCGCCCTCCGCTGGACCCGCCGCACCCACAGGCCGTCAGCAAGCAGGTGAGTCAGGGACGCTGCGCTGCTGGGTCCAGGCTGTCCAGGATGCGGGCTCTTCCCTCAAAGCGCCGGAGGGTGAGCACTGGGTGGGGGGTCCCCGCCGGGCACGGGCCCCTCACTGGCATCGACACCACCCCTCCCCAGTCCTCAACGCCCGGCCATGGCCCCGTGGACGCGCCTCCTGCCCCTGCTCGCCCTGCTGGCCCTCTGGGCGCCCGCCCCAGCCCCCGCTCAGGATGGGGACAAGCACCTGTGCGGCGAGGATCTGGTGGATACGCTGTCCATGGTGTGCGGAGATCGGGGCTTCTACAATCCCACGGAACGCCGGGAGCTGCCCAACACGCAGGGTGAGCCACCACCCCTCGCCCCTCGGTCACATCCTAAAGGGACCGGCTACCTGGCCAGCGTCGGCTCCAGGGGCAGAGAGTGGGTGAACCCGAGGGCGGGCCTGTCCCCTCCCTGCCTTCCATCCCTCCTCAACAAGCACCCGCCTGCTCCCTGTGCCTCTGACGGCAGCTGCCCGGCCGTGTCGTCTTGGGGTCCGGTCCTGGCCATGGGGGTGCCCCCCTCTCCCGCCCGAATGCCTGTGGGGCCCAGGTGCGGGGCAGGCTGTGCTGGGGGCCGATGGCAAAAAGCAGGGACCACCCAGGGAGGCAGGGCCCGCTCTCCCCAGGGCTGCTCGGGGCGGGGCCGGGGTGGGGGTCCCCGGGCGGCCCTGACGGCAGGTTCTCATCTGTCCTTCTGGTCAGGGGGGGCGGTGGGGACGGGCGCGGGCGGCCCGCAGGCCCTGGCCCTGGAGGAGATCCTGCAGAAGCGCGGCATCGTGGAGGAGTGCTGCTTCGGCATCTGCTCGCTCTACCAGCTGGAGAGATACTGCAACTAGGCCGCCCTGGGCCTGGCCGCTCCCTGCCCCCCAGACCCAATAAACCCCTGAACCAGCCATGCTTGTGTGGTCTGTGCGGTGTGGGCGAGGGCGGGACGTGTGGGGGAGGCAGGCACAGGGGCCACCGCCTTGGCCATGGCTGCCGCGGGGCACCCTGAGTCCCCCCTCTGTCTCCCTGCACTGGCCCCTCTGAGGCGCCCCCAAACCCACCGGGTGCCCGGGCCGGCGGTACTGTCCCCAGGTGGCCGCTCCTCCAGCGCCCGCGGCCCCTGCCTGGTCCCTGGTGGACTCCCGGCCCGGCCGTTCAGGACGGGACAGAGAAGGGGGGGTCTCGGGGGCTGGGGCCGGGGCTGGCAGGGAGCTGAGCCTTCACTCAGCCCCGAGCGCTCGGGCCCCGGGGGCTGTTCGGGGAACAGAATGGGGCTGTTCAGGAGGTTGCCCCACTTTAGGCCTGAGAAGCCCGCTGTTGGGGCGCTCCGGAGGGGGCCCTTGGAGGGGAGAGGCTGGGCCGGGAGGGAGGAGGGAGGGCATGAGAGGCTGCCCAGCTCGGGGTGGGCTCGGCAGCCCGGGACCCCAACCCGGACACGGCAGGAGGAGCCCCAGGGCCCTGGGGGACACAGGACAGGACAGGCAGCACCCCTGGGACCCCTGCTGGGCCTCCGGGCTGTGTCCCCCACAGGCTACAGCCCACAGCCCAGGGTTGAGGCCGGGACCCCGCCCCCTCCGCCCTCTCCTCCCCCCGACAGCCATGTCCCCCCGCCCCACACTGGCGGTCACCCCCAGACCTGCCCCCAGGTCCCTCGAGGTCTAGGTCTTCACCCTCCTCAGCACCCATGGCAGCCCAGGTGGCTCCACTGGGCACTCCCTCAGACCACCGCCTGGCATGCCAGGGAGCCTGGGAAGTCAGCGGGTGACCTGCCCGTACCAAGGCCTGGCCAGCCTGCCAGCCACTGGGCCAAGCCAATCTGTACCTTAACTCCTGTGCTAGCAAGCATATGTGTTAAAAGATCAATACGGAGTGTTTGTCTTTGGACTCAGTATGGCACATCTTCTCAATCTAAGGTCTGTACTATCCACCTTCCTACCCTACTTGTCCTCTATAGGGGGTCTGCAGCACCCTGGTGGAGTCCTACCCGTCCTGAGTGTGGGGTTCCCAATGGAGGGGGGCGGGGTTTACCTAGTGGAATCCTGTTCCAGGGGTTCCCAAAGGTGTGGACGGAGTCGGCGAAGACTATCCACCCTCTTCCTACGGTGGAGTCCGATCCGTCCCGAGAGTGGGGCTTACCTAGGGGAATGGGGGGGCTTACCTAAGGGTCCCTGTTCGGGCGCCAGACGTTGGGGTCCAGGCCCAGCAGGTCCAGGGGTTCCCAAAGGTGTGGACGGAGTCGGCGAAGAAGGAAGGACAGGAAGGCAGCGTTCAGGTGATCATCATAGCGAGGTTCTCTCTTTATTGTCCTGTTACATCTATATTTATACCATTTGATCCTATAAGCATGCCCCTATAATCACATCATGGTATGGTTTGGGTAACGTTCTACAGTTCCCTGTTTCTTATCAGACCGTTGCCAAATATCCTGTCTCTATCTAGTTCTATTGATTTAAATGTCGTCTAGGTTAATCTCTGTGTTCCATCACAAGGGCTCTTCCAGGGTCACTGCTCTACTAATAGGCTACAAGGAAGTGACTGAAGGAGATTATCCTACCCAGTAAAGGTTATGTCTGCCCAGTCTCACTGTTTGCCTTCCCTGGGACTGCCCTGTGTCGGTGGGTCTCCAGGGGTACAGGCTTTGGTGCTTTCCCTGGTGGGCAGACCCCTGGGGATGTGGGCCCAACCAGTCCCAAATTTATTGCCAACAGTCTTGGTCCAAGTTCTTCGTAAGTAGCACATAGCATTTCTGTAACACTAGGGGGATTTACTGATTTATTCTCTTCCTTAGTCCTGTTAATCCCTAACCTGGGGGAACAACCTTTCTCGGGGAGGTGGTCCTGTTTAAAACACATAGCGCTAAGAGGGGGAAGCAAACATATTCATATACGCCAGGTCCCCACACACAGGAGATGTCCCTCACGGTCTCAGCCCTGCAGTTGGACCACCGGGTGTCTGGAGGGCAGACCAGAGGTGCAGGGTGGGCGCAGGAGGGGGGCCAGGGCTGGGCGGGAAGAGCCCCCGTGCCCCCCAGCTCCCTGGGCTGATGTGGAAACATGGCCTGGTGCCGGGGAGACGGGGAGACGTTGTCCTCAGCTGAGTGGGGACAGCAGGGCCATCAGGCCCCTTATTATGGTCCTAATGACCCTGTGGCCCCAGAGGTGCTGACGGCCAGGGCGGGTTCCTGGGCACCCAGCACACTCTGCTCTGGGCAAATGGTCCGGAACGTGTAGCCACAGCCCCGGGCCATGTGCCACCCCCTGGTGTGCCAACTGGCCTGGCAGGTGGGGCTATAAAGGAGGCTGGGCCCGGAAGCCCTCCAGCCCTCCGCCCTCCGCCCTCCGCTGGACCTGCCGCACCCACAGGCCATCAGCAAGCAGGTGGGTCAGGGACGCTGCGCTGCTGGGTCCGGGCTGTCCAGGATGCGGCTCTTCCCTCAAAGCGCAGGAGGGTGAGCACTGGGTGGGGGGTCCCCACCGGCCACGGGCCCCTCACTGGCATCGACACCACGCCTCCCCAGTCCTCGACGCCCGGCCATGGCCCTGTGGACGCGCCTCCTGCCCCTGCTCGCCCTGCTGGCCCTCTGGGCGCCCGCCCCTGCGCAGTCTGAGGTCGAGCACCTGTGCGGCGAGGATCTGGTGGATATGGTGACCATGATGTGCGGAGATCGGGGCTTCAGCAATCCCACGGTCCCCATGGATCTGCCCTACCCACATGGTGAGCCACCACCCCTCGCCCCTCGGTCACATCCTAAAGGGACCGGCTACCTGGCCAGCGTCAGCTCCAGGGGCAGAGAGTGGGTGAACCCGAGGGCGGGCCTGTCCCCTCCCTGCCTTCCATCCCTCCTCAACAAGCACCCGCCTGCTCCCTGTGCCTCTGACGGCAGCTGCCCGGCCGTGTCGTCTTGGGGTCCGGTCCTGGCCATGGGGGTGCCCCCTTCTCCCGCCCGAATGCCTGTGGGGCCCAGGAGCGGGGTGTGGGGTGGCCCTGGGGGCTGATGGCAAAACGCAGGGACCACCCCGGGCGGCAGGGCCTGCTCTTCCCCGGGCTGCTCAGGTTGGGGCCGGGGTGGGGGTCCCCGCGCGGCCCTGATGGCGGACCCCCGTCTCTCCCTGTGCGGTGCGGTGCAGGCGTCCTGCGCCGCATCTCCCTGGAGGAGCTCCTGCAGAAAAGCGGCCTCGTGGAGGAGTGCTGCATCAAGGTCTGCTTTTTGTATGAGTTGGAGAGATACTGCTACTAGGCCACCCCGCGCCCAGCCACCCTGGGCCTGGCCGCTCCCTGCCCCCCAAGACCCAATAAACCCCTGAACCAACCATGCTTGAGTGGTCTGTGCGGTGTGGGCGGGGCGTGTGGGGGAGGCACAGGGGCCACCGCCTTGGCCATGGCTGCCGCGGGGCACCCCCGAGTCCCCCCTCTGTCTCCCTGCACTGGCCCCTCTGAGGCTCCCCCACACCCACCGGGTGCCCGGGCCGGCGGTACTGTCCCCAGGTGGCCGCTCCTCCAGCGCCCGCGGCCCCTGCCTGGTCCCCGGTGGACTCCCGGCCCGGCCGTTCAGGACGGGACAGAGAAGGGGGGTCTCGGGGGGCTGGGGCCGGGGCTGGCAGGGAGCTGAGCCTTCACTCAGCCCCGAGCGCTCGGGCCCCGGGGGCTGTTCGGGGAACAGAATGGGGCTGTTCAGGAGGTTGCCCCACTTTAGGCCCGAGAAGCCCGCTGTTGGGGCGCTCCTGAGGGGGCCCTTGGAGGGGAGAGGCTGGGCCGGGAGGGAGGAGGGAGGGCATGAGAGGCTGCCCAGCTCGGGGTGGGCTCGGCAGCCCGGGACCCCAGCCCGGACCCGGCAGGAGGAGCCCCAGGGCCCTGGGGGACACAGGACAGGACAGGCAGCACCCCTCGGACCCCGAGCTGGGCCTCCGGGCTGTGTCCCCCACAGGCTACAGCCCACAGCCCAGGGTTGAGGCCGGAACCCCGCCCCCTCCGCCCTCTCCTCCCCCCCGACAGCCACGTCCCCCCGCCCCACACTGGCGGTCACCCCCAGACCTGCCCCCAGGTCCCTCGAGGTCTAGGTCTTCACCCTCCTCAGCACCCATGGCAGCCCAGGTGGCTCCTCTGGGCACACCCTCAGGCCACCGCCTGGCATGCCAGGAAGCCAGGGAGGTCAGCGGGTGACCTGACCGCACCAAGGCCTGGCCAGCCTGCCAGCCACGGGGCCAAGCCAATCTGTACCTTAACTCCTGTGCTAGCAAGCATATGTGTGAAAAGATCAATACGGAGTCTTCTTTCTTTGGACTCAGTATGGCACATCTTCTCAATCTAAGGTCTGTACTATCCACCTTCCTACCCTACTTGTCCTCTATAGGGGGGTCTGCAGCACCCTGGTGGAGTCCTACCCGTCCTGAGTGTGGGGTTCCCAATGGAGGGGGGCGGGGTTTACCTAGTGGAATCCTTTTCCAGGGGTTCCCAAAGGTGTGGACGGAGTCGGCGAAGACTATCCACCCTCTTCCTATGGTGGAGTCCTATCCGTCCCGAGATTGGGACTTACCTAGAGGAATGGGGGGCTTACCTAAGGGTCCCTGTTCGGGCGCCAGACGTTGGGGTCCAGGCCCAGCAGGTCCAGGGGTTCCCAAAGGTGTGGACGGGGTCGGCAAAGAAGGAAGAACACGGCGGCAGCTTTCAGGTGATCATCATAGCCAGGTCCTCTCTTTATTGTCCTGTTACATCTGTATTTATACCATTTGATCCTATAAGCATGCCTCTATAATCACACCATGGTATGGTTTGGGTAACGTTCTACAGTTCCTTGTTTCTTACCCGACCTTTGCCAAATATCCGGTCTCTATCTAGTTCTATTGATTTAAATGTCGTCTAGGTTAATCTCTGTGTTCCATCACAAGGGCTCTTCCAGGGTCACTGCTCTACTGATAGGCTACAAGGAAGAGACTGAAGGAGATTATCCTACCCAGTAAAGGTTATGTCCGCCCAGCCTCGCTGCTTGCCTTCCCTGGGACTGCCCTGTGTTGGTGGGTCTCCAGGGGTACAGGCTTTGGTGCTTTCCCTGGTGGGCAGACCCCTGGGGATGTGGGCCCAACCAGTCCCAAATTTATTGCCAACAGTCTTTGTCCAAGTTCTTCGTAAGTAGCACATAGCATTTCTGTAACACCAGGGGGATTTACTGATTTATTCTCTTCCTTAGTCCTGTTAATCCCTAACCTGGGGGAACAACCTTTCTAGGGGAGGTGGTCCTGTTTAAAACACATAGCGCTAAGAGGGGGAAGCAAACATATTCATACATGCCTAGTCCCCACACACAGGAGATGTTCCTCACGGTCCCAGCCCTGCGGCCGGACCACCCGGGTTCTGGAGGGCAGACCAGAGGTGCGGGGTTGGGGAGGGGGGAGCCCAGAGCTGGGCAGGAAGAGCCCCCGCGCCCCCCAGATCTCTAGGCTGATATGGAAACATGGCCTGGTGCCGGGGAGACGGGGAGACGTTGTCCTCAACTGAGTGGGGACAGCGGGGCCATCAGGCCCCTTTTGAGGTCCTAATGACCCTGCGGCCCCAGAGGTGCTGACGGCCAGGGCGGGTTCCTGGGCACCCAGCACACTTTGCTCTGGGCAAATAGTCCGGAACATGTAGCCACCGCCCCGGGCCATGTGCCACCCCCTGGGGTGCCAACCGTCCCGGCAGGTGGGGCTATAAAGGAGGCCGGGCCCGGAATCCCTCCGCCCTCCGCCCTCCGCTGGACCCGCCGCACCCACAGGCCGTCAGCAAGCAGGTGAGTCAGGGACGCTGCGCTGCTGGGTCCAGGCTGTCCAGGATGCGGGCTCTTCCCTCAAAGCGCCGGAGGGTGAGCACTGGGTGGGGGGTCCCCGCCAGGCACGGGCCCCTCACTGGCATCGACACCACCCCTCCCCAGTCCTCAACGCCCGGCCATGGCCCCGTGGACGCGCCTCCTGCCCCTGCTCGCCCTGCTGGCCCTCTGGGCGCCCGCCCCAGCCCCCGCTCAGGATGGGGACAAGCACCTGTGCGGCGAGGATCTGGTGGATACGCTGTCCATGGTGTGTGGAGATCGGGGCTTCTACAATCCCACGGAACGCCGGGAGCTGCCCAACACGCAGGGTGAGCCACCACCCCTCGCCCCTCGGTCACATCCTAAAGGGACCGGCTACCTGGCCAGCGTCGGCTCCAGGGGCAGAGAGTGGGTGAACCCGAGGGCGGGCCTGTCCCCTCCCTGCCTTCCATCCCTCCTCAACAAGCACCCGCCTGCTCCCTGTGCCTCTGACGGCAGCTGCCCGGCCGTGTCGTCTTGGGGTCCGGTCCTGGCCATGGGGGTGCCCCCCTCTCCCGCCCGAATGCCTGTGGGGCCCAGGTGCGGGGCAGGCTGTGCTGGGGGCCGATGGCAAAAAGCAGGGACCACCCAGGGAGGCAGGGCCCGCTCTCCCCAGGGCTGCTCGGGGCGGGGCCGGGGTGGGGGTCCCCGGGCGGCCCTGACGGCAGGTTCTCATCTGTCCTTCTGGTCAGGGGGGGCGGTGGGGACGGGCGCGGGCGGCCCGCAGGCCCTGGCCCTGGAGGAGATCCTGCAGAAGCGCGGCATCGTGGAGGAGTGCTGCTTCGGCATCTGCTCGCTCTACCAGCTGGAGAGATACTGCAACTAGGCCGCCCTGGGCCTGGCCGCTCCCTGCCCCCCAGACCCAATAAACCCCTGAACCAGCCATGCTTGTGTGGTCTGTGCGGTGTGGGCGAGGGCGGGACGTGTGGGGGAGGCAGGCACAGGGGCCACCGCCTTGGCCATGGCTGCCGCGGGGCACCCTGAGTCCCCCCTCTGTCTCCCTGCACTGGCCCCTCTGAGGCGCCCCCAAACCCACCGGGTGCCCGGGCCGGCGGTACTGTCCCCAGGTGGCCGCTCCTCCAGCGCCCGCGGCCCCTGCCTGGTCCCTGGTGGACTCCCGGCCCGGCCGTTCAGGACGGGACAGAGAAGGGGGGGTCTCGGGGGCTGGGGCCGGGGCTGGCAGGGAGCTGAGCCTTCACTCAGCCCCGAGCGCTCGGGCCCCGGGGGCTGTTCGGGGAACAGAATGGGGCTGTTCAGGAGGTTGCCCCACTTTAGGCCTGAGAAGCCCGCTGTTGGGGCGCTCCGGAGGGGGCCCTTGGAGGGGAGAGGCTGGGCCGGGAGGGAGGAGGGAGGGCATGAGAGGCTGCCCAGCTCGGGGTGGGCTCGGCAGCCCGGGACCCCAACCCGGACACGGCAGGAGGAGCCCCAGGGCCCTGGGGGACACAGGACAGGACAGGCAGCACCCCTGGGACCCCTGCTGGGCCTCCGGGCTGTGTCCCCCACAGGCTACAGCCCACAGCCCAGGGTTGAGGCCGGGACCCCGCCCCCTCCGCCCTCTCCTCCCCCCGACAGCCATGTCCCCCCGCCCCACACTGGCGGTCACCCCCAGACCTGCCCCCAGGTCCCTCGAGGTCTAGGTCTTCACCCTCCTCAGCACCCATGGCAGCCCAGGTGGCTCCACTGGGCACTCCCTCAGACCACCGCCTGGCATGCCAGGGAGCCTGGGAAGTCAGCGGGTGACCTGCCCGTACCAAGGCCTGGCCAGCCTGCCAGCCACTGGGCCAAGCCAATCTGTACCTTAACTCCTGTGCTAGCAAGCATATGTGTTAAAAGATCAATACGGAGTGTTTGTCTTTGGACTCAGTATGGCACATCTTCTCAATCTAAGGTCTGTACTATCCACCTTCCTACCCTACTTGTCCTCTATAGGGGGTCTGCAGCACCCTGGTGGAGTCCTACCCGTCCTGAGTGTGGGGTTCCCAATGGAGGGGGGCGGGGTTTACCTAGTGGAATCCTGTTCCAGGGGTTCCCAAAGGTGTGGACGGAGTCGGCGAAGACTATCCACCCTCTTCCTACGGTGGAGTCCGATCCGTCCCGAGAGTGGGGCTTACCTAGGGGAATGGGGGGGCTTACCTAAGGGTCCCTGTTCGGGCGCCAGACGTTGGGGTCCAGGCCCAGCAGGTCCAGGGGTTCCCAAAGGTGTGGACGGAGTCGGCGAAGAAGGAAGGACAGGAAGGCAGCGTTCAGGTGATCATCATAGCGAGGTTCTCTCTTTATTGTCCTGTTACATCTATATTTATACCATTTGATCCTATAAGCATGCCCCTATAATCACATCATGGTATGGTTTGGGTAACGTTCTACAGTTCCCTGTTTCTTATCAGACCGTTGCCAAATATCCTGTCTCTATCTAGTTCTATTGATTTAAATGTCGTCTAGGTTAATCTCTGTGTTCCATCACAAGGGCTCTTCCAGGGTCACTGCTCTACTAATAGGCTACAAGGAAGTGACTGAAGGAGATTATCCTACCCAGTAAAGGTTATGTCTGCCCAGTCTCACTGTTTGCCTTCCCTGGGACTGCCCTGTGTCGGTGGGTCTCCAGGGGTACAGGCTTTGGTGCTTTCCCTGGTGGGCAGACCCCTGGGGATGTGGGCCCAAACCAGTCCCAAATTTATTGCCAACAGTCTTGGTCCAAGTTCTTCGTAAGTAGCACATAGCATTTCTGTAACACTAGGGGATTTACTGATTTATTCTCTTCCTTAGTCCTGTTAATCCCTAACCTGGGGGAACAACCTTTCTCGGGGAGGTGGTCCTGTTTAAAACACATAGCGCTAAGAGGGGGAAGCAAACATATTCATATACGCCAGGTCCCCACACACAGGAGATGTCCCTCATGGTCTCAGCCCTGCAGTTGGACCACCGGGTGTCTGGAGGGCAGACCAGAGGTGCAGGGTGGGGCGCAGGAGGGGGGCCAGGGCTGGGCGGGAAGAGCCCCCGTGCCCCCCAGCTTCCCTGGGCTGATGTGGAAACATGGCCTGGTGCCGGGGAGACGGGGAGACCGTTGTCCTCAGCTGAGTGGGGACAGCAGGGCCATCAGGCCCCTTATTATGGTCCTAATGACCCTGTGGCCCCAGAGGTGCTGACTGGCCAGGGCGGGTTCCTGGGCACCCAGCACACTCTGCTCTGGGCAAATGGTCCGGAACGTGTAGCCACAGCCCCGGGCCATGTGCCACCCCCCTGGTGTGCCAACTGGCCTGGCAGGTGGGGCTATATAAAGGAGGCTGGGCCCGGAAGCCCTCCAGCCCTCCGCCCTCCCGCCCTCCGCTGGACCTGGCCGCACCCACAGGGCCATCAGCAAGCAGGTGGGTCAGGGACGCTGCGCTGCTGGGGTCCGGGCTGTCCAGGATGCGGCTCTTCCCTCAAAGCGCAGGAGGGTGAGCACTGGGTGGGGGGTCCCCCACCGGCCACGGGCCCCTCACTGGCATCGACACCACGCCTCCCCGAGTCCCTCGACGCCCGGCCATGGCCCTGTGGACGCGCCTCCTGCCCCTGCTCGCCCTGCTGGCCCTCTGGGCGCCCGCCCCTGCGCAGTCTGAGGTCGAGCACCTGTGCGGCGAGGATCTGGTGGATATGGTGACCATGATGTGCGGAGATCGGGGCTTCAGCAATCCCACGGTCCCCATGGATCTGCCCTACCCACATGGTGAGCCACCACCCCTCGCCCCTCGGTCACATCCTAAAGGGGACCGGCTACCTGGCCAGCGTCAGCTCCAGGGGCAGAGAGTGGGTGAACCCCGAGGGCGGGCCTGTCCCCTCCCTGCCTTCCATCCCTCCTCAACAAGCACCCGCCTGCTCCCTGTGCCTCTGACGGCAGCTGCCCGGCCGTGTCGTCTTGGGGTCCGGTCCTGGCCATGGGGGTGCCCCTTCTCCCCGCCCGAATGCCTGTGGGGCCCAGGAGCGGGGTGTGGGGTGGCCCTGGGGGCTGATGGCAAAACCCCGGGCGGCAGGGCCTGCTCTTCCCCGGGCTGCTCAGGTTGGGGCCGGGGTGGGGGTCCCCGCGCGGCCCTGATGGCGGACCCCCGTCTCTCCCTGTGCGGTGCGGTGCAGGCGTCCTGCGCCGCATCTCCCTGGAGGAGCTCCTGCAGAAAAGCGGCCTCGTGGAGGAGTGCTGCATCAAGGTCTGCTTTTTGTATGAGTTGGAGAGATACTGCTACTAGGCCACCCCGCGCCCAGCCACCCTGGGCCTGGCCGCTCCCTGCCCCCCAAGACCCAATAAACCCCTGAACCAACCATGCTTGAGTGGTCTGTGCGGTGTGGGCGGGGCGTGTGGGGGAGGCACAGGGGCCACCGCCTTGGCCATGGCTGCCGCGGGGCACCCCCGAGTCCCCCCTCTGTCTCCCTGCACTGGCCCCTCTGAGGCTCCCCCACACCCACCGGGTGCCCGGGCCGGCGGTACTGTCCCCAGGTGGCCGCTCCTCCAGCGCCCGCGGCCCCTGCCTGGTCCCCGGTGGACTCCCGGCCCGGCCGTTCAGGACGGGACAGAGAAGGGGGGTCTCGGGGGGCTGGGGCCGGGGCTGGCAGGGAGCTGAGCCTTCACTCAGCCCCGAGCGCTCGGGCCCCGGGGGCTGTTCGGGGAACAGAATGGGGCTGTTCAGGAGGTTGCCCCACTTTAGGCCCGAGAAGCCCGCTGTTGGGGCGCTCCTGAGGGGGCCCTTGGAGGGGAGAGGCTGGGCCGGGAGGGAGGAGGGAGGGCATGAGAGGCTGCCCAGCTCGGGGTGGGCTCGGCAGCCCGGGACCCCAGCCCGGACCCGGCAGGAGGAGCCCCGGGGCCCTGGGGGACACAGGACAGGACAGGCAGCACCCCTGGGATGCCATGCTGGGCCTCCGGGCTGTGTCCCCCACAGGCTACAGCCCACAGCCCAGGGTTGAGGCCGGGACCCCGCCCCCTCTGCCCTCTCCTCCCCCCCGACAGCCATGTCCCCCCGCCCCACACTGGCGGTCACCCCCAGACCTGCCCCCAGGTCCCTCGAGGTCCAGGTCTTCACCCTCCTCAGCACCCATGGCAGCCCAGGTGGCTCCTCTGGGCACACCCTCAGGCCACCGCCTGGCATGCCAGGAAGCCAGGGAGGTCAGCGGGTGACCTGACCGCACCAAGGCCTGGCCAGCCTGCCAGCCACGGGGCCAAGCCAATCTGTACCTTAACTCCTGTGCTAGCAAGCATATGTGTGAAAAGATCAATACGGAGTGTTTGTCTTTGGACTCAGTATGGCACATCTTCTCAATCTAAGGTCTGTACTATCCACCTTCCTACCCTACTTGTCCTCTATAGGGGGTCTGCAGCACCCTGGTGGAGTCCTACCCGTCCTGAGTGTGGGGTTCCCAATGGAGGGGGGCGGGGTTTACCTAGTGGAATCCTTTTCCAGGGGTTCCCAAAGGTGTGGATGGAGTCGGCGAAGACTATCCACCCTCTTCCTATGGTGGAGTCCTATCCGTCCCGAGAGTGGGGCTTACCTAGAGGAATGGGGGGCTTACCTAAGGGTCCCTGTTCGGGCGCCAGACGTTGGGGTCCAGGCCCAGCAGGTCCAGGGGTTCCCAAAGGTGTGGACGGGGTCGGCAAAGAAGGAAGAACACGGCGGCAGCTTTCAGGTGATCATCATAGCCAGGTCCTCTCTTTATTGTCCTGTTACATCTGTATTTATACCATTTGATCCTATAAGCATGCCTCTATAATCACACCATGGTATGGTTTGGGTAACGTTCTACAGTTCCTTGTTTCTTACCCGACCTTTGCCAAATATCCGGTCTCTATCTAGTTCTATTGATTTAAATGTCGTCTAGGTTAATCTCTGTGTTCCATCACAAGGGCTCTTCCAGGGTCACTGCTCTACTGATAGGCTACAAGGAAGAGACTGAAGGAGATTATCCTACCCAGTAAAGGTTATGTCCGCCCAGCCTCGCTGCTTGCCTTCCCTGGGACTGCCCTGTGTCGGTGGGTCTCCAGGGGTACAGGCTTTGGTGCTTTCCCTGGTGGGCAGACCCCTGGGGATGTGGGCCCAACCAGTCCCAAATTTATTGCCAACAGTCTTTGTCCAAGTTCTTCGTAAGTAGTACCTGGTATTTCTGTAACACTAGGGGGATTTACTGATTTATTCTCTTCCTTAGTCCTGTTAATCCCTAACCTGGGGGAACAACCTTTCTCAGGGAGATGGTCCTGTTTAAAACACATAGCGCTAAGAGGGGGAAGCAAACATATTCATATACGCCAGGTCCCCACACACAGGAGATGTTCCTCACGGTCCCAGCCCTGCGGCCGGACCACCCGGGTTCTGGAGGGCAGACCAGAGGTGCGGGGTTGGGGAGGGGGGAGCCCAGAGCTGGGCAGGAAGAGCCCCCGCGCCCCCCAGATCTCTAGGCTGATATGGAAACATGGCCTGGTGCCGGGGAGACGGGGAGACGTTGTCCTCAACTGAGTGGGGACAGCGGGGCCATCAGGCCCCTTTTGAGGTCCTAATGACCCTGCGGCCCCAGAGGTGCTGACGGCCAGGGCGGGTTCCTGGGCACCCAGCACACTTTGCTCTGGGCAAATAGTCCGGAACATGTAGCCACAGCCCCGGGCCATGTGCCACCCCCTGGGGTGCCAACCGTCCCGGCAGGTGGGGCTATAAAGGAGGCCGGGCCCGGAATCCCTCCACCCTCCGCCCTCCGCTCTCCGCCCTCCGCCCTCCGCTGGACCCGCCGCACCCACAGGCCGTCAGCAAGCAGGTGGGTCAGGGACGCTGCGCTGCTGGGTCCAGGCTGTCCAGGATGCGGGCTCTTCCCTCAAAGCGCCGGAGGGTGAGCACTGGGTGGGGGGTCCCCGCCGGGCACGGGCCCCTCACTGGCATCGACACCACCCCTCCCCAGTCCTCAACGCCCGGCCATGGCCCCGTGGACGCGCCTCCTGCCCCTGCTCGCCCTGCTGGCCCTCTGGGCGCCCGCCCCAGCCCCCGCTCAGGATGGGGACAAGCACCTGTGCGGCGAGGATCTGGTGGATACGCTGTCCATGGTGTGCGGAGATCGGGGCTTCTACAATCCCACGGAACGCCGGGAGCTGCCCAACACGCAGGGTGAGCCACCACCCCTCGCCCCTCGGTCACATCCTAAAGGGACCGGCTACCTGGCCAGCGTCGGCTCCAGGGGCAGAGAGTGGGTGAACCCGAGGGCGGGCCTGTCCCCTCCCTGCCTTCCATCCCTCCTCAACAAGCACCCGCCTGCTCCCTGTGCCTCTGACGGCAGCTGCCCGGCCGTGTCGTCTTGGGGTCCGGTCCTGGCCATGGGGGTGCCCCCCTCTCCCGCCCGAATGCCTGTGGGGCCCAGGTGCGGGGCAGGCTGTGCTGGGGGCCGATGGCAAAAAGCAGGGACCACCCAGGGAGGCAGGGCCCGCTCTCCCCAGGGCTGCTCGGGGCGGGGCTGCCCTGACGGCAGGTTCTCATCTGTCCTTCTGGTCAGGGGGGGCGGTGGGGACGGGCGCGGGCGGCCCGCAGGCCCTGGCCCTGGAGGAGATCCTGCAGAAGCGCGGCATCGTGGAGGAGTGCTGCTTCGGCATCTGCTCGCTCTACCAGCTGGAGAGATACTGCAACTAGGCCGCCCTGGGCCTGGCGCTCCCTGCCCCCGAGATCCAATAAACCCCTGAACCAGCCTTGCTTGTGTGGTCTGTGCGGTGTGGGCGGGGCGTGTGGGGGAGGCACAGGGGCCACCGCCTTGGCCATGGCTGCCGCGGGGCACCCCCGAGTCCCCCCTCTGTCTCCCTGCACTGGCCCCTCTGAGGCTCCCCCACACCCACCGGGTGCCCGGGCCGGCGGTACTGTCCCCAGGTGGCCGCTCCTCCAGCGCCCGCGGCCCCTGCCTGGTCCCCGGTGGACTCCCGGCCCGGCCGTTCAGGACGGACAGAGAAGGGGGGGTCTCGGGGGGCTGGGGCCGGGGCTGGCAGGGAGCTGAGCCTTCACTCAGCCCTGAGTGCTCGGGCCCCGGGGGCTGTTCGGGGAACAGAATGGGGCTGTTCAGGAGGTTGCCCCACTTTAGGCCTGAAAAGCCCGCTGCTGGGGCGCTCCTGAGGGGGCCCTTGGAGGGGAGAGGCTGGGCCAGGAGGGAGGAGGGAGGGCATGAGAGGCTGCCCAGCTCGGGGTGGGCTCGGCAGCCCGGGACCCCAACCCGGACCCGGCAGGAGGAGCCCCGGGGCCCTGGGGGACACAGGACAGGACAGGCAGCACCCCTGGGACCCCGAGCTGGGCCTCCGGGCTGTGTCCCCCACAGGCTACAGCCCACAGCCCAGGGTTGAGGCCGGAACCCCGCCCCCTCCGCCCTCTCCTCCCCCCGACAGCCACGTCCCCCCGCCCCACACTGGCGGTCACCCCCAGACCTGCCCCCAGGTCCCTCGAGGTCTAGGTCTTCACCCTCCTCAGCACCCATGGCAGCCCAGGTGGCTCCACTGGGCACTCCCTCAGACCACCGCCTGGCATGCCAGGGAGCCTGGGAAGTCAGCGGGTGACCTGCCCGTACCAAGGCCTGGCCAGCCTGCCAGCCACTGGGCCAAGCCAATCTGTACCTTAACTCCTGTGCTAGCAAGCATATGTGTGAAAAGATCAATACGGAGTGTTTGTCTTTGGACTCAGTATGGCACATCTTCTCAATCTAAGGTCTGTACTATCCACCTTCCTACCCTACTTGTCCTCTATAGGGGGTCTGCAGCACCCTGGTGGAGTCCTACCCGTCCTGAGTGTGGGGTTCCCAATGGAGGGGGGCGGGGCTTACCTATTGGAATCCTGTTCCAGGGGTTCCCAAAGGTGTGGACGGAGTCGGCGAAGACTATCCACCCTCTTCCTACAGTGGAGTCCTATCCGTCCCGAGAGTGGGGCTTACCTAGGGGAATGGGGGGGCTTACCTAAGGGTCCCTGTTCGGGCGCCAGACGTTGGGGTCCAGGCCCAGCAGGTCCAGGGGTTCCCAAAGGTGTGGACAGAGTCGGCGAAGACTCTCCACACTCTTCCTACAGTGGAGTCCTATCCATCCCGAGAGTGGGGCTTACCTAGGGGAATCGGGGGGCTTACCTAAGGGTCCCTGTTCGGGCGCCAGACGTTGGGGTCAAGGCCCAGCAGGTCCCGGGGTTCCCAAAGGTGTGGACGGAGTCGGCGAAGAAGGAAGGACAGGAAGGCAGCGTTCAGGTGATCATCATAGCGAGGTTCTCTCTTTATTGTCCTGTTACATCTATATTTATACCATTTGATCCTATAAGCATGCCCCTATAATCACATCATGGTATGGTTTGGGTAACGTTCTACAGTTCCTTGTTTCTTATCAGACCGTTGCCAAAAATCCTGTCTCTATCTAGTTCTATTGATTTAAATGTCGTCTAGGTTAATCTCTGTGTTCCATCACAAGGGCTCTTCCAGGGTCACTGCTCTACTGATAGGCTACAAGGAAGTGACTGAAGGAGATTATCCTACCCAGTAAAGGTTATGTCCTCCCAGCCTCGCTGCTCGCCTTCCCTGGGACTGCCCTGTGTTGGTGGGTCTCCAGGGGTACAGGCTTTGGTGCTTTCCCTGGTGGGCAGACCCCTGGGGATGTGGGCCCAACCAGTCCCAAATTTATTGCCAACAGTCTTGGTCCAAGTTCTTCGTAAGTAGCACATAGCATTTCTGTAACACTAGGGGGATTTACTGATTTATTCTCTTCCTTAGTCCTGTTAATCCCTAACCTGGGGGAACAACCTTTCTCGGGGAGGTGGTCCTGTTTAAAACACATAGCGCTAAGAGGGGGAAGCAAACATATTCATATACGCCAGGTCCCCACACACAGGAGATGTCCCTCACGGTCTCAGCCCTGCAGTTGGACCACCGGGTGTCTGGAGGGCAGACCAGAGGTGCAGGGTGGGCGCGGGAGGGGGGCCAGGGCTGGGCAGGAAGAGCTCCCGCACCCCCCAGCTCCCTGGGCTGATGTGGAAACATGGCCTGGTTCCGGGGAGACGGGGAGACGTTGTCCTCAGCTGAGTGGGGACAGCAGGGCCATCAGGCCCCTTATTATGGTCCTAATGACCCTGTGGCCCCAGAGGTGCTGACGGCCAGGGCGGGTTCCTGGGCACCCAGCACACTCTGCTCTGGGCAAATGGTCCGGAACGTGTAGCCACAGCCCCGGGCCATGTGCCACCCCCTGGTGTGCCAACTGGCCTGGCAGGTGGGGCTATAAAGGAGGCTGGGCCCGGAAGCCCTCCAGCCCTCCGCCCTCCGCCCTCCGCTGGACCTGCCGCACCCACAGGCCATCAGCAAGCAGGTGGGTCAGGGACGCTGCGCTGCTGGGTCCGGGCTGTCCAGGATGCGGCTCTTCCCTCAAACCGCAGGAGGGTGAGCAGTGGGTGGGGGGTCCCCACCGGCCACGGGCCCCTCACTGGCATCGACACCTCGCCTCCCCAGTCCTCGACGCCCGGCCATGGCCCTGGGGACGCGCCTCCTGCCCCTGCTCGCCCTGCTGGCCCTCTGGGCGCCCGCCCCTGCGCAGTCTGAGGTCGAGCACCTGTGCGGCGAGGATCTGGTGGATATGGTGACCATGATGTGCGGAGATCGGGGCTTCAGCAATCCCACGGTCCCCATGGATCTGCCCTACCCACATGGTGAGCCACCACCCCTCGCCCCTCGGTCACATCCTAAAGGGACCGGCTACCTGGCCAGCGTCAGCTCCAGGGGCAGAGAGTGGGTGAACCCGAGGGCGGGCCTGTCCCCTCCCTGCCTTCCATCCCTCCTCAACAAGCACCCGCCTGCTCCCTCTGCCTCTGACGGCAGCTGCCCGGCCGTGTCGTCTTGGGGTCCGGTCCTGGCCATGGGGGTGCCCCCTTCTCCCGCCCGAATGCCTGTGGGGCCCAGGAGCGGGGTGTGGGGTGGCCCTGGGGGCTGATGGCAAAACGCAGGGACCACCCCGGGCGGCAGGGCCTGCTCTTCCCCGGGCTGCTCAGGTTGGGGCCGGGGTGGGGGTCCCCGCGCGGCCCTGATGGCGGACCCCCGTCTCTCCCTGTGCGGTGCGGTGCAGGCGTCCTGGGCCGCATCTCCCTGGAGGAGCTCCTGCAGAAAAGCGGCCTGGTGGAGGAGTGCTGCATCAAGGTCTGCTTTTTGTATGAGTTGGAGAGATACTGCTACTAGGCCACCCCGCGCCCAGCCACCCTGGGCCTGGCCGCTCCCTGCCCCCGAGACCCAATAAACCCCTGAACCAACCATGCTTGAGTGGTCTGTGCGGTGTGGGCGGGGCGTGTGGGGGAGGCACAGGGGCCACCGCCTTGGCCATGGCTGCCGCGGGGCACCCCCGAGTCCCCCCTCTGTCTCCCTGCACTGGCCCCTCTGAGGCTCCCCCACACCCACCGGGTGCCCGGGCCGGCGGTACTGTCCCCAGGTGGCCGCTCCTCCAGCGCCCGCGGCCCCTGCCTGGTCCCCGGTGGACTCCCGGCCCGGCCGTTCAGGACGGGACAGAGAAGGGGGGGTCTCGGGGGCTGGGGCCGGGGCTGGCAGGGAGCTGAGCCTTCACTCAGCCCCGAGCGCTCGGGCCCCGGGGGCTGTTGGGGGAACAGAATGGGGCTGTTCAGGAGGTTGCCCCACTTTAGGCCTGAGAAGCCCGCTGCTGGGGCGCTCCTGAGGGGGCCCTTGGAGGGGAGAGGCTGGGCCGGGAGGGAGGAGGGAGGGCATGAAAGGCTGCCCAGCTCGGGGTGGGCTCGGCAGCCCGGGACCCCAGCCCGGACCCGGCAGGAGGAGCCCCAGGGCCCTGGGGGACACAGGACAGGACAGGCAGCACCCCTGGGATGCCATGCTGGGCCTCCGGGCTGTGTCCACCACAGGCTACAGCCCACAGCCCAGGGTTGAGGCCCGGACCCCGCCCCCTCTGCCCTCTCCTCCCCCCCGACTGCCACGTCCCCCCGCCCCACACTGGCGGTCACCCCCAGACCTGCCCCCAGGTCCCTCGAGGTCCAGGTCTTCACCCTCCTCAGCACCCATGGCAGCCCAGGTGGCTCCACTGGGCACTCCCTCAGGCCACCGCCTGGCTTGCCAGGGAGCCAAGGTGCCCGGGCTGGCTGTGGCCTGGGAGGTCAGCGGGTGACCTGACCGCACCACGGCCTGGCCAGCCTGCCAGCCACTGGGCCAAGCCAATCTGTACCCTCCCCGGAGACCCCGCCCAGGTCGGCCTGCTGGCCATGGGCTCTGGGAGGCCTGGTCGCACCAGCCCCTCATGGTGGGGCCCAGTGCCCTCTCCCCACAGCCGCCCCCTCAGCCCCAAGCCTCCCTCCCAGGCCCCCCTCCCCTCGAGCACATGGACACCCCCCGAGGGGATGGCACTGGCCCCCAGCTGGCCCCGCCCGGGAGGGGGGCCGGGGCTGGGCCGGTGGGTGGCCGGCGGACACTGGACCGGGAAGAGGAGAAGGCGGGGGCTGGGACGAGCAGGGATTCTCATGGGAACACCCAGGTGTGCCCAGTCGCCCCGGGAGAGGCCGGGGTGTCCCGAGGGAGCTGAGGTACGTGAGCCCTGGCCGGCGGGGCTGGGCGCAGCGGGTGGGAAGGGGCCGCCGGGGGTCAAGCCTGTGTCCCGTCTGGCCCTGCTGGTGCCGACGACTCTGAGCACGGGGAGCAGGAGCCCTTGGGGTCCAGGGCACATGGGCCGGGCCAGCGGGCGGGACTCTGAGCAGATGGGCCGGGGGCCGGCTGGTGTCACTCAGGGCTGCCCTCCGGGGCCTCAGGAGCCGGGTCACCCTGCAGGGTGCGGGGCCGACACCCAAGAACCTGGGTCGTGCTGTGCCATGGCCCTTGATCCCCAGCCTGGGCTGGCCCTGCCCTCCTCCCTCTCCAGACCCTCCATCCTGGCCTCTCGCTCCAGTCCCTGAGCCCACGGGACTGTTCTTGAAAATATGGGGTGGGGTGCCCCCGTGTTCCCGGCAAGGACGCGATCCTGGCGGCAGAGGTGGCATCAGACCCTGGGCTCCAAGCCCCAGGGGCCCAGCTTCCTGGAGCCACCAGGCCGCCCCCCAGAGGCCTGGCCCACAGGCCTTGGCCCTGCCATCCACCCAGGCCTGTGCCCGCCCCTTCTGGGAACTGGAGGACAGGCCTCCTGTGTCCTCAGGCCCCGCCTCCCTGGCCGGTGGGGCTGGCCTTGGGTCAAGGCCTCTGGCCACATGTCACCTGGGGGGCGGGGGCAGAGGAGCAGCTGGTCCCGGAGGCCCCCTGACCCTGTGGGACCCCCGGCTCCCTCACGGGAGGGCTGGGTCTCCCAGGGTCCTCACCCAACACGGGTCCCACTCCTCTGCTCACGCCTGTCCCGTGTCCCCCCGTCCCACGGGCCATGTGGGGAGAGCTCCCAGTGGGGAGACTGAAGCCAGGGCCAGGACGTCTGTCGCTCTGGTGCCCACACACCAAGGACAGGCTGCCAGTGCGGCCGCCTCCAGGCAGGCCCCCCAGATTGTGCCTGCTCCTGGCAGGCGTGACCTGGCCCCTGTGCAGTGTTTGCCTTCTCCGTTGGCGGTGAATATTCACCGTCCTCACCGCTCCCCGGGCCTGAACAGCCCTGAGGGCATGATGCCAAGCGGGTTCCTGCCCTGGACGGCCCGCCCAGTGCTGGTGGGCGCTGCCCGGGAGAGGGAGTAGGACCAGGAACCAGGGGCCTGAGCTGCTGGAGCAGGGCCCTGGCAGAGCCCAGCTGCGCCCCGGCCGGCACCCGTGCCCAGCGAGGCGTCCCCACTGGGGGGTCTGGCCCTGGACTCCTGAGGTGGGCACTGCACACTGGACAAGGCAGCCAGAGCGGCCATTTGCATGTGTGACCAGCAGAGGGCGCCAGAGCCCCACGTTTGCGGGGCTCCCTGTGGGCTGGGCTGGCCATCCTGGGGACAGTCCTCTCGGGGGATCCACGGCCCACCTGCCGCCACTCACAGGGGCCCCCGACGCCTGGGGGAGGGGCGGCTCCTGGCCCTGCCTTCCGGAGGCCTGAGGTTTAGGTGGGGACAGGGTGGCCCTGTCTCCGCCCCCCACCCCGCCTCTCAGGGGCTCAGGCCTCCAGGGAAGAAGCTGGCAATCGAGCTGGGTCCCCAATGTCCTGGGAAAGTACCTGGTGAGCGTCTGACCCCCCAGAACCCCAGAACCAGAAAGTCCTTAGGGGTGACTTCCTCCAGCAACCCCAAGTTACAGCTGAGAAACTGAGGCAGGAGGGGGGCCAGGAACCCAGGCCCCGGGGAGACTGAGGCCGGGCTGAGGGGTGGCTGTCGCTGTCCGCCAGGCTGCCCCCCGCTCTGTGGAGGCTCATGTGCAGGCGCGGGGGGAGGGGGGCTTTGGGGACAGAGACCCCAGGCCAGGAGGCCGCAGGCGGGGCCAGCGATCTGGGTTAGCTCTTTCCCACCTCCACCCTCTCCCCTGCCTCCTGCTCAGCGTGGGGAGGTCAGAGGTCGGTTCCAGAAAGAATGTGGGGGGCGGGTCCGGCGGGTGGGGGCCCCCTCCTCGCCCTGTTGTTTCTGGCTGCCCCCCAGGAACAGCCGGGCAGGGGCCCCAGGAGAGGGGGCCGGGGCCAGGGCCTCCCCACGGTCCCCTGCGCCCGCTCCGCCCCCACCCCTCGGGTCCAGCATACCTCAGCTCAGACCCCCCTCGCCAGGCCTTGCCTTTGGGGGACCCCCGGCCTGACCCCCGATGCCGGGCTTGGGGCTGGTCCCACGTGCCCTGGCGGCTGCTGAGCCGTCAGAACCTGGGCCCACATTCCGCCGGCCTCGCGCCAGCCCGCCCCCTCCCGGACCATCTGTGTTTTTGGAAAACAGAGCCGGCACCCCGCAACCCGCCAGCTGCAGCCCCGGGCGTTTGTTCTTCCAGCCCCGCCGCCTGCAGGCTGGGCCCCTGCCAGCCCCTCCCGCACCCACAGCCACTCCGGGACCTCGCACAGCCCTTCCCTCTGGGCTCGGGTTTGGGCTGGGGGTCCGTCCACACGGCCGCAGGACACGCTGAGAGGAGAACCTGGGGCCCTCAGGCTGCGCCGGCGCCCGCTCCGCCCCCACCCCCTCGGGTCCTCGGCCACCTGCTGCCCAGGTGGTGTCACTATCCCTCCCTGGCCCTCCCTCTGGGGTCTGACTCGGTCTGTCAAGGGCAGGGGTGAGGAGGGAGGGAGGTGGGCTTCGTCCCCAAGCCTGGAGAGTGGGTCTGTCCTGTGCCCGCTGGGGGTGCATCCCTGGCCCTAGCCCGCTGTGGGCAAGGAGGGCACACAGGCCGGGCTCCGGGTGGACCCGGGGCCCAAGCAGGCGGCCAGGGGTCTTCCCTGAGGAGGCGCCTGTGCTCTCCCCCACCCACCCCGCCCCGTGCCCAGCAGGGGAGGCTGTGGGTCCCCTGTGCTCCCCCGGAGTCGCAGTGGCCGCAGGCACCCCCCAGGCCTTTCCCGTGGCTGGACAGGTTGGGGTCTGGACACATGGGCTGCCTCCTGTGGGCACTCATCTCTTGGCCTGGCCTCAGCAGGTAGGGCCGCTGGAGTGTGCACCCCACGCCCGTGCAGGGCCGGAGGGAGTGCCCGTGGGCCCGGCTCTCCAGGGCGCACCTCTCGGCCCTGCCCCCCAGCTTCCTCGTCCACGGACAGGGAATCAGAGGAGACCCCCCGACCCATAGGGCTTCGGGAGGTCCCAGGCTGGACGTGGGAGGGGCTCCCCTCCAGGTCCCGGGCTGTGGTGCTAGCAGCATCCCCCCCACTTAGTTCCCGCCCCAGTAGGACAAGCGGGACGAGGGGTCTCGAACCCCCTGCACCGTCTGCCCAGAACCCAGCGTGCTGGGCCAGGGTGTGGGGGAGGCTGGGGAGGCCGCTCAGGCTACAGCCTTGGCCTCAGAGACCTGCCCCAACTCCTGGTTCTCGCTTCATGCCTCTGGCCAGGGAGCCCCCTGTCCGGCCCAAATGCCAGGGACAGCCCCTGGGCCTGGCTGCTCTCCGGCGACATAGGCAAATGAAGTTGAGGACCCCTTCAGGGTGAAGTCCCGGGCGAGCAGGTGTGGCCGTGGGCAGGTGTGGCCACCAGCTCCTCCGGGCAGGAGGCGGGCTGGGCCATGGAGGGCTCATGGCGTGGAAAGGACAGGAAAGGGAATGAGGCCCACAGAGCCGCTCGGGGAATGGGGCTCCCTGTGCTGGAGCAGCCCCAGCTCACCAGCAAGGGAGCCGGGCATCGAGAGACCCCGCCTGGCCAGCCTCCTGCTCCCCAAGTTCCAAGGCCGCTTTTTTTTTTTTTTTTTTTAAATTGATTTCAGAGAGGAAGGGAGAGGGCGAGAGAGAAACATCAATGATGAGAGAGAATCATGAATCGGCCGCCTCCTGCACGCCCCGCACTGGGGATAGAACCCGCAACTCAGGCATGTGCCCTTGATCGTAATTGAACCCAGGACCCTTCAGTCTGCAGGCCGACACTCTATCCACTGAGCCAAAGTGGCCAGGGTGCTCTGAGTCCTCTTGGTGGACACTTAACGCAGGAGATGCAGGGGACGGAGGGTGCCAGGGCGGCAGGGTCTGCTGCCGAGCCGGGATTTGGACGGGGCTCCCAAAAAACAGAGCCGGCACCCCGCAACCCGCCAGCTGCACCCCCGAAGCTGGCCGTCCCCTCAGGCCTCCTCTGCCCCAGCCTGTCCCCATCTGAGCAGCCCTGAGCCACCTGCACAGACGCCGCGGGCCCAGGGCCTTGTGCCACCTGGGGCGGCCTCACTCCGGCCCGCTGGTGGCCCCCACGAAGGCGGCTGAGCCCTCGGTGACCTGACAGCACGGGGCCCTCGGGGGGGGGGTTCTGTGTTACCTCCTCCTCCTGGACCCCCGGGTTTGGCCAAGCGGCCCAGGGGTCACCCTAAGGGCAGTATTGACGCAGAGAAAAGCCAGGCGCTTTCAGAGGCTGTGGCTGCACTTCCTCAGGTGGCCACAAGGTGTCAGGCTCAGGCCAGATATGAAAGCCTTGGGGTGTGTGTGTGTGTGTGTGTGTGTGTGTGTGTGTGTGTGTGTGTGTGTTGGGGGCGGGTGTGGGGGACAGAAACTGTGTCCGGTGCAGGACTACTCCCCCCTTCAGTCTCCGGGTCTCTGCCTGTCTGGAAGGGGGGGTCCCCCAACATTCTGCCTCTCTTTTTACTCGGACACAAACGTAACACAGCTTCCTGTAAGTCTCAGAACACAGCGGGAGCTTCCGGAGTGTCCCAGGGGGCACGTTTGGCTTTGGGCATCCGCCTTTCCGCACCCCCTGGGGAGGGAGCACCCCCCTTCCCGCCCCCCCCCCCCGGGAGCCGGAGACCCTGGCGGGAGGCGTCCCCTTAGGCCTCACTGACCACGCAGTCATGCCAGGATGGGGGCAGACCAGAGACTCCCACCCGAGTGCAAAGGTGCAGAACTCCCCGTACCCCGACCTTGCAGCGGGGCTCCCTTTGTCGGGAGAAATGGGGTGGCTTTGCCCCCACCCACTCCTCTCCTTAGGGGGGCCCCCCCGAATGTGTAATACCTTCAGGCGGTGACGCTGTAATTCTAGAAGTGACCACCAGGTGTCAGCACGAGGCCACTTAAAGAGCCAAGTGGAGGAAACTTGAGATGGGATTTCTGGGGTTCTGGGTTCTCTCCTGCACCAGGAGGGCCCTTTTGTGCTCCCTCCGCGGCCCTGCGTCCCCCAGAGGCCGCGTGTCCCTGGGGGCATTGCTGAGAGTCAGTGCCTCTAGCCCTGCCTCAGTGGTACCAGGGCTGAGTGCCCCGGGGGCCCTCCCAGCCCTGCCTCTCCTGCTCTCCCCTTCCCTCCCTTAAAGACGCTGGGCTGCAAGATTCCGGTGGAATAAAATGGGCCTGCCGTGGAGGGAGCCCTTTGGGGGGTAGAGCTCAGGTTCAAGACACCCCCGGGGAACGGTAAGGTCCCCACTGTGCAGGGGTCTGATCTCTGGGCTTCCACGGCTGCTCCCTTTCTGCCCCTCGGCTGCCCACCCTCTCCCCCTGGGGACGCCCCCTTCCGTGGGCCTCTGGCCTGGGTCAGCCCCGCCCCCCCCAGCCCCACCTGCAGCTGGGAGTCCCGGCCAGGTCTCCCAATAGCGGCCAGGCCCCAGCTCCTGGCCACACCTGGCCATCTTGCAGGGGACACTCGGGGACCAAGGCTGTGATGCCTGCAAGCCACAGAGCCCTAAGCAGAGCCACAGCCGGCAGAGCCGGCGACAGCCGCACGCCAGGGCGCTTCACGCTGACGGCCCTCCGTGTGCCTTGAACCTGCTTGGAGTCTGGAGCATCCCTCGTCCCTCCCTACCCAGAGCCCCACCTGTCCTCTGCCCGGGCGTGGTGTGGACCTGGGCCGTCTGTGTCCTGTTTGGCCCACCCCAGCCGACTCGAGTCTCCCTCAAGGCGGACTGCCTCCCCTACGTCCCCCCGAGAGCCCCGTCCTCCCCACTGAATGCCCTATCCCTCTGGCTAAGGAAGGAGGTGCAGGTGAAGGTCTCCAAGGAAAAGGGAGATTAAACCCTGACACAGGCTGTGACCCGTCAGGTGCACACTGGGTGCAGGAACGGGGGAAGGGTGGGGACGGGTGCTTGTGTGCCGAGTGCATGCCTTTGCCTCTTGGTGCACCTTTGCCTGCTCCTGCCTCCCCGCAGGCTTGGAGAAGTTTCAAGTCCCTATGAGTGAGATTTGGTCCAGTCAGGTGGCGCTTTTGTCTGCCCTGCTCTCCCCGACCTGGTGAGATCTCGGGGCGGGCTGTGAGTTCCCTGGGGGTTCATCTGGGTCCCAAAGTCTGTGACCCCATCATCCCACTTGGGAACAGGACCCCCCTGCTCCTCAGGCTGCTGCCACTTGCGGCAGTGCCCTGAGTGCCTGGCACCACACCCGTTGTGTACGGGGCTGTGTCAGGGGTGACTGGGGAAGCGAGAAAGCTCCCCCGTGAGTGTCCTGCCTCTCGAAGGAGGAAGGACAGGACCGTACTGTGTGGCAGCTGTGTGGGGACCACCTAAAGGGTGACTTTGCTGACCTCTCTCTTTAAATCTGCTGCTTCCCCCTTGCGCCCCACCCCCATTTTACCCGTGCCAAGCCCACCCGCATTCCAGGGTGTCAAGTGACTGCCAAGTGTCAATCTCGTGAAGTTCGCCACCTCCCCCCCCCCCCCAGTCCTGCCAGCTGGCTAGCAGGCGTGCGTCTGGCTTGTGCGCAGGCTCACAAACCCTCTTCTATGGGGTCAGAGGCGGGCCAAACCTCCACCCCCCTCCCCCCCCTCCCCCCCTCCCCCTCCCCCCGCACTGTGCCCAAGCTTGGGACAGTGCCACGGCCAGCTGCCCCAGAGGCCCCGGCCACACTGAGTTGGTGCAAAGCTACCCAAATTTGGAGGGGCTGGAGGGACGGCGTGGGGGGGCCGGGGAGACCAGGGGCCCAGCTATAAACGCCGCTGGCATGTGGCAGGTGTCTGCTCAGTGGTGGGAGCCGTCCCTCTGCTGAGGACCCGCTGTCATGCGAGCCCTGAAGCTGCCTTTCACGGTCTCTCCAGCCTCAGCCTCGCCCCCCTCCTCTCCCACTGCGGGCGCCCCGGCCAGAGCAGCCCCTGCTTTGGCGGCAGCTGCTAATATTAGCCCAGCGGGCGGCTCGCCGGCAGGGCCGCGGGGGCAGAAAGCCTGGGGCACCGGTGACTCCCCGGTCCTCTTTATCCACCGCCCGGGAACTTCGGGGGTCACCCAGCAACTAGAGCACAGGTAACGGGGCTCCCTCCTTCGTGCAGCACCTTGGGGTGCCGTTCACGCATGGGGGCTGGGGGCTCAGGGTGGCTAACGGGATTGCTGTTTCTGCTGGAGGGGACGGAAAAGACAGGTGGCCGGGGGGCTGCCCAGAGCCCGGGGCTCCAGCGAGGAAAATCCGTTTTCCCTCCCTGATCTGCTGGCAGCGTGGGCGCGGGCGGGGCTGCCCTTGGGGGCGGGGGTGCAGCTGTGCTGGCAAGTGCAAGGGGCAGGTTTTTGCTGTCAGGAGCTCCCCCCCCCCCATCCCAACCGAAGACAAACGACAATACAGAGGCTCCAGGCTGAGATTTTGAAGTTTTTTATATATTTTTTTTTAAAAATCAGGCTGCCCTGCCTTCCAGGCCCTGCACCTCCCGACCACCCCAGAGCCCTGTTCTGAGGACCGTCGGTCACCGCCCCACGGTGGGGCCGTGGGTCAGGCTTCTGCCCCCGTGAGCCCAGCTGTCCGGTGGCTGAGCTGAGTGCTGGTGCAGGCGGTTTCTCTCCCTCCGGCCGGTGTGGGCTCCGCTGCCCTGTCCCCTGGGTGAGGGTGAGGGGGCGGGGGGCCTTCCCCAGAGGAGCTCACTCCCCACCCTCGGCTGCCTCCCCACTCTCGGTGGGTTTGCTGGGTGGGGAAGGCTTCCCGTTTTGTGCTGTGATCCCCCAGCCCAGGCCCAGGCAGGGTCTTCCAGCCACAGGGCGTCTCCCGCCCGCTGTGGGCCTCTCCTCAGGCCTGGCTCCGAAAGCCCAGCTCCGGGTGCCCCGTGGGCCTCTCCCCCTGCCCTCCAACTTGGCAAAGGGACCACCACCCAACCCCCAACACGATGACCTGTGGACCCACAGGCCTCTCCCCTTCCAACAGCCAGGGAGAGACGGGGCTGGGGGCTGGGGGCTCCGGCTTGGGGGCCGTTTGTTTTAAAGCGACCACCTCCGTGTCTTCCCAGGGGCCGAAGGGTCACTGCTGAGCTCCCGGCAGCGGAGGAGGAGGAGGCGGACTCCAGCCCGCAGCCCCAGGACGCTGCCGCCCAGCCGGCTCAGCCCCCGGCCCGGCCAGCACGCCAACCCAGGCAGAGGCCCAGGCAGAAGCCGCCCAGAGCAGCCCGCGCGCACAGCCCCCAGGCCGGCTGCTGCAGCCTGTGCCCCTGGCGCTCCCGGCGGCCCCCACGGTCCCCGCGGCTCCCACGCGCTCAGCACTGAGGCGCCACCGCCCACCGGCCCCAGCCCCGGAGGGTGAGTGTCTCCAGAGCCCCAGGCAGGGCCCAGGTGTCCCCTCTCCACGTGGGGCCCCCCTGCGGCTCTAGCCCGCACCCCCGTTTACAAGGCGGCGAGGCTGGGGGTGCTCGGTCACAGAGCTGGGGCCTGGGGCTCAGGGGGCCGCTCCAGAGTCTCTGCCTCCTGGCGGGCTCAGGTGTGGGCAGCAGCGAGGTCCTGCCGGGCACTCCTGGGAGAAGGTCAGAGGGCAGCCAGGGGAGCAGCCCAGGGGGGAGTCAGGGGTCAAGGTGCAGACCGAGCCACAAGAGGACGGAAGAGGAGGGAGAGGGGAGTGAGGAGAGTGGGCTCGGCCGGCCGGGGCACTGGACACCTGGGCGTCCCCTCTCCAGTCCTCCTTCGTCAGCACGGGAATTCGGAATCCTGAGGGGCACGTGAGGCACCGCCCAAAGGGAGAAGCCTCCCGGGCCCGGGGAGTGCCGTGCGGGTGAGGGGGTGGGGGTGGGGGTGGGGGTGGGGGCCCTTGTCTGAGGTGGCTCCCTGTGAGGGAGTGGAGGGGGGGTGATGGGAAAGGCAGAGGCTGGGCCCTGCTGGGCAGGCTGGGTGGGGAGGCCAAGGTTGCCGACTGGGTACCTGTAGGGACACCGCTGAGCTGCCAGGAGGGATGCTCAGCTCCAGGGTCCCGGGTGGCTGCGGGCGTGGGCTGGCTCCGTGTCCTTGTGCCAGGCACAGAAGCCACAGGGGCCACCTTCAGAGGCTGCAGGGACCAACTCACCCAGCAGGCGACCCCCTTCCAGGCTGGCCTGCCTGTCCCAGAGGAGCCCAGAGCCTGCTTTCAGGGGTGTCCCTAGTTCACTCACAGCCAAGGGTACAATGGGGCCACCGGGGCTCCTTCTCCCTGAGGCTCCGCCGCCCCCTCCCCCACCCAACCCTTACCTACTTTTGGTTTTTGGTTTATCGGGTGGTGGTGCCTGGGCCTGGGGTGGCTGGTGCTGTTGGGTCCCCTTGGTTCTGGTTCCGGCCTGGGCATCTGTCCCCTGCTTCCCGTCGGGGGTCGGGGCTGACCTGCGTGGGCGCCCCTCCCAGAGCCAAGCACAGTCCGAGCCCTGCAGAGGGGGGTGAGGGAGGGGCGCTCGGGGACCCTCAGAGATGGAGCCGGGTTTGCAAACGCTGGGCTTGGGCCCAGGGAGGGGGAGCAGCCAGGTCGAAGCCAGAGCCGGGGGAGGAAGCTGGGAGCGAGAGGCAGACGGCAGGCCGGCGGCTGCGAGGAGCTAGGAAGGCCGTGAGCGGAGCTGGTGGGGGGCGCAGGGCAGTCTGGAGGGGTGAGTCCGATCCTCTAGGGCTGATGCCTCTCTTCCGAGTCTGGGTCTGTGGATCCAGAGGGGAGGTCAGTGCCGGTGCCGGTGCCGGGGCAGGGCTGGGGAGGGTGGCGCGGGGCTGGGGTCCCTGCCAGCCAAGCTCTGCCGAGGAGACCCCGGCCCCGTGACGAGCTGGGGGAGGGGGGGCTGGAAGTCGGGGACTTGGGAAGGGTGGGTCCTGGCTGGGGTGGCCAGTGCCCTTTTTGAGCCCTAGGGTGACCCGGATCCGCTCCCCCGCGCCTGCCCCTTCAGCCACACTTTTGACTAAATAAGGAGAGGGCTCTGGGGCAGCACCCGGGAAGGCCATGTGCCCCCCGCCCCGCCCGCCCTGACCCTGGCCGGGCACCGGGTGGCTTCCTTCCTACCTGTGGGGTCCGGCGCATCTCCCAGCACCAGCTTCTCCAGATGAGCGCCTGTGGGGAGCAGGACAGGGGAGCCCCGAACGGGCCACGGGCGTGAAGGCCCCCAGGCACCCGGGGAGGGGGAGCCCCGAGGGCTAACGGGTTTTCCCGGCGGCGGCGGCTCCACGGCCTGGGAAGCAGCGGGCAGAGGCGGGTGCAGGACCCAGCAGGGCCAGGGAGCCTGTGTCCCTCCGTTTGTCCTGAGCAGACGCCCCTCTAGGATTTGGAATCTGCTCTGGGCTCTCTGGGACCCCGGCCCACAGACAGGCCTTATTTTAACGCTCCCCACCCCACAATTCACAGGTCGCGTGTGGAGCGGGGAGCAGGGCTCCGGGCTGTCCCTCCCTCTGTAGGCACAGGCCCTGAGTGCCGGCCTGGGGCTGAGGAGGGGGCTGTCCTGGGGGGGGGGGCGCGACCAGATGTTCCTGGGACGGAGGAGGGGGTGATTGATGTGGGCTGGAATCTGAAGGGGGGACATTCCCCGAATGCCTTGGGCTCTGGGGTAAAGTGGCTGCTTGTCCTGGGGGCAGGGGGCCTTCCCGCCACACCTGTCCCTCGCATTAACCCCTGCCTTCCCCTGGCCCCTTCCCTCCTGGGTCCCGCCGTGGGGTGACCCTGGGGACAAGCAGTGCCCTGTGACCTGGCCCCAGCCCCCAAACCATTGTGCCACACTGCCCAGCAGCGCCTCCTCGCATGACATCCCCTCCCCCCACAGATCCCCGGGGAAGGGGGTCCCTGCCCCACACCCCCAACCGTGCCCGGTGCTGAGGGGCGACCCTGCCCCCCCTCCCCGCAGCAGCAGCAGCAGCAGCAGCAGCGCCTGGCCTAGTTGGTTCCGCATCTGCCTCCCCTGCTCCCCTCAGTCCCCAGCCCCGGGGAGGAGGACTTCGGTGAACATTTGCAGAAAACGAAAGGAGACCCCCGGCCCCCCGCTCCCGGGCAGGCGTGCCCCCCACCTCTGCCCCACGTCGCCCCCCACCCCCGCCTTCCCACTTCCGCCGCTTTCTCGACTCACGCACACGAGCTGGTTTCGCGGCAGTTTGGTGCCTGGGCGAGACCCGGGAGGCGCTGGAGGTGTGCGGGGGCGGCCGGCGGGGGTGCGCCCGGGCCCCCCAGCCGAGCCGGGGATAAGCCTGCCCGCGGCGGCGTCCGGGCCGCGGCTTCGCCTAGGCTCGCGGCGCGGGAGCGCGTGGGGCGCGGAGGCGGGGAGCCCGCGGGACTCCTCGGAGATGCCCGCCCGCGCGCGCGGAGCGGCGGCCGGAGGCGCCCGGATCAACCACCGGGTTTCTGCCTCGAGGCTCTCGGTTCCACCCTCCGCCCGGGGGCCCGCGGAGCCTCGGCCACGGAGACGTGGGGGGCGCGAGGGGGGGAGCGGTAAAGCGAAGGGGAGCGGCGATCCTGCCCTGGGCGTCCGGGGAGCCCCGCGCTCCCCGCCGCCGCCGCTGCCTGCGCCGCGTCCCCCGGAGGGCGCCCCTGCTCCGCGCGCGCCCTGGACGCACGTTGGTTTCTCGGCCGGGCGCCGGCCTTTCTCCTGCAGACCCGGCTCTGGGGTCCCGACCCACTCAGCCACTCGCCCGCTCCCCCCAAAGACGGGCGAGGCTTTTTTCTGGGGTCACAGTCCTGCTCCTGAGGTCCCCCCCCCACACTAATCATCTCCCCAGCTCCTAGGAGTTTTCTGAGACATGAATTTTCAGGGACCCGCACACAGAGGAGTCCCCCTCGGCTTCCCCAAATTTACACGCGTGGCCTGGGCGCTCCAGCCTCGCTGTCCCTCGGCGCTTCACGGAGCGGCGCGCCCCCTCGGGGTCCTGCAGACCCGTGGGCCACCCACCCGTGCTCCCCGCAGGGTCCGCGTCCACCCGCCCTGCCCTGCGGCCACGCGGCCAGCTGGCCCGGCTCCCCAGGGTGGACAGGGTTAGGTCTGCCTCCCCAAACAAGTGGCATTTTTTTTTCTTGTGTCCCCACCATGTTGGAAGCTAACCACAAGGTCTCTCCAGCTTCCTGTCCCTGCTGACACCCCCGCACGGGTTCCCCACAGCCTGGGGTGATACCTGCGGGGGTCCCACAAAATTACTGGCACCAACCCCGGGCTCCCTAAATTTTACACTGAGAGCCCCAGGTCCCCCAACGCAGGAAGCAAATTACCCCCAAACCCCAGAAGGCTGCTCGGCCGCCTGCACAGGATTTAGGAGGCTCCCCAGAGCCCCCAGCCCTTTTCCGAGTCCTGAGGGGTCCCGGCTCCATGGCCTCTGCCCCCCCAACCCCCTGGGCATTTTCCCGTGGGCCGTGGAGATGGGGGCACGCGTTTCCGCCGAGCTCCCCGCCCCGCTCGGTTCCTGCCGACGAGACCCTTCACCCAGGTCCAAAGCACCCCGAGCAGTCACCCCTGCCTGTGACCCCCGGCTATGCAGGTTCCCCGGAATCTCACGGGGTCCCCCAGGCGCCTGGGCCACAGCACCCAGCGCAATACAAGGCTGTGCCTGGGGCGCCCGGTCCTGTGAGTGCCGGCCACCAAGCAGCCTGGACATTTTCTCCGCGTGGTAACGTTCTGCGTCTTTTAAAATCCCCCGGCCCCTCGCGCAGGGACAGGAACCCGGGTTTTCTAAAATGCAGACGCTGATCGGAAATTCTGGCCCTCACGGCGTCTCCCGCCCGCGGGTCCGGGTTTGCTTCCTTCTCTCGATATTGGGCAGTGCCCTCCAGATCGTCCCCCCGACCCCCGCCAGGGTTACACGGGGGTCACAAAGGCGCTGGTTTCTTGGGCTCCGATGCATCCAGGACCCCATGGGGGGGCAGCCCGAATTTAATCAACATTTCCTGCCCCCTCCCACCCAGCTCACTCCCAGGGATTTCGGACACCGGTTCTCCAGGTCCCAGGGTTGAGGAACTCTTCAGCCTTTCCCCCCAAAGATAGATGCCAGCCTCCGGTTCTCCTGAGGACCTGGCCACTTCCCTGGAGCCTCGATTCCAAAATGACTTTGGGGGGCTCTGAGCTGAGGCGCTACCCCCAGCCCTCCAAAGCAAATTGCGATTTTTATTTTCCTCCACAAAACAACTGAGCTTTTTCTGAACATTGAGTTATGGGTCCCCTGGCTTCATGACCCTTTCCCCGAGCCCCCTCCCCTAAGTTTAGGCATTTTTTTTCCCCACGGGTCCCCCCAAATGAAAGTGCCCAGGGACGGAAGAAGACCCGCAGGCCCCAGAAATCGCAGGCAGCGGGGGGCCTGTACCTGGAGCTTAGCTGCCAGTCGCCACCGGGCAGTTTCCAGTGACCCCCATATTCGGGCCCTGCCTCACCAAGGATCCCCGAACACAGTGCGCAGGAAAAAAAGGACATTTTCTCTTGTTCGCCCAAAACAGACGTCCAGCAAATGAAACGATTTAAAAACAAAATAGACGCGCTCGATTTTCTGCACTCCCCCAAAGCACTGCTCACACCCCGGGTTCCCCCAACTTTAGAGCGAGGCGCTGGAGTCCCTGCAGGGCTCTGAGAACCCGCCGGAGCCACCACGCGTGGAAGCGGCTTCCCGAGCCCCGGCTGCCAGGCCCGGCCCGCGGCCCAAATCGCGGGAACGAACCTCCGCTTCCCTCCGCGCGGGGTTTGCCGAGATCCCCCCAGTGTGGTCCCTGTTCTCTTCTTTCAGTTTTAGACCCTTCGCCTCTGGGGCCCCCCCGAATTCCATGGAGAGAATTTTTCTGGAATCATCGAGAAATCTACCTCCCCACCCATCCTGCGGGTGCCCCCAAGCCCGCCGACCAGGCACTGGGCGCCCCACGCGCGGCGCCTCCCCCAGTACACGGAGCCGTTTCCAGGGGTCCCCACACTTGGCCGCGATTTTTCTAGAGCCTCTGATGTAGCCGCTCCTCGCAGCTCCCACGGCGGGAAGCCTCTGCGCCCCGGCTCCGGGACACACACTCGCTCTGCCTGCAAGTCAGACCGAGCCCGGTCCCCGTCCCCCGTGTGGGCACGGCTCCCGGCCCCGCGCGCCACGGCGGCGGGTCTCGGCGGCTCGGTGTTGCCAGCGAAGCCCTACGTTTAAGAATGTCTGTTCCCCTAACGCCCTGGGCCTGGCAGCGTGTCCGCCGGGACGTGGGCACAACTCCCGCGTCCAGGAAAACGACTGGGCAGAGCCCCCAGTTCCCCCCAAATTTGGGCATGATCCCCGGGTCTTCCAACGGGCTGGGCGTCGCCCCGGGACCTCAGGGACTAGCGCGGGGTCCCGCTCACCTTCTGCACGTCCGCCGCCGGCGCAGAGCCCTCGCTCCTGCCTCGCTCCCGGCGCGCCCGCCCGCGGACCGACCGGCTTCCAGCCTCGCGGTGAGCTCCTGGCGCTTCCGCGCTCCGGCGGGGCTTCCGCCCGCACCCGCCGCCCCGGTTCCCGGTCCCGCTCCCGCCCGGCTGGCTGGCGCTCGCCTCGGCGGCCTCGGGGGAAACCGGCGCGGTGCGCGGGAGCCTGCGGCGGGCGGGCCTCCGGGCGGCCGCACTGCCTGGGGCCAGCGCCCCGACCCCGGCGCCTTTGCAGAGATCGTGGTGGGGGCGCGGGCAGGGCGCTGGGTCGGAGCGGCGCCGGGAGAGGCGCCTCCAGCCCCGGCCCGGGACCCGGGGCAGCGCGCGCGCGGCGCGGGCGGGCGAGGTGATTGATGGCGGCGTCCGGCGACCCCGCGCGGTCTCCCGCCGGCAGCCCCGTCCCCAGCGGAGGCGCGGGCGGCAGGGGCTGCCGGCGCAGGCGGCGCGCGGGGGCCTGTGCGTGGGTTTGACTTGGGAAAAGACACGAGTCTTTACGTCTGCAAACTCTCGGATGGTGCCCGGGGCGCGGTGGCCCCGGGGCTGAACCCGGGTCTACGCGAGTCCCGCGGCCTGAGGCCGGGGAAACCATGATCGGGACATTTCGGGGGGCCCTGGGGCGGGCCGCTTAGGGCGCCCGGTGAGCTCGGCCACGCAGGTAGGACTTGAACAGTGTTTCCCGCCTCGGCCCTCTCGCCCGGGCCCTGCGCCCGCCCCACGTTCAGGCCTGGCCGGGCGCGCTTTCCTCACCAACCGCACCTGGCGGCGGCCTCGGCCAAGACCAGGCCCGCGCGGCACCGGGGGGCGCTCGGGGTCTGGCGGCGGCTGGAGGCGCCGCGCCTGCACGGGCAGGTGGCGGCTGCGCGCCCTGCGCGCGCCCAGCACCGACCCCTCCTCCCCCTACGCCGCTCCCAGCGGGACTCGGGGACCCCGGGCCACACGGAGCCACCTGCGCCCTCACTCACGCCGACGGGGCGCCCCTCGTTGGGCAGCGGGGACCCTACCACCGCGGGGGCCCGGAACACCGCCCACCCCGCTCCCTCCGTGACCCCCGCACACCAGCGCAGGGAACCCGGGACCCCGGGACCCGAGACGGGGGCCCCTTCACACGGTAGAATTGGGATTTCGTGCACACTTAGCCGCTCCCTGCCCCCAACCCCAGCTCGTCCCGCACACCCCACGTCCCCCCGCCCCCACCCTCCGGGCTCCCGCGCCCCGGAGCCCGCGCCCCCCTCCCCTGGCTCGAGTTGCGGAGGCGGTCCGGGGGCGGGGCGAGGGCCGGCCGGGCGCCCATTGGCGCGGGCTCAAGGCCAGCGGGGCCCGAGCGGGCGCTGCACCGCGGGGTGGCGCGGCTATAAGAGCCGGGCGTTGGCGCCCAGAGTTCGCCTGCTCTCCGGCGGAGCTGCGTGAGGCCCAGCGGGCCCCCGGCCCCCCCTTCCGGCCGCCCCCGCCTCTTGGCCCACGCCCGCCCCGCTCCATCGGGCTGACGGCCCCGCCTCGACGTCCGTGCGCTGCTGATCCCATCGCGGGCGCCGTCGGCGGGGGCGCGCTCCGCCGGGCCTGCGGACCCCTCGCCGCCTCCTCGTCTATCTACCTCAACGCCCTTCCCGCTTCGCCCGAGGAGGCGGTCCCCCCCGCAGGCAGTCCGGCTCGCAGGCCGCCGGCGTTGTCATCTCCCCGCGCTCCCCCTCCCAGCCCTCCCCGGTGCGCCGCCTGGCCGCTCCCACTCCTCGCGGCGTCCCGAGCGGATCCAGCGCGGCCACCACCGCCCCCCCGAGGCCCGGGCTCGCGACGGCCGAGGGCTCCGTCGGCCCAAACCGAGCTGGGCGCCCGCGGCCCGGGTGACGCCTCCACTCCGCCCCCCCTCGCACCGCCCCCGGCCCCCGACGTGGCGACCTTCCCTCGCTTCTCTGTGCTCCCCTCTCCACCTCTCTCGCCTCTGGCCCCGGCCCCGCGCACTCGTTTCTCCCGCAGCCTTCCCTCGGCTCCCTCCCGTCCCCCCCGGACCCGCGCCTCCACGCCCGCCCCCCCTCCCCGCCCGCCCCCGGACCCTGGACAGACTTTCTGTTTCTCTTGACTGTTCTCCCCCGCTGTGCGCCTGCCCGCCTCTCGCTGTCCCCTCTCCCTCTCGCCCGCCCTTCGGCCCCCCCCCTTTCACGTTCACTCTGTCTCTCTCTCTATCTCTGCCCCCCTCTGTCCTGGATACAACAGCTGACCTCATTTCCCGATACCCTTCCCCCCCTAAAGTACAACATCTGGCCCGCCCCAGCCCACAGAAGGCCCGTCCTCCCCAAACGATCAGCGGATACTCCCCCCCCCCAAAAAAAGCCATCCCCCCGTTCTGACCCGTCGCACATTCGGCCCCGGCGACTCGGCCAGAGCGGCGCTGGCAGAGGAGTGTCCGGCAGGAGGGCCTTCGCCCGCTGCCCGGTTCGCATTCACGCAGCAGGGAGGTGTGCGGCAGCTGTGCCGGCTTCAAGGTAAGCGCCGTGCGGGCCGCGGGGCCGGGGGGCGGGGGGGGCGCCCGGGCGGGTGCGGGGCGCGGGCGGCGGGGCCCCTTCCCCACGGCGAACCCCGCGCTCTTCCCTGCGCCGCGGAGGGGGCGGGGTAGGGGCCGCGGAAAATGCCCAGAGAGGTGTGAGCGTCTGCAAAAGGGACTTCCTGGTGGGTTTGGGGGTGCGGGGGGTGTTGGTGAAAGTTTGGGGTTTGCGCCGTGCGGGGGGAGGGCCGTCCCCCCAGGGTGCTGGGCAAAGAGGGGGGGCGCGGGTCTCAGAAACCCACCCTGGTATGCGCACTCGCGCCAGCAAGAGAGAGAGAGAGAGAGAGAGAGAGAGAGAGAGAGAGAGAGAGAGAGAGAAACGGGTGGGTGGGGCCAGGAGGGAGCGAGGGGGGCTGAGTTGGCAAAAGCGTCCTGCCAGGCGCCACACTTGCAGGATCCCCCCCGCCCCCTCCCCCTCCCTGCCCCCAACATTTCCAAGTAGGAATCTGGGGAGAGGGCTGCTCGGGGGCTCCCAGGGGAGTGTCCAGCCCCCGCGCCGCGCGCAGATGGAAGTTTCCATACAAGGAGGGGAAGCTGCCCCCCTCCCGCCCCCACTGCCCGGTGCGGACTTGGGCTGGGGGTTCAGAAGGCGCCCCCCCCCCCCCTCCACATGGTCCTCTGCTCAGGGATGGAGCTGGCGGGGAGGGGAGGGGAGGGAGGGGCGGGGGGCGTGCGGAGGAGCGAGGGGACTGGCTGGAAGCCGCGAAGGGGCGGGGGCAAAGGGGCGGGGGGAGTGGTCAGCGGGGAGGGGGGGTGGGGGCCGGGGTGGAGCCGGGGCTGGGAGGAGCCGGCTCGCACATAAAAAGCCGAGGCACTGACCAGGCGGCGAGCTGGACATTGGCTTCTCCTGAGAAGCAACCTTCAGCTTCCTCCTCCTCCTCCTCCTCTTGCTCCAGCCCAGGACTCCTGCCCAGCTGCAGGTAACCAGCTGTTGAGCGGAGCCCCGCGGCCCTCCGCTCCAGCCCGCCTGCCTGCACCCCGGCTCCGGCTCAGCCTGGCTTCTGCCCGCTGCCTCCAGCGAGGGCACCCCCCCTCTCCTCCCGCCGCTGCCCTCCGCGGGCCGGACCCCACACCGGAGGGATGGAGCGGCGGGGCAGCTGGGAGGCAGCTGAGGTCCAGGCGAGGGCAGCGCAGGGGATGGAGGCGGCCGTGTAGGTCCCTCCGTGGAGCTGCGGCTCTTGGGGAGCTTAGGCAACGCGGCTGCCTTCCCGCCCCGGCTCCTGGGCTACTGCCTCGAGGCTCCATCGGGGCTGGGGGCCACGCGGCTCGCTGCCCTGTGCCCACCGGCTGTGGAGCCTGGGAGGGGCACAGCTCCGGCAGCCTGCCCCGCCCTTGCCCGGGGAGCCTCGGGTGCCAGTGGACTCAGAGCCACTGGCTGCCCCCGAAAGGGCTTGTACCTGGGGGTGCAGGGACAGGCTGGGGCCGGCCGCCTGAGGGGCTCCCACCTTCGGACCCGGCTGCCGAGAAGCCGAGGGCCCCTCCCAAGCCGCCCACTCCTTAGGGGCGCTCAGCCTGTGCAGGGGGGTGTGTCCTAGGACCGCCACTCCTTCCACCCTGGACCCTGAGGAACTTGGTCTGGCCTCCAGGCGGCTTCGCCTGCTCTCTCTCGCTCCCCTGGAGGCGGGGGGGGGGGGGGGGGGTCCTGAAGGCACCCTGAGGCTTTGACTTTTCTGCGGCTGTTGGGGTGCCCAGGGCAGGCTGGAGTTGGGGGACTGGGTGAGTCAGGAGAACGGGCTCCCCCCAGAGTCACGCTGGTCATCGGATCCTTGGCCTGAGCTCTGCTCAGCGACAGCCCTGGAGGGGGCCAGCCGCGGGACCCCGAGACTTGGTCCTCTGGGATGCTCGGGCTGCTGCGCCGTGGGGTGGGGCCGTCTGCCATCTTGGCTGGCGCTGGGAGACCCAGGAGTGGCCGCTGCCTGGTGCTGGCCCCGCCCTCATGACATCATAGGATGGAGGCCAGGTCCCGCGTCCAGCACCGGCCCCTGCGGCTCTGGGCATGGCCGAGCCCCTGCAGCCGTGACAATGGGGACCACCTCCCCACGGGTAACCACTGACCAGCACCTGCTGCCAACCAAAGGCGCCTCCCAGACGGGCCCAGCCCCGTCTCCGTTAGAGCCACCGGCTCGGGAGAGAGCCCTGCTGTCCAGCGGCCGCTGAACTCGGAGTGACCCTCTCTCCGCAGATACCATGGCGCTTCCAGTGGGGAAGTCGATGCTGGTGCTGCTTACCTTCTTGGCCATCGCCTCGTGCTGCTATGCTGCTTACCGCCCCAGCGAGACCTTGTGCGGCGGGGAGCTGGTGGACACCCTCCAGTTCGTCTGTGGGGACCGCGGCTTCTACTTCAGTAAGTGGCTGGGGCGGGCGCGGGGCGGGCGCGCACAGCAGGTGCGCACAAGTGCTGGGGCCTCTGAGGGGTGGCGGGCGGGCAGGGGGGGATGGGGGGCCGGGGGGGAATAGCCACGGAGGGCGGGCGGCACTCACCCCCCCCCCCACTCTCCTGCAATAAAGACTCAAAATGGAGGGTCCCTGGTCTGGGGGGGGGGGAGCTGGTGAGCCGGGCGGGGGCGTGGCTTGGTGCCTGACATTTTGACAATGGCCACATATTCAGGGATGTGCCCATTGTGAAAATTTTATCAAATGGGAGATTTGATAAAAGGGGTAGGAAACCAACCAAAGCACACGTGGCTGGTGGGTGTGAGCGTGCACGGCCCGCGGCCTGAGCGCCCCTGGTGTCACAGCGCTCAGGGGGCTGGGCGTTCCAGGGCTGATCCCCCACAGGGCAGGGGCCCAGCTGCTCCCAGGCCTGTCACCCCTGGTCCTGGCACTCCCTGTAGGCATTCTCTTCCGCAGCCTCCACTGACCCACCCTGAGAAATGGGCCCCCAAGGGCCAGGCTTGGCGGTTTCCAAGCTTCTCTTGGAAAAGCATTCCTGCTTCTTACATCCGAAGCCCCTGCCGCCTGCCTCGCCTGTGCCCGCTCTCGGTCCCCTGCCTCCTTTGGGGCCGGAAGGGGCACCGTAGGGTCTGGCAGCAGTTGGCCCTCACCCAGGGAGTGGCTCCCTGAAGGGGTGCTGGGCCCAGCCCCACCCATGGGACCCATGACGGACCCCTTACTAGGGGCTCCTCCCCCTCCCCCACCCGGGCCCCCAGGCTGAGGTGCTGGGCGCTTTCCCTGGTGGCTGAGACCTGGAGCCTGGGGGAGCGAGGGGAGGACGGGAGGAGAGGAGGGTGCGGTGTTTGCAGGTCCTCACTCCTCTCCTCCCGTCTTCTTCTTCCTCCTCCCATTCCCACCTGTCTCAGTGTCTGGCTCAGGGAGGCACTCCTGTCCCAGGACCTGTGGTCCTGGAATGTGGGGGTTGGACCCCTCGCCCCTGAACCCATTTCCCAAGCCACCCTGGGTCTGGGGACCCTGAGGCTGTGCCTGTGTTCAGTCCAGGAGGGAGGCACTGGGGCGGGCCCCCCTCAGCCCCCCGGCGGGCGCCCTGCCCCCTCTCTGCGGGCGCAGCTGACCACCCCTCCCCCCGCAGGCAGACCAGCCGGCCGAGCGAGCCGTCGCAGCCGGGGCAGTGGCATCGTGGAGGAGTGCTGTTTCCGCAGCTGCGACCTGGCCCTTTTGGAGACCTACTGTGCCACCCCCGCCAAGTCCGAGAGGGATGTGTCGACTCTCCCGACCGTGCTTCCGGTGAGACGCCCTCCCCACGGAATCGGGCCTCCTCCCCGAGGGGGGGGGTCCTGGGGGGAGGACACCGCCAGCTCCCCAGGGGGCAGGGCAGCCAGGGGAAGCCCCCGCCTGTCAGCTGGGGGTGCCAGAGTGCCAGCCCCTCGGGCGGGGGGCCCGGCTGGCTGGGGGCTGCAGCGGGGGAGCCGGCCCCCCTTGACTGGCCCTTCCCCTCCCAGGACAACTTCCCCAAGTACCCCGTGGGCAAGTTCAACTCCGGCCCCTGGATGCAGTCCTCCCAACGCCTGCGCCGGGGCCTGCCCGCCCTCCTGCGGGTCCGTCGCGGTCACATGCTGGCCAGGGAGTTGGAAGCCTTCAAGGAGGCCAAGCGTCAACGGCCCTTGAATGCCCTGGCCACGCACGACCCTGCTGCCCACGGGGCCGCCTCGGCCGCGGCGCCCAGCGATCGGAAGTGAGCCAACCTGAGCGATTCTGCGGAGCGGCCCCCCCCTCCTCCTGCCTCCTGACTGGACTTACCACCAGGTCCCGGGACTTCCCATCAGGTCCCCCAGCCTCTCTGCGCCGTCCTCCTCCCAGCGCGCCCCCCCGCCCCCTGCCCCAACCTCCCCATGTCAGGCTACACCCCTCGGCCCCCTCCATCGGCCTGAGGGCGTCACCCCGACAGCCTAAAACATGTGCAAACCCAATTGGCTTAAAAAATCCCCCCAAATTACCCCCCTAAAATATCCCCCCAACCACCCCCCCAAATTATTCAACAGCCTCAAAATGTACACACCCAATTGGCTTTGAATATCCCCCCCAAATTACCCCCTCAGGGATATTCAACAGCCTAAAAAAATGTACCAAACCAATTGGCTTTAAATACCCCTCCCCAACCCCCCCAAATTATTCAACAGCCTCAAAATGTACAAAACCAATTGGCTTTAAATATCCCCCCAAATTATTCAATGGACTGAAAATGTACAAAACCAATTGGCTTCAAATATCCCCCCAAATTATTAAACCAAATTATTCAAGAAAATTATCTGCCCAAATTACTCAGTAAAACTATTCGGCCAAACTATTCAACCAAATTATTCAACCAAACCATCATCCAAATTATACAATAAAATTTAAACCTCATACACACACATACACACACATACACACACACATACACACACACACACACACACACACACACACACACACACACCAAGCCCCTAAAACTAGTGGGCTTTTTACAAACACCACAAACTCCAATTGGCCTAAAAAAAAAACCCCAAAACCAAAAAATCCCTAAAAAACTCAATTGGCTGCAAACACACTAAAAAACTAATTGGCTTAAAAACAATTGGCAAGTTAAAGAATTCGGCCCCCCCCCCCCCATCTCCTCGCCTAGGACCTCGGGTCAAATTGGCCTTGGGCTCGAGTCCTTGACCGTCCAGGAGAAAGGAGGGACCCAATTCCCAGGTGGGCATGTCCTTGCTCCAGCGCCTCCTGCCCCAGACCGGGCACTCTCAGCGCCAACTGGCCTCCCCCCAGCCCCAGCCTGGCCTCCGGCTCGGCTCTCACCGTCACCCACCACCGCCACCTGAGACCAGAGGAGGGAAGGGACATGAAAACCTAAATTGGCACCAATGACATTTAATTGGCACGAACCCCAAAGTCCATCCTGTAAAAACCCCCACACCCCAAAATCTTAACATCAATCCCCACATAACACACACACACACACACACACAAACACACACAAACAAACACACACACACAAACACATACACACATACACACAAACACCCACAAACAAACACACACACACACAAACACATACACACAAACACACACACACAAACACACAAACACAAACACAAACACACATACACATAAACACATACACACAAACACCCACAAACACATACACACACACACACAAACACCCACAAACACATACACACACACATAAACACATACACACAAACACACACACAAACACACAAACACTCACAAACACACATACACATAAACACATACACACAAACACACACTCACAAACACACCCACAAACACCCACACACACACACAAACACCCACACACACACACAAACACCCACACACACACAAACACCCACACACACACAAACACCCACACACACACACAAACACCCACACACACACACAAACACACACACACACAAACACCCACACACACAACACACACTCACAACACACACATACCCCCACACACACACAAACACACACAAACACCCACACACACATACACAAACACAACACACACATACCCCCCCACACACACAAACACCCACACACATAACACACACACATACACACAAACATCCTCACACACACACAAACACCCACACAAACACCCTCACTCACACACACACACATCCTCATACACACACACATACACACACTCACACTCACAGGATGGACTTAAAAATGAGAAAGACTGAGCCTCCCACGTGCCAATCTGACCGAGTTCCATCCCAAATTCTCTTGCTGAGGTTTTCATGTCTCCAGCTGCCCTCCTACCCCCGCGACAGCCCCTGTGGGGAGGGGCGTGTCCCAGGCCCCAGTTGGCGGTTGCATCTGTTTGAGATGAAGGAGGGGCCCCTTGCTTGTCACCACGGCCCCGCAGTGTGAGCCCGATGCGCACCGGCCATCGCGTGTGCCAGCGAGGACAGGATGAGGCCGGACTTGGAGGTGCTGTAGCCAAGCAAGGCATGCCCCCTCGCCCCGTAGCCTGACCCCCAGGTGTGCCCGAGAAAGACCTGGGCCTCGGCCCCGCACACCTGGGCCCACCTCCGCCGGCCTCCCGGGCAGCCTCTCAGAAATGAAGGTCCCGGGAGGCCGCGGAGGTGGTGGGGAGTGTGGGAAGTCTGGCGGTTGGAGGGGTGGGTGGGGGGCAGTGGGGGCTGGGTGGGGTTGCTCTGGGGTAGGAAGTGGCCCAGTGAGGCTTGGCCCAACGTCGGAGGAAGTGTTGAGGAGACCGGCAGAATCAGACACCAATCAGAACCCCAAATTGACGCCAATTGATCTATCTCCCCCTTTAATTTGATGCTCCTGGGGCTTGTTTCCGTTTTTTTTTTTTTGACCCTCCTTAGCTTTCTCGCGCTCACATCCGTATAACCTCCCGCCCGTAACAGGGGAGCAGTGACCGAAGTCACGCGCAAGCCGCCACCGTCATCACCGCCGTCCTGCTCCCCGCCATGTATCGCCCTGCGTTTTTTGTTTTTTTTAAATCTGTCTCTGTCGCTTGGGTTGAATTGAGAGTGGAGCCTCTGTGGGGTGCTAGCCACGACACCCACGGAGAAGTCCAGGGGAATGGAGAGGGCCACTGCCCGGCCTGGCTCCCAGGGACGGTGGCTGGTCCCTGGGGGTCCTGAGGGGCGGAGGAGGGGTGGGACGGCGTCTCCCCAGGTGTCAGGAAGGTGCTCGGAGGCCATCAGGAGGGGCCCCCGGCGGCAGCCGGGGGGGAAGGGGCTGCGGACGTGAGAAGAGGGGCTCCATCGGGCTGGAGCAGGTGGCCGCCTTCCGCGCACTTGGGGAGCTCTCCCCCCACCCCTCGGTGACACCGTGCCCGCCTCCTCGGCACCCTGCCTTGTCCCCGGGAGGCTCTAGCTCCGCGGGGCCTCCTTGGGGTGGGCGGGGCGAGGCCGGGCAGTCGGGGGGGTTCAGGAGGGAGCCCAGCAGAGCGAGAGAGCTGCGAGGTTGACTCGTCAACCGGGGTTGCTTGGGCCCCGAGGCCCACGGGTCGGCACCGACCAGCCACCACTCCTCTCGGTGCCTAGGGCTGCCGCGGGGACCCAGGCGGCTGGAGGTTTACCTCCCCCCACTCCTGCCTCCAGCGCAGCCCCCTGCGGGCGGCCCGACTAGCAGTCTAGAGGCCCGAGGCTTTGGGGCCCTGGCACAGGGCTGGCGTGACCCCGGGGGCGGTCATGCCAGCCTGCCCTCGGCACAGAGGGGCCTCGGCAGGTGCCCGGGGAACGGGCCATTCGGAACATTGGAGGAACCCAAACGGCCAAATTGTTCTAATTGGAAAACCCAGAGATTGGCCAGAGAGCCAAAAAGACTTCGAGGCACCCCAAACCGCCCGCCCGTTCGGCCGGACGCCCATCCCGCCCAGTGTGACCCTCCTCGCCTCGCGGGGATGGGCGCCGGGCATCTGCCGACGCGCCTCTGTGCCCCCCGCTCAGCAGCTCTCCGAGGGTCTCGGCCATCGACCCCGGCTCCCCACTCGCCCCCCGTGCTCATGGTTGTGGCCGTCCATCTTGTCTCTTCCCCGAGTCCTCCCCCAACCGTCTCCAGCGGGACCCCTCTCGGTCCCTCCCTGCGCCATCAGCTGGAGACCCCCACGTGCAGAACACCCATGTCACCGTGCCATCGCCGCTGCCCTGCCTTCGCGGCGGCCGTGTTCGCCTCAGCTCAGCCCCTTAACTCGCTGTCTCCGGCGATGCCCAGTGCCTGGACGTCGTCTCTAACCTCATGCTCGCAATCCCAATAAAGTTTTCAAATGCATTTTCTTCTGCGTCCTCTGCTCTTTCCCGGGGTGCGGGGCCGCGGGAGGGAGGGGGCCCTGGGGAGGTGAACGCGCCCTGCCCCTCACAGCTCGGGGAGAGGACAGCGCTGGGGTCTGCACCCCATGGCGGGGCCCGGGGACCACATCCTCAAACAGAGGGTGCAGGGGGTGGGGCCCGTGGGGGGCTCTCCGGGAGGCACCCTAGCTGCAGCTCCATTCTGCTGTGGGTGATGGGCTCTGGGCAGGTTCTGAAGGTCCCAGAACCTGTAGCTGTTGCTGGAAATGGGGACTCAGCTGCTCCACCTGGGACTCATGTCACCTGCCCCGGCGGACACTCGCCCTCGCCCCCCAAGACAGACGAAGCCGATGCCACTGGGAGCCCCTCCCCTGCCCACTCTTCTGGCTTTTGGGGGGTCCTGACTGTGGGGCTGGTTCCCCTGCTGCATGCACCCCTACAGCGAGGCTGGCATCCAGGGTGCTGGAGGCCTGACCTGCCCCTTCCCGCCTCCGGCCTTAGCGGTGTTCCCACTGTGGGGAGAGGGGCAGCGGGGGCGGGGCCAAGGCAGTGGAGGCTGTACCGGGGTCCCGGCAGCTTTGGGGGGCTGTGGCCCTTCTCAAGCCAGTCCTCGGGGGTCTGGGGTGACACCCACAGGGGCCGCCATGTTGCTGCCTGGAGGCGGTGACGTCAGCCTTCAAGATGAGGGGCTGGAAGGGGGCAGAGAGTGGGGGCTTGTGCAGCTCTTGGGGTAGGCAGGGGCCTGGCAGGCGAGGTCTGGGGGCTGGTGGGCGAAGGGCCCTGGACCCAGCAGCATTGGACCCCCCAACCCCCGTGAGAGGATCTGAGGCACTTCAGGGGCGTGGGCCCAGCTCAGGACCCTCTGTCCAGCCTTGGACCAGAGTGGAGCTTCTCTCCCACACGCCTCATGCAGGACCTGCCCTCGAAGGCCCACTGCGGCCCTGCCCCCTCCCAGGACCCCCCGATGCTGGGCTCGGGGTCTCCCTTCCTCTCAGCTCTGTGCCAACCATGCCCTCTCCAGCACCAGCACCCGGCCCGCCTCACCCAGGGCCTCCCCTCACCCAGGGCCACCCCGGGCAGCCTCCGCACCTCGCTGCAGCCCCCACCACACCCTGCTTCCCCAGACCCCCGATCTCCACTGGTCCCCAGCAGCCCTGGGCACCGCTGTCCCTCGCCAGCCCTCCTGCATGAGCCCGGGTCCCCGTCAGCCCGCTGCTGCCCCACCCCCACTCGGCTTGGCCCAACCGTGTCCCCATTATTCTTCCTCCTCCTCCCTGCCCTGCAGGCTCCCAGCTCACCCCGAGCTCCAGCCAGCCACCCACATGCGGGACGGGCACCCCACGTGCAGGGCGCCGCAGGCTCAGTGTCATGGAGGGAAATCTTGGGGTGCTCCTCTTGTTTGAATCCTCGCCCCAGGATACGTGTTCATAGATTTTAGAGAGAGAGAAAGGGCGAGGGAGAGAGAGAGAAACATCCATCAGTGGCCTCCCGCATGCACCCTCCTGGGGATCGAACCCTCAACCTGGGCCTGGGCCCGGACTGGGGATCGAACCCACGACCTCTTGGTGCACAGGACAAGGCTCCACCAACTGAGCCGCTCCGGCCAGGGCAGGGGTGCTCTTCTCAGGGGCGGGGCTTCAGGGAGAGAGTGGCGTTGGGGTGCAGGCTGGAGGGGGCGAGGGCCGTGAGCTCTCTTGGAGGGGGGGTGAGGCAGGTCCCGGGGACCCTGGGCAGAGGCTGCAGCCAGGGGGAGGGGCCAGTGTGGGAGACGAGGCCAGAGTTGTAACGGGGGGCCCCCCGCACGCAGGCCATGGTGGAGAGCTGAATGGAGGCTCCCCACAAAGACGTGCCCCGTCCCACCCCTGGGACCTGCGGCTGTGGCTTCATTTGGGAAAAGGGTCTTTGCAGATGTGACCAGCTGAAGGATCTCAAGATGTCATTCTGGGCTTGGGGGGGGGGGGGGGTGGTAGCGGTTAAACCCAGGGACGGGTGTCCCGATAAGAAGGGAGTAGCGCCCGGCCGGCGGGGCTCAGGGGTTCAACGTCCACCTATGAACCAGGAGGGCACGGTTCGATTCCGGTCGGGGCACAGGCCCGGGTCGCAGGCTGGATCCCCAGTGCGGGGTGTGCAGGAGGCAGCCGGTCCATGATTCTCTCTCATCATGGATGTTTCTAGCTCTCTCTCCCTCTCCCTTCCTCTCTGACATCAATAAACATATATTTAGAAAAAAGAAAAAGAAAGAAAAGAGAGGAGTGAGGCACACAGGCAGGACCCACCAGCCGGGGTGGACCCTGGAGCCCCGGAGGGTAGGGGGGTGGCGGGACCTGCCTGGCACCTGCAGCCTGGGCGCCTCCGGACGGGGAGACAGCGAGCTTCTGTGGCTTAAAGCTGCCAGGCCCTGCCCGTGGGGAAACGAGCTACAGGAGGATGCAGCCGCTCGGCCGGCCCTGCTCCAGGTGCCGAGCGGCCTGCAGTGCGCTGAGCAGGAGCCACACCTGGTCCGAACCTGCCACCCGGCCTCCCCCAGCGCCTCCCGCCCGGGAGGCTCTTGTCTGCTGGCGCTGCTGACCTCCACGCCGAGCCAGGTGGGCCTTTAAGACCTCAGGCCAGGTCCGGCCTCTGCTCTTCGTCCTCCTGGAGACAAGTGAAGTCCTTCGACGGCCCGGAAGCCACCCTGGCCTGCTCGGCCCCGGGTCCGGGCGGACACACTTGCGCGGTCCTGCCCCAGGGCCTTTGCACGGCTGCCCCTGCCCAGGTCACACTTGCCCTGCAGGCTGCCTGGGTCGCGCCCTCGTCGCCTGAGCGCTTTGCTGAATTGCGGCACCTCAGGGAAGTCTGCCCTGAGCACCGCCCACAGGGCGGCCCACGTTTGCGTGTCCCCAGCGACGCGCTGAAGGGCCAGGTCCGGGGAGGGCAGAGGGTGACACTGAGGCTCTGGCCGTGAGCGACCGGAAGGACAGCTGCCGCTTGCTAAGCTGGAGGCGCTGGACTCACCTCCTGGGCTGCTGACACCCACTTGGGTCTCCGTCTGGCTTTTTTCTTTCCTTTAATACACTTTTATCGATGTCAGAGAGGAAGGGAGAGGGAGAGAGAGATAGAAACATCAACGATGAGAGACAATCACTGATCGGCTGCCTCCTGCAGGCCTCCTACTGGGGATCCAGCCTGCAACTCCGGCAGGTGCCCTGACCGGGAATCAAACCGTGACCTCCTGGCTCATAGTTCGACGCTCAGCCACGGAGCCACGCCGGCCGAGCTCATCTGGCATTTTCACCGGAGCTGCAAAACGGCGCTGCCGCGGCCTGGCCAGATCCCTCGGATGGATGGACGGACGGACGGACGTGCTGCAGGCCCCTGGCCGGAGGGCTCACACCCGCCTCCCCCAACAATGGCTCCAAGTCCGTCCCCTCCTCCTCCCCCCAACAAGCAATTGGCCCACAAGCTCCGCCCACCACCAGACCTTGTTGCCCTCTGGCCCAGGTGAGCTAGCCCTCCCACTCTCCCCCTAGGACTCTCCGTGGCTCCCGTGGGCCTCTGGGGAAAGCACAGATCCAGGCCAGGCTTTCCCGGGCGCTGCCGCACCTGCCTCCTGCCTCCCGCTCCACACTCCGCCCCTCCTTCTCTCCTGGGCCCTCGGGCTCTGCTCCCACCCTGGCAACCCCACACGCCCCCCACCCCCCGCTCTGCCGTCCTGACCCCCAGCCTGGCTCTCTGGTCTCAGGAGCCGGTCCTCCCATGTGGACGGCACGGGCATCCAGGCCCTGCTCGGCCCCTGGCACGTGCCCATCTCCACAGGTGCACTGCCAGCGCACGGTCGCTCCGGGCAGAGCAGACGAGGGAGAAGGCCGGGTGCCTTGCCAGAGGCCTCCCACCTGGGCACGCTCACCTGGCGCGCTCTCCACCGCGTCCCTAACACCCCCCCGTTCCTCCCAGCTGCCCCAGCCTGGCCCCAGCTGGTGCTCCTGTGCAGGTGTTGCCAGAGTGGGGGACACCGACCCAGGGCCACCCGGAGGCCCGGCCTCTACCTGCCAGCCTCCCCTGGCCAGGCGGGCAGCCTCAGGCCTCTCCCCTCCCAGCCCAGCCAGCCCAGGCCTCCGCCGGCCAGAAACCACAGAGAAAATGCCTGTTTGTGCCAGTTGTGCCGAAAGCAAAACAGTTTGTGGTTTGTGACCCAAATTTTTTGCCTTTTTTTTTCAGAACATAACAAAGCCCAAGACAACTCCCTCCCCCAGCCCCCACCCCCCAGGCAGACAGAAATGATCTGTTTACACTGGCAGAAAGCAGCCCGCCAGCCCGAGCCGGCCTCTCCCCAGGCTGTGCCCTCCGCGCCCGGCCTCCTGGCCAAGGGGGAGGCAGGAGGGGCACGGGCTGGGGTGTTGATGACCGGAGCACCCTGGGAACTCTCCATCTGGCTGGAGGGTCCTGATGGGGAGGAGGGGTGACGGCACCCCAGATGCTCCCCTCCGGGGGAGCCCCCCGAGTCTGCCCTCAGCCCCGCAGGCCCACCCCGTCATGGTCACAGGACTCAGTATCCCCTAACTCCCAAGGCCCAGCGGAGCCCGGGAGCCCATCAGAGGAGGGCGCGTCCCCTGCCCTGGGGGCGGGCACCCAGAATGGCCGGTCTGTGGACTGGTAGGTGTGGAGCTGAAGGTGCCAGCCCAGACGGGGCGAGAGCAAGGCGGGGCCCTCCTCGGGCCGGGGGCTCAGGCACTTGTTGGAGCCCAGGGGGGTGCCAGGTGCCCGGGCCCGGAGGAGGGACAAGGCCCTTTCCCTTCAGACCGCGGCCAGGCCTTGGCCCCCAGGTCACACGCAATGATCCCATAGTCCCCCGGGGCCTCCCCACAGCCCCCTCTTCACGCCTTCCTCTGCCCCCCCACCCCTGCCTGTCCCTGCTCCTCTCCGCATCCCCGCCCGTCCCTGCTCCTCTCCACATCCCCTCCTGTCCCTGCTCCTCTCCACATCCCCGCCTGTCCCTGCTCCTCTCCGCATCCCCGCGCTGGCCGTGCGTGCGTGTGCTGCGCGCCGGGTTCTGGGAGCCAGAGCCGCAGGAGGAAGCCCGGGAGCTGGCAGGGCTCCGAGCTGGAAGGGCGTCCGGGAGAGGGAACGGCCTGTCGTGTGCACCAGCAAAGCCCGGGCGGGTGGACAGGGCGCAAAGGGGCCCGGCAGCTGGAGAGCCAGGGCCCCGAGCGCTCAGCGGAGCTTGACCTCCAGGGAGCTCTGGGCAGCTGGGTTCTCAGAGGAGGGCAAGCCCAGCGGTGTGGCTCAGGGGCTGAGCGTCGACCTATGAGCCCAGAGGTCACGGTTCAATTCCCGGTCAGGGCACAGGCCTGGGTTGTGGGCTCCATCCCCAGCGTGGGGTGTGCAGGAGGCGGCCCATCAATGATTGCCTCTCATCACTGATGTTTCTCTCTCTCTGTCCTGCTCCCTTCCTCTCTGACATCAACACAAACATATTTTTAAAGGGGGAGGGCGAGCGGCTCTGGTGTGAGAGGTTTTGTGTGGGGGCGCGCTGCGGCCGGGGACTTTGAAAGAGCTATGACTGTGCCATGATGATAAAGGAAAACACTTTCACAATGAGTGGATAGATAGGAGATGTCAGCAGACAAACAAAATATTAACTATACCTAAGTGGATTTTTAGAAATAAAAAAATATAATTTACTAGAGGCCCAGCGCACGATTAAATCGTGCTCGTGTAGGGTCCCCCTAGGCCTAGCCTGCTATCAGGGCCATGTCCACCGCCCTGCAACACCTCACATGCTCCACAGATGCTGCCAGTGCCCCAGCGGGGGTGGGCAGGGCCCGAGAAGAGCTCCATGCACCTCCTGGTGACCGGTCATTTGGTCGTTATGGTGTTACGGCCACTGGCCTTTTATAATATAGATGGAAAAAATTACTGGATGATATTAGTAGCATAAGGTGTGTGACAAAGAAAGAGTCTGTGAACCTGAAGACAGGTCCATAGGGTTATCCAACGTGAACAAGAGAGAGAGAAACATTTTTACAAGAACAGACTCAAGGCCACATGGATGGTATTAGTAAGTTTAATCTACACTAATAAAAGAGAAACATGCAAATTGGTGTCACTCCACTATGCCCACCAGCCAATCAGGATGAGTATGCAAATCAACCCAACAAAGATGGCGGTTAATTTGCATATGCAGGCGTGGAGCGAAGGCTGAAGATGACTGAAAACTGAAGAGGCTTGGCTTCTCCGCTGCAGCGGGAGCGAAGGCCTGGGTCCCAGGTGCCGGAGGAAAACCAGTGCTGGCAGCCGGGGGAAGCAAGGCCTATTGCATGAATCTCTTCGTGCAACGGGCCTCTAATATATTCATAATAGGCATCTCAGAAGGGGAGGAGAGAGCAATTGGGGTGGAAAAGATTGGAGAAATCATGACTACCACCTCCCACGTGGATCAAAAACACAGACTTCCCAATTCAAGTTCAGCGAAACCCACAGAGGACCGACTTGCAGAACGTCACGCCCAGACTCCTCAAAGTCAGCGTGATGAGGAAGGAAATGTCGGGAGGAGAACACAGCACACGATGCAACAGGAAGCCATGCCTGGAGTCCTCCTCGCTGACTGCTCACCAGAACCGCGGAGACCGGCCGACGATGGAACCCATCCTTCAAGACCACCAACGGGCTCTCTCCTGGGCTGCTGGGCCACCTGTGGTGGGGGGAGGGTTGGTCTCCCTTCCTCCAGGGTAGGTGGGCCTCACCCAGACCTGGGCATCTTCTCCCTCCCCTTCCCCGGACTCCTCCTCCTGGGTGGGGGCCGCGGCTCCCACGGCTTAGTGATCACGCACGTCCTGAAGACCCCGAACGTGGATCCCTGGGGCCCCTCCCCGAGGTCGGGAACAGGGACCCACGTCTGCTCAGCTCACCCACTGGCACCCACAGCTCTTCACGTTTCAAACATGGCTTCCCTCCAGGGCTCCCATCTTAGCCACTTAGGTGCCCGAGCCGGGAGTCTGGGTGCCGACAACCCCCAACCCTTCTACCTGGCGCATCCAAGGCACCTGTGACCGGCCAGTCTTGCTATTTACAAGGCGGCCTCCACCCCTAAGTTTCCACCGGTTGGGAGCCATTCCGCGCTCCCTGCTGTGCACCTGTGTGGTCATTTAATCCCCCAACGTGCAGTCTCCTCCATCACAGATGGCCACGCCGGGTGCTGGCACTGTGCGGGGCATCACCCTGAGGCTGGCAGGCTGCCCGCCCCTGCAGCTCACCGTCTGGAGGGAGAGATGACTAACGAGGCGTTTAATGAGCCGATTGCATAATGACGGCTGTGGAGAATCACAGGCTCACAGCCAGAGTCCACCCTCCCGGGGCCAGTGTCTTCCAGGGAGTCCCGGACGCAGCTCAGACCCCCCTCCCCCCAGCAGAGGTGCCGTGGGCCGCTCCCTCTCCCCCGGCCCCGGCCGGAGCCTTGGGAAGGTGCTCGAGAGGCCAGTCTCCCTCGTGGGGGGCATTTCTGGGCCCTGAGTCTGGGAGACGCTGGGGGTGGGAGTAGGAGGAGCGTGCAGTCATGTCCAGGGTATGGGGCACGTGCGGGGGGCGGGAGGAGCAGCCCCCGTGCCAGGCCCGTACAGGTGCGGTCAGGTCTGTCCTCTCTGCTGGACCAAGGCCCTCCCACAGCCCTGGTGCCCCCACCTGGATGCATCGTGAGCCGGGTCCCGCGTGCCGGTGTCTGGGAGATGCCCTGCATGCAGCTCAGGGGCGAGGGGCAGGCACTCGGCGTGTTCTCTTCCTGGGGGTGACGGGCCTGGCGAGGAGTGTTGGCGGCCCTGCCCTGGCGAGAGCCACAGCCGGGCACAGCCGGGCCCTGGCGCAGAGAAGGGGCTCCTTTGGGCCCGGAGCACGAGGCTCCGTCCGCGGCTGGGGCTCCCCTGTGCAAGCACCGCCCTGGGGCCTCCTGGGAGAGGCAGGCGGGGAGGCGGGGCTCTTCGCCCAGCTCGCTCCTACCCCCTCGGCCCCGTGGGAGCCCTCCTGTGCGGGGGGGGGGGGGGTCCGGTCCAATTCCTCGGGACATTCTAGGAAGTTCATTACTGAGCCTGGTGCTTGAGCAGAAGCCTGGGCGGGGCCCATCGAGCACTGCGCGCTCCCACCACCCTCTGCTTGCAATTAGCGCTCAGCGGGTCACCAGGGGGTCAGAACTCCCAAACCGAAGGCAGGGGGGCGGGCACTGCCAGGCTGGTGAAAGGGCTCCAGGGTGGCCCTGGGCCGCAGGAGGGAGCTCAGGAGGCACTTCCCGCCCCAGTGATGGGAGACCCTGCCCCTGGCAAGTCCACACCCTAGTCTGGGGGACAGAGGACACCGTGGGATGGTCAAGGAGGGGGCTTTAGGAAGTGGGTTCCTCTCAGTGGGCTGGTCAGGGAGGGCTTCCTGGAGGAGGAGAGCCTCAGAGAAAGCCGGGAGGATGCAGGATGATTGAATCAGAAGAGGGGAGAGGGATGAGAAGAGGGCAGGTCTACCGGGGACTGGGGCAGCTGCCCCCCGGGACTCTGTGCAAAGGGGACCTTTGGTTTAGGGCGCGGGGTGGGGCTGGGGGAGTCTCCCAGCACGTGGGGTTCCATCCCGAGAAGCTGGCACCGCGAATGCCCCTGATGAAGCAGAAAACCTTGTTCCTCCCGCGAAATCTCGACCCCGGAGAGCACCCGGAATGTTCCGTGAGGAACGGTGCGCGAGTCTCCGCGTCTCAAGCTCAACCGGCCGTGGGCACGAGTGGCCGGCAGACACGCTGGGCGTTTCTGGAATGGACGACGCTGTTGCCTCAAGACGCTGACAGATCTCACATCTGACTGTTCCAGCAAAAAGCAGAGCCGTCGGGACATGCACGCCCGCCAGCCGCCCCTCACGCTGACGACAGCGCGGGGCTGGGGCAGGGCTTGCACAGTGTCACGCTCAGAAAACCCACCTCCTCCCGGCCGCCCGGCGTGGCTCCGGGGCTGAGCATCGACCTAGGAGCCAGGAGGTCAGGGTTCGATCCCTGGTCGGGGCACAGGCCCGGGTTGTGGGTTCGATCCCCAGCGTGGAGCCGGCAGGAGGCAGCCGGTCCATGATGCTCTCTCATCACTGATGTTTCTCTCTCTCATTCTCCCATTTTCTCTGAAATCAGTAAAATATATTTTTTTTAAAAGAAAACTCACCTCGGTGCCTACAAGGCGGACCAGCGAGTCTCCCTCCAATAACCCTCTGGTTGGGAATAATTTTATTTACAGACAAGTTGCAGCGACAGGGAGTCCCCGATCGCCGCACTGTTAGGACCCGGCATCGCGGTGGCGCTGTGACGATTAGGAGACGGAAGGGGACCCCTGACCCAGCTCCGGGCATGTGGAGGCCCCCCGCGTCCTACTTCTGCTCCCAACCATGTCACGCCCCCTTCGCGGGCTGGGCTGGGGTCTGCTGTCACAGCCCCGGGAGGACCCGTCCATGCGGCCGCAGAGCCCAGGGCACCTCCCGCTAGGCAACTGCCGCTTGCCGCGTTCTGGTGGTGGATTAAGAATTCCAGGTGCATCTGAGAAGTCCATTATACGCCCTCCTCTGGCCCCGGCCGGTGTGGCCCAGTGGATAGAGCACCAGCCCGCAGACTGAAGGGTCCTGGGTTCGATTCCTGGCCCTGGCGGGGGGCTGGGGGGCGGGTGCATGTGGGAAGCAACCCATCGGTGTCCCTCTCTCACGTTGATGTTGCTACACAGTACCTGGTGGCGTCTTTTAAATTCGTTCAAAACGTCGATTCCATTTCTCAAACTTTAAATGTGGAAGGAAGTGTCGCGTGTTCGCTCTGACGGCTCAGGATAAACCTGGGCAGGTGCAGCCCCGTCTGGGTCCGCACAAGCTGCTCGGGGTCCTCAGTGACGTTTAGACCCTCACGGCCTCCGGAGGTGAGGCCGCGGAGAGCGGAGGACACAGCCGCTCGGGCGCCGCCGCCCTGGGCCCGAACGCCGGCTCTCGCTCCGCCTCTCGGGGCCTCGCTCTCGGCACCAGCAGGCCCTGTCCCCTGAGCCTGGGGCCGAACCCCTCGTCCGAGCAGCCTCTGTGGTTTTTCACCTTTTCAGTGACGCTTGCCAGACCCTGAGATGTGCCTGACCCCCCCCCCGCACCCCCGGAGTCAGCCCGTCCTGGACGCAGAGCCCATCTCGGGGGGCCCCCGGAGCACCTCCCCCTCGGGGCCCAGTCTCCCTACCTGCCTCACTTCTGAGCCCCATCGCTGCCAGGGCGGAGCCAGGAGCGCCGGACGGGCACCACGTCTCGAAGGCTGTCCCCACCACGGGGGGCCCAGTCCGTATCTCCGTGGGGCCTTGAGGGGCCCGTGGGGGACTGACAAGGTGGCCCCCAGAGCCCAGCCTGCCTGTCCGCCCTGCCCAGGGCCCCCGTGTGCCAGCCTCCCTTTGCACACGCCCATTGCCGGGAACTCACTCCTACCCACGGTGGGCAGTGCCTGCCAGCCCCAGACCCTGGCTTTCCCCCCGAGACCCCGCTCATCCCCCCTCCCGATCGGGTGGGAGCCTCCTAGGGTGACCCCGGCTGGGCTGGGCAGAGCAGCGTGCTCCCCACTGAACCCACTTTCATCCGAGTTCCCTCCAGCCGCCCTCGCTCAGCCTGGTGGCAGCTCTTCATCCCAGTGGTGCTCAGGGGCCCCCGGGGGCAGCCCGGGCCCTGCCAGGACCCGGGGGTGAGGGCGGACATGCGGGCAGGTAGGAGGGGCCGTGTGGGGGAGCAGCCTTTCACAGGCCCTGCCTCTGTGCCTCCCTGCCACCCCGCACCCCCGTCTCGCCCCCAGAGGAGCCCCTGCTTCAACTCACTCGCCCTGGGGCGGGTCTCAGCCTCCACCCGGGTAACTGAACCCCCACATTGGGTAGCCTGCGGGCTGGGAGCCCCATCCTCCTCGACACACCCGGTTCCCCAGCGCCTGGCTCCAGTCCCACCGGGCCCATCCGCAGCCCGCGCTCCGGGGACCCCAGCCCGGCCTCGTGGGGGGAAGCAGCTACTCCTGCGTCAGAAAGGCCCTGCGGCCGGAGGCCCGCGCCCGACGCGCCCGCCCTTGCGGGGCCTGCTGTTGCGAGGAGAAACTTAATCACTTTGTTTTCTTGTTTTAGGTTTTGCTTTTTAATAAAAAAATGACCCCACTCAGCTCTGGCCCCGGGGCCCTGTGGCGCTCTCTGCACACCAGGAGTCCCATTTACGAGCACACGCTCTGCCGGGCAGGCCGCCGGCCCCGGCCCTGGGGAGGCTGGAGGAGCCAGACAAGCCCTACCCCCCCACAAGCCACGGTCAGTGCTGGGAGAAGGGCCCCCCAAGGCCAGGTGGGGACCCTGGACACCCGACTTCCAGGCCAGCCCCTCAATGAGTCAGCCTCTCCCCTCCTCTCCTCCCTCTCCCAGGGGCCTGAGTCTCAAAAGGTAGGGAGGGACCCCCAGCACCCCCACTCTCCCTCGACACTCCGCCCTCAAAGGCCCTGGCAGCTGGGCCTGGGTCCCTGGGGTCCTAGCGGAGGGGTTTCCCCCTGGCGGGGTGGAGGGCAGTGCCCTGGCGTGACCCCGGGGCCTCAGACGCCCCCTCTCCCTTCTGCCACTGCACGGCCTCCCAGCCGAGCTCTCACCCCACCCAAGGGCCCCGGACTCTCCCTCCCCGTGGTTGGCGAACCCACAAGGTGCTTGAGCTAAGACAGCATTAAAGGGGTTCCGTGTCCAGGGCCCCTGAAGCCCCCCTAAGTGAGCTCCTGGCACACCTGGCTCCCAGAACAAGAGTGTGGCCTCTCCCCCAGGTGCGGGAGAGGTGGGCCCATGGCAGACAGAGGTGGTGGCAGGGCTGCCCCTGGCGTTGGGTGATGGGGGAGGTGGGCTCCAGGGGTCGGAGGGGCGCCCCCAGATGCCTGACCCGCGGCACCACCCTCCTTGTCGCATCAGCACCGTCTCACCCCGCATGGGCCCTGCACAGGCCGGGTCCAGCTCTCCCCACGCGGGACTCTCCGTCGGGGTGAGACCAGCAGGACCCCAGGCTCAGTGTAAGCTGGGTGGGGTGGGGCGGGACTGGGTGGCAGGAGAGCACGTGGTGGGCCAGGCCGCGGGCGACCATTGACCTGCGCGGCTGAAGAGGTGAGGCCGCCCAGGCCACGTGCTGGGACGGGGCACAGAGAAAGGAGTGTGTGTGGCCCTGCGTTGGGGCAGGGGCCACGGGGTGCTGTGGGCGTGGCGGCCCATCTTAGGAGGTTGGGCTTTATCTTAAGGAAGTTCGAGGTTCAGAGAAGGGCGGAACAGGATCAATCTGTATCTTTCGAAGGGCTGTCTGTGTGTGTGTGTGCGAAGACGGGGTCACAAGGGACCTCAGTGGCCAACCTGGCACCTTCTGGGTGAAGAAGCCAGGTGGGTGGGTGGCTGAGGAGGAGGGAACTGGCCCTGAGGGAAGTGGGAGGTTGAGGCTGGGGAAGAATGCGTCCACCCATCCGCCCGTCTGTCTGTCTGTCCGTCCATGCACCCATTCGCCCACCATCCATCCATCCCTCCATCCATCCATCCATCCATCCATCCATCCCTCCATCCATCCCTCCATCCATCCCTCCATCCATCCATCCATCCATCCATCCATCCATCCATCCCTCCATCCCTCCATCCCTCCCTCCCTCCCTCCATCCCTCCCTCCATCCATCCCTCCATCCATCCATCCCTCCATCCATCCATCCCTCCATCCATCCCTCCATCCATCCCTCCATCCATCCCTCCATCCATCCATCCATCCATCCATCCATCCATCCCTCCATCCCTCCATCCATCCATCCATCCTTCCATCCATCCATCCCTCCATCCCTCCATCCCTCCATCCCTCCATCCATCCATCCCTCCCTCCATCCATCCCTCCATCCCTCCATCCATCCATCCATCCTTCCATCCATCCATCCCTCCATCCCTCCATCCCTCCATCCCTCCATCCATCCATCCCTCCATCCATCCATCCCTCCATCCATCCATCCCTCCATCCATCCATCCATCCATCCATCCATCCCTCCATCCATCCATCCCTCCATCCCTCCATCCATCCATCCCTCCATCCATCCCTCCATCCATCCATCCCTCCATCCATCCATCCATCCATCCATCCATCCATCCATCCATCCATCCCTCCATCCATCCATCCCTCCATCCATCCCTCCATCCATCCATCCATCCCTCCATCCATCCATCCCTCCATCCCTCCATCCATCCATCCCTCCATCCATCCATCCCTCCCTCCATCCATCCATCCATCCATCCATCCATCCATCCATCCCTCCATCCATCCATCCATCCCTCCATCCATCCATCCCTCCATCCCTCCATCCATCCATCCCTCCATCCATCCATCCCTCCATCCATCCATCCATCCATCCCTCCATCCATCCATCCATCCATCCATCCATCCATCCATCCCTCCCTCCATCCATCCATCCCTCCATCCCTCCATCCATCCATCCCTCCATCCATCCATCCCTCCATCCATCCATCCCTCCATCCATCCATCCATCCATCCATCCATCCTTCCATCCCCAGCCAAGTACCACGGGGACTTCTGGGGAGAAGGTGCTGTGGCAGGAGCATCAGGTGCCAAGGTTAGCATGGAGGCGGCGGGTGTCGGGTGGAAAACAGGGAGCGGGGGAGGCAGCACGAGAAGGAGGGGTGGCTTGGGGGACCGTCCGAGAGGCCTGGGGACCTGGCACCGGGACGGCCCAGGGAACTCTGAGGAGGATGTGGCTTTTGCTCTGAGGCGGGAGCCAGGGAACAGCTGAGTGTGTGTGAACGTGTGTGCACAGCGAGTGCACACGTGGCCAAGGGCCTCTGGCTGTGACTAGACTGACAGGGCCCGGGAGAGGTGAGGGCACTGAGCAGGGGGCGGTGGGGGGCGGTCGGTCTTGAGGGGGGCTGGAGGCTGAGCTGAGAGCATTGGCTGGGGGACAGGAGGGGCCCCGGATGCTGCCGGGTTGGTGCTGAGCCCCCAGAAGAACGGAGTGGCCGTGACGGAGTGGAGCAGGAGGAGGTGGAGAGGGCGGCAGCTCAGGGGGGCTCAGGGGGGCTCAGGGGGGCTCAGGGCCGACATGGCGAGACGGCCTGGGGCGCTTGTGAAGGACGAGAGGTAGAAGTGCTGCTGGACAGGCTGGGCCCAGCCGGGGAAGGGGTCAGGCCCCGGCTGCCGTCCGCCCCCACCGCCAGCCATGGGCACCCCTCCTTGGGCCCACCTCTCGAAACCCCGCCTTGACGCCCTGTGTCCTGGTAGCTGCCCCGCGAGGGCTGGCCCTGTCCGGCCAGAGCAGAGGTGGCGGGCGAGGGGCGCAGGAGAGGGGTCTGGAGTGGCCGCCCTCGGCTGGGCCTGGGAGGCGCTCGCTCCAGGCCGTGGGGGAGGCCGGCTCAGCTGTTGTCTGCATTATTGGGGGCGGGGCGCTGCCCCACTTTCCATCCAGGCGCCGAGGGATCCGGGCACTTGTTTTCATGCCAACCTGTGGGAAGTAGCCGTTCTGGAAGCCTAAGCCTCTCCTGGGCAGAGGGCTCTGTGGAGGGGCACACGGTGCTGGGCGGGGGCTCCGACCCACCCAGCGGCCAGACCCCCCTCCAAGAGCAGCCAGGTTGCCATGGCGCCCAGGAACCAGCGTGGGGTTCTGGAAACTTGCAGACTAATCTGGCGTTAATCCTAGCAACCGGGGGGCCTGGGCATGGCAGCACCTGAGCGGCACCGAGACCCTCGTGGTGGGGCCGGGCCAGTGCAGGGGCTGGGCCCTCTGGGTCCCAGCCCGAGGTGTCACCTGGGCCCCTGCCTGGGCCCCCTCCGAGCTGCCTGGGGTCCCTGCAGCTCCCTCCCCTTGAGGTTGTCAGGATCAGAGATTAGCAGGTGTGGGGGGCCGTGCACAAGGGCAGCGTGGCTCCCTGCGGGCAGAGGGTGGAAACCCCATGCCCTGGGCAGCTCAGGGACCTGGGCATGCTCACTTGGGCCCTGGGATCTGGGTCCACCTGGCCCCCGAAGGACTGAGGAAGGACTAAGCTCTGGTGGCCTCTACCAAGGGGCTTGCTGCACGCTGACCTGTGTGTGTGTGAGTGTGTGAGTGTGTGTGCACACGGGAGTGAGTGCACGGTGAGAGTGTGTGCGCGTGAGTGTGTGTGCACACGGGAGTGAGTGCACGGTGAGAGTGTGCGCGCGTGAGTGTGTGTGCACACGGGAGTGAGTGTGTGTGTGTGTGAGTGCGTGAGTGTGTGTGCACACGGGAGTGAGTGCACGGTGAGAGCGTGTGCGCGTGAGTGTGTGTGCACACGGGAGTGAGTGTGTGTGTGTGTGAGTGCGTGAGTGTGTGTGCACACGGGAGTGAGTGCACGGTGAGAGTGTGTGCGCGTGAGTGTGTGTGCACACGGGAGTGAGTGCACGGTGAGAGTGTGTGCGCGTGAGTGTGTGTGCACACGGGAGTGAGTGCACGGTGAGAGTGTGCGCGCGTGAGTGTGTGTGCACACGGGAGTGAGTGCACGGTGAGAGTGTGCGCGTGAGTGTGTGTGCACACGGGAGTGAGTGCACGGTGAGAGTGTGCGGGTGAGTGTGTGTGCACACGGGAGTGAGTGCACGGTGAGAGTGTGAGTGTGTGAGTGTGTGTGCACACGGGAGTGAGTGCACGGTGAGAGTGTGTGCGCGTGAGTGTGTGTGCACACGGGAGTGAGTGCACGGTGAGAGTGTGCGCGTGAGTGTGTGTGCACACGGGAGTGAGTGCACGGTGAGAGTGTGCGGGTGAGTGTGTGTGCACACGGGAGTGAGTGCACGGTGAGAGTGTGAGTGTGTGAGTGTGTGTGCACACGGGAGTGAGTGCACGGTGAGAGTGTGAGTGCGTGAGTGTGTGTGCACACGGGAGTGAGTGCACGGTGAGAGCGTGTGCGCGTGAGTGTGTGTGCACACGGGAGTGAGTGCACGGTGAGAGTGTGCGTGTGAGTGTGTGTGCACACGGGAGTGAGTGCACGGTGAGAGTGTGTGCGTGTGAGTGTGTGTGCACACGGGAGTGAGTGCACGGTGAGAGTGTGTGCGCGTGAGTGTGTGTGCACACGGGAGTGAGTGCACGGTGAGAGTGTGAGTGCGTGAGTGTGTGTGCACACGGGAGTGAGTGCACGGTGAGAGTGTGTGCGCGTGAGTGTGTGTGCACACGGGAGTGAGTGCACGGTGAGAGTGTGTGCGCGTGAGTGTGTGTGCACACAGGAGTGAGTGCACGGTGAGAGTGTGTGCGCGTGAGTGTGTGTGCACACGGGAGTGAGTGCACGGTGAGAGTGTGTGCGCGTGAGTGTGTGTGCACACGGGAGTGAGTGCACGGTGAGAGTGTGCGCGTGAGTGTGTGTGCACACGGGAGTGAGTGCACGGTGAGAGTGTGCGGGTGAGTGTGTGTGCACACGGGAGTGAGTGCACGGTGAGAGTGTGAGTGTGTGAGTGTGTGTGCACACGGGAGTGAGTGCACGGTGAGAGTGTGTGCGCGTGAGTGTGTGTGCACACGGGAGTGAGTGCACGGTGAGAGTGTGCGCGCGTGAGTGTGTGTGCACACGGGAGTGAGTGTGTGTGTGTGTGAGTGCGTGAGTGTGTGTGCACACGGGAGTGAGTGCACGGTGAGAGCGTGTGCGCGTGAGTGTGTGTGCACACGGGAGTGAGTGTGTGTGTGTGTGAGTGCGTGAGTGTGTGTGCACACGGGAGTGAGTGCACGGTGAGAGTGTGTGCGCGTGAGTGTGTGTGCACACGGGAGTGAGTGCACGGTGAGAGTGTGCGCGCGTGAGTGTGTGTGCACACGGGAGTGAGTGCACGGTGAGAGTGTGCGCGCGTGAGTGTGTGTGCACACGGGAGTGAGTGCACGGTGAGAGTGTGCGCGTGAGTGTGTGTGCACACGGGAGTGAGTGCACGGTGAGAGTGTGCGGGTGAGTGTGTGTGCACACGGGAGTGAGTGCACGGTGAGAGTGTGAGTGTGTGAGTGTGTGTGCACACGGGAGTGAGTGCACGGTGAGAGTGTGTGCGCGTGAGTGTGTGTGCACACGGGAGTGAGTGCACGGTGAGAGTGTGCGCGTGAGTGTGTGTGCACACGGGAGTGAGTGCACGGTGAGAGTGTGCGGGTGAGTGTGTGTGCACACGGGAGTGAGTGCACGGTGAGAGTGTGAGTGCGTGAGTGTGTGTGCACACGGGAGTGAGTGCACGGTGAGAGCGTGTGCGCGTGAGTGTGTGTGCACACGGGAGTGAGTGCACGGTGAGAGTGTGCGTGTGAGTGTGTGTGCACACGGGAGTGAGTGCCCGGTGAGAGTGTGTGCGTGTGAGTGTGTGTGCACACGGGAGTGAGTGCACGGTGAGAGTGTGTGCGCGTGAGTGTGTGTGCACACGGGAGTGAGTGCACGGTGAGAGTGTGAGTGCGTGAGTGTGTGTGCACACGGGAGTGAGTGCACGGTGAGAGTGTGTGCGCGTGAGTGTGTGTGCACACGGGAGTGAGTGCACGGTGAGAGTGTGTGCGCGTGAGTGTGTGTGCACACAGGAGTGAGTGCACGGTGAGAGTGTGTGCGCGTGAGTGTGTGTGCACACGGGAGTGAGTGCACGGTGAGAGTGTGTGCGCGTGAGTGTGTGTGCACACGGGAGTGAGTGCACGGTGAGAGTGTGTGCGCGTGAGTGTGTGTGCACACGGGAGTGAGTGCACGGTGAGAGTGTGTGCGCGTGAGTGTGTGTGCACACGGGAGTGAGTGCACGGTGAGAGTGTGTGCGCGTGAGTGTGTGTGCACACGGGAGTGAGTGCACGGTGAGAGTGTGTGCGCGTGAGTGTGTGTGCACACGGGAGTGAGTGCACGGTGAGAGTGTGTGTGTGTGTGAGTGTGTGTGCACAGGGGAGTGAGTGCACGGTGAGAGTGTGTGTGTGTGAGTGTGTGTGCACACGGGAGTGAGTGCACGGTGAGAGTGTGTGTGTGTGAGTGTGCGTGCACACGGGAGTGAGTGCACGGTGAGAGTGTGTGCGCGTGAGTGTGCGTGCACACGGGAGTGAGTGCACGGTGAGAGTGTGTGCGCGTGAGTGTGCGTGCACACGGGAGTGAGTGCACGGTGAGAGTGTGTGCGCGTGAGTGTGTGTGCACACGGGAGTGAGTGCACGGTGAGAGTGTGTGTGTGTGTGAGTGTGTGTGCACAGGGGAGTGAGTGCACGGTGAGAGTGTGTGTGTGTGAGTGTGTGTGCACACGGGAGTGAGTGCACGGTGAGAGTGTGTGTGTGTGAGTGTGTGTGCACACGGGAGTGAGTGCACTGTGAGAGCGTGTGTGTGTGTGAGTGTGTGTGCACAGGGGAGTGAGTGCACGGTGAGAGTGTGTGTGTGTGAGTGTGTGTGCACACGGGAGTGAGTGCACGGTGAGAGTGTGTGTGTGTGAGTGTGCGTGCACACGGGAGTGAGTGCACGGTGAGAGTGTGTGCGCGTGAGTGTGCGTGCACACGGGAGTGAGTGCACGGTGAGAGTGTGTGTGTGTGAGTGTGTGTGCACACGGGAGTGAGTGCACGGTGAGAGTGTGTGTGTGTGAGTGTGCGTGCACACGGGAGTGAGTGCACGGTGAGAGTGTGTGTGTGTGAGTGTGCGTGCACACGGGAGTGAGTGCACGGTGAGAGTGTGTGTGTGTGAGTGTGTGTGCACACGGGAGTGAGTGCACGGTGAGAGTGTGTGCGCGTGAGTGTGTGTGCACACGGGAGTGAGTGCACGGTGAGAGTGTGTGCGCGTGAGTGTGTGTGCACACGCGAGTGAGTGCACGGTGAGAGTGTGTGAGTGCGTGAGTGTGTGTGCACACGGGAGTGAGTGCACGGTGAGAGCGTGTGCGCGTGAGTGTGCGTGCACACGGGAGTGAGTGCACGGTGAGAGCGTGTGCGCGTGAGTGTGTGTGCACACGGGAGTGAGTGCACGGTGAGAGCGTGTGCGCGTGAGTGTGTGTGCACACGGGAGTGAGTGCACGGTGAGAGCGTGTGCGCGTGAGTGTGCACACGGGAGTGAGTGCACGGTGAGAGTGTGTGCGCGTGTGTCTGCACACGGGAGTGAGTGCATGGTGAGAGTGTGTGTGTGCACACGGGAGTGAGTGCACAGTGAGAGTGTGTGAGTGTGTGAGTGTGTGTGCACAGGGGAGTGAGTGCACGGTGAGAGTGTGTGCATGTGATTGTGTGTGCACATGGGAGTGAGTGTGTGTGTGTGTGAGTGTGTGTGCACATGGGAGTGAGTGTGTGTGTGTGTGTGTGAGTGTGTGTGCACACGGGAGTGAGTGTGCTGAATGTGGGTATATGTGTGTGAGTGCGCACACACGTGTGTAAATGTGTACATGTGTAAGTGGTGTGTGTGTGCGCAGGTGTGTGCATGTGTGCATACGTGTGGGAGGAGAACTGGGGGGAGGGCCGCTTTCCCACTGCGGGCAAGTCCAATCCGCAGGCTCAGGTCTAGTCCCCTCACTCGCCTTCCCGCGCCCCCTCCCTCATTCATTCAGCAGGAGGCAGGCAGAGCCGCTGCCTGGCTGATGGGCCTGTGGTCAGCTGTCCGCCTGGCGGTGTGTCTGGTGGCCGTGCAGGTGGGGGATGTTTGCCGTGCCCCTGCCCCCTTGCCCGCTCTGGGCTGGGCGCAGAGGCCCGGGCGGCGGAGGTGGACGGCACTGCTGGCCCCGGCGCAGGCCACGCTTCCCAGCTGGGCACGTAGGCCCCAGGAGCCACTGTTAGGAAGCTACGGGCAAGACACTGACTCGGTTTCCCTCCTCCCATCCACTCTCCCCTGGCACCTGGGGCGGGGAGGGCAGCCTGGCTCACTCTACTCTTCCGCCAACTGGTGGTCAGCAGGGGACCCACGACTGGACTGGCCATGGTGGGAGTGGGCAGGGGTCGGGGAGGGGCGGCGACCGTAGGACGAGAAGGAAGGAGAGCAGAGGGTCGTGTTGGGCCTTCGAGTTAGTGACTCTGAGAGGAAAGACACAAAGGGCCCGAATGAGGACGAGCGCCGAGCCCCAGACAGCGTGGGGGTGTGGGAGGCCTCACCCGTCCCCCTCTGTCCCCACGGAAAGGCCAGTCCCTTCAGGGGCCTGGGCTCTGCCAGGCCCGGAGCCTTGGCTGGGAGGGACGGCCCCTTCCCCTCAGCCCATGCCCTGCGGGCCGTGCGGGGCCCTGGTGTTTGCTGCCCTCCTGGCCCCACCCGGCTCCCTGGCATCCAGCTCGAGGGCCCCAAAGCCCCACTGGTGGTGGAGGCAGCTTGGGTGGAGCGGGTGGTGGGGGAGAGGCGTGGGCCAGGGCCATTGTTTAGAAAAGAAGGAACTGACTTCAGCTCCGGGAGCGGGCCTCCCTCCCCCCGGCTTCCTGCCCCCCGGCTGCCAGAGCAGACTTCGTCCACCTTATTTGGGGATCGAGACACCACACTGCATGTGTGTCCTGGAAGCCACAGCGCGGAACCCCAGACGCACGGGGTGGGGCACCTTCGCAGCCATTCTCCACGACTCACTGTTACATCAAGGATCCCCTGAATCCTCCATCTCACAGCCCATCTATCCTCCCCTGTGCCCATCAACCATCACCCATCCCTTCCTGCCCGTTCATATGTCTACACCTGTTCTCATATCTACACTCACCCACCATTCCTCTGTCCTTCTCTCCATCCATCTGTCCATCCATCCATCCATCAGTCTGTCCATCCATCCATCCTTATCCTTTCTTCCATCCATATATTCATCCATCCATCCATCCTTCCATTTGTCTGTCCATCATCTGTCTGTCTGTTCTTCCATCCTTCTGTCCATCATCCATCCATCCGTCCATCCATCCATCCATCCTTTCTTCCATCCACCCATCCTGTCATCCTTTCTTCCATCCATCCATCCATCCATCCATCCATCCATCCATCCTTTCTTCCATCCACCCATCCTGTCATCCTTTCTTCCATCCATCCATCCATCCATCCATCCATCCATCCATCCATCCTTTCTTCCATCCACCCATCCTGTCATCCTTTCTTCCATCCATCCATCCATCCATCCATCCATCCATCCATCCATCCTTTCTTCCATCCACCCATCCTGTCATCCTTTCTTCCATCCATCCATCCATCCATCCATCCATCCATCCATCCATCCATCCATCCATCCTTTCTTCCATCCACCCATCCTGTCATCCTTTCTTCCATCCATCCATCCATCCATCTATCCATCCATCCATCCATCTGTCTATCCATCCATTCATCTCTCCATCTGCTTTTCCATCCAGCCAGCCACTCATCCATTCACCCATTCACCTACCACTTTTTCCATCACAATTCTGAAGCATCTTGGTTTGACACCTGGAAGCTCGTTGCTGAGAAAACCTCCTGAATCAATTCCGTGGCACGAATCACAGTGCCGCCTCCTGCTGTCCCCTGCACTCGTGGCTGGTGGGTGTTGAGCCCTCACACAGCCTGTCTGAGACGAGGCCAGGACACAGGACATCCCGTCAAGACTCTCATTTCCCAGGACGCCGATGACGGAAGCAGGTGGGGCCCCGGGGGCTGGGGTCCCAGCGAAGAAGCTCCCTCCTGGCTCTGCCTGACGGCGAAAAGCACCCCCTCCTGTGGTCCCAGCCGCTCCCCTGTGCACTGGGCCACCGAGATGCTGTGTCATCCTGGGAGCGGGACTCTGCCGACTCAGCATTGCCCAGGTGCCCAAGCAGGCGCTGGGATGGCCACCGCACGGCGAGCCGGGGAGCGCTCTGAGCGGGGCCCTGTTTCCCTGGAGCCCATTCCAGAAACGGCACCTGCAGCCCTGGCCGCGCAGCCCGTGGCCGGCCCCTGGCATGAGTGTTAGCGGGAGACCGAGCCTCGGACGGCAATGGGGTGGCCACAAGTCCAAGTTACGTCTGCTTCCCAGCGTCCGCATTCCTAGGCCCCTCTTAGCTTTTAAGAATCTTGGACAGTGAATTGTATGTGGTGGTACCCAGAGCTCATTCCATCTAAACAGAGTTTTGAAGGGTGACTAGGCGGTGGCGGCAGAAAGGACATTTGGGCAGGGGCAACGCAGGTGGGAGAGGCCCTGGCAGGGGTTTCCAGGAGGTTGATACGGCCGGGGCTGGCAGGCAGCTATGCCCAGGCCTGGAGTGGCGGTTACGGCGGGCAGAGAGGAAGTGGGGGTGGCCAGTGCAACCCGGGGTCTCCTCGGGCAGCCAAAAGGTTCCACGTGGGTGGAGCCCGTGCCGGCGATGGAGGGCCGATGGGGCTCCTGGGGGAGGGGGTCATGAGCGGGCCCTCTGGCCAGCAGCAGCTGGCTCCTTGTGGTGGGGAGCGGGGCAGGGGGGCAGTGAGCCCCAGCCTCTGGGGTTGCCGAGGGGGCCCGAGAGGAAGGGCGGGGAGCCCGGAGCCCCGCTCTGAGCACCGGCACCGCTGCCAGGGTGCCGTGCCAGAAGGCGTCTTCTGGGACGGGCGTGGAAGGCCCCATTCTCCTCCCCGCTCTCCCCAGTCTGGCCTGGGCCCTGTCTCCAACTCCAGCCGCTCCCGCCAGCCGGTCAGGCCACCCTGACCCTCCTGCCCGCCCACCTCGTGTCTGTGAATCTGGGCCCTCCCACCACACCCTCCTCCCAGCTCCGTCCCCCGGGCCCTCCCAGGAGCTGCTGGCTGCAAGCAATGCCCTGCAAGCCCCTGGTGCCCAAGGCCGGTCTCCACGCGGTGGGCACAAGCATCCAGGCCCGTGGCCCAAGGCCAACTGCCCCCCCACACCTGGGCTCAGGGGGCTCCACAGAACCCGTGGGGCCGGCAGCTCCCTCGAGGCCGTGAAGGAAACGGCTGCGGGAGGCCTGCCCGTGGGACCGGGAGCCGAGCAGGTGGGGCCCGGCTGCTCCGAGGTGACTCCTGCATCCGCGGCCCCGGAGCTGAAATACAGGCCTCCTGTCCAGCCTCCTGTTGGGCCCAGGAAGTGGCCCCTGCTGCCCCCAGCAGAAGTGATGTCAGCCACCGAGGTGACCAGGCCTGGTGCTGGCACCTGTCGCCCGTTCGTCCAGTGACCTGCCTGGGCCCCCCAGGGACAGTGGCCGCCCGGGAGTGGGGATGGCTGCCCTCAGGGCCGGCGTCTGGTCGGGCTGCAGCAAACACGTGTGCAGGTGCCTGGGTGGGGATGGCAACCTGGGCTCTGTCCTCCGTCAGGGGCACACGGACCTGGGTGGGGCCCAGCAGGTAGGTGCCTGATCAACGTGTGGATGAATAAACGAAGGACCGGACGTGGTGAGTCCCAAGTTACAGAAAAGCAGGACAGTTCAGGGGCTGGGAGGGGTCGGAAGGGACCTGGGACCTGGGCCCCTCTGTGGGGGGTGGGCTGGTGACACCCAGGGCACAAGGGTCTGGGGAGTAAATGCCCAGAGTGGGCGGGCAGGGCTCTGTCCCTCCATCCTCCAGGCCAGCTTCCTGCAGGGTCCAGGCCTGGCCAGCTGGTGGACTGTCAGGCGGTCACACCTGACCTGGGGGCCCTCTCCCCCTTTTCCATGGCCCACCCCCTGCCCCTGCACTAGCCAGGGGGAGGGCAGAGGCTAGGGGGCACCTGCTGGTCCTATGGCCAAGCAGGTAGCCTGGTCCCAGCCTCCAGCAAGATCAGTGTGTGGCGGCCAGGCCTGGCACTTGGGGCAGGTGCTGCACTGAGGGGTGTGGCTGGCAGCTGCGTGGGCAGAGGAGCCTGCTGAGGGCCGGCCCAGCCCAGCAGCCACGCACCTGAGGGCCCTTGGCACCCAGAGGCCACTCCCAGGAGGATGCCCCAGGCCAGCGGGCAGGGTGGCGTGGGATGTTCAGTTACACTTCCCAATAAAAACGCGGGAGTAGGAGCCATTCCCCTGGGGACCGGGCAGCCCCGGGGTCCTGATGCTCCCAGATGGGAGGTGCCCGGCAAGCGTCCCGGGCGGTGGCCCGGAGGCCGGTCCAGGCTGGTTTCTGCTCTCAGGAGGGGGCGGCCCCTCTGAGCTGCTCCCCGAGTCCGGGATGTGCGTAAGGAGGGGCTGCTCTGAAGTGTGGGGTACTGAGTCCAGCAAGGACAGAGTGACTGCAGGGGGCGGGGGCCTGCAGGGGGCCAGGGCACAGCCACCAGGAATGGGTGCGGAGCTGGGAGGGGCTCCAGGCGGAGGGCTGCGGGGCAGGGGTGAGGCGTGTCCGTGCGAGGTCAGAGCGGGCTCCAGGCGGAGGAGGAGTGTCCTGCAGGCCAGGGACCTCAGCGAGGGCGGAGGGACGAACCAGGAGCCATGACACAGAGCTTGGCAGGGCAGGGACACAAGGAGTTGGCTCGGCTGCAGGAAGGCGGCGGGGCGGGGGGTGGGGGCGGGTGCAGAGGAGAGGCGGGCGGAGGGGAGGGCTCAAGGCGGGCGGGGGTGCCACGGCCCCATGCTCTCGCTGGGGACAGCCACTTGGGGACCCGCGTGTGACCCGCTCGGGCATGTGCCGTGGGCTGTGCGTGCGGTGCCGACCTCCCCGCACACACGCCTCCTTTTTGCACCTGCAGATGACTCTTCAAGGTCCAGCTGTTCCGGGGGCTCCCCAGGCCAGCCGGGGCCACTCTACCCCCTGTGGCACGTGGAGGCCACGGCCGTGGCCAGGGCCCGGGTTCGGACTGTTTCCGGGCATCGTGGCGGCTTTCGGAGCTGCCTGGGCCGAGCGGGGCCCTCGGGCTGCCTGGAGGGCTGGGCTGGGCTGAGCTGACCGCAGGGCCGAGAGAGCAGGAAGCGGCGGGTCAAGGAGAGGAAAGGGGTGTCCGACAGCAGCAGGGGTGCCAAAGATCCACTGGGCGCTGCTGGGCTGTGGCCCGGAGCCAGCCTCGGGCGGCGGCAGCTCCCGCCCTCAGCCCACACCCTTCGGCCCACGCCTTGCCCGGCTCTCGCTCACTCAGCTCCGCGGAACTGGGTTGCAGCCACACGCAGCAGGGCACAGCCGTATGCCTGGAGGGCCTGCCCGTCAGCCAGCCCAGCTCGGCCCAGCGCAGGCGCCTCCTGCAGCCCAGTGGACCCAGCGAGCTTGCGCCTCCTCTGCACCAAACACGGCAGCCCACATTCCCGAGCCCGTGCGGGCGGCCGGAGGCGTCCTGGGGATGCGGGAGGTGGCAGGACGGGGCTTGGCAGGCTGGGCCCTGGCACTGTGCGGGGGGAGGCGGGGGTGACGCTGGGCGACGGGGGGGGAGCCCAGGTGAGTGTGCACCCCTGTCCCATGGCACTGAGCCCCAGCTCTTGGTGCAGAGCCCGAGAGAATCATCACAGGAGCAGCCGGCCTCCCGCCCCAGCCTGGACCAGCCCCAGCAAGTGTGGGGTGCTGCGGAACCCCGGTGCCCTCGCCCAGCCGGCAGGGGAGCCTCCAGTGGGTGGCCCATCAGGGCCATGGGTGTCCCCTCGGTTGTGTGATGGGGGCTGCTGGGGCCGTCGCCAGCCGTCCAGGGTCTGGGTGGGGCAGGGTGGGACGCAGCCCTGTCCTCGGGCCTCCGCCTGGCCCCACACGTGGCCTGTGACCCGCGGGCCTGGCCCTCCCGCCCCCAGCCGCAGGGGCTGACGCGCCTGGACTCAATTTGTCCTGAGGAGCGTGTGTTTATTCTCCGTCACTGAGGCCGTGCGCAGTGGATTAATTTCCTGGTGTAGTAAACATTTCGGACGGCCAAGATCCTCGCCTTCCTGCCTCTGCGCCAGCAAGTTCCCCAAGCGTCCTTCCCCAGCGGCCACTCGTGCCTCAAAGGGCAAGCCCGGCTCCCACACCCTCCTGTCGCCCCAGAGCGTCCCCACCCAGACCTGGCCCCACCCCTGCTCCCTGTGCCCCTGGGGCTCCCCCTGCTTCCTGCACAGAACGTCAAAGCTGGTTGTCAGGCCACAGGCAGTGCCTGGGGGGATTGGGCACAGGAAGGCCTGAGTTCAATTCTAACTCCGTTTCTGCAAGCTCTGTGACCTCAGCGGGGACCCGTGCCTCTGGGGTCGGCTTCCCCGGGCAACGCCGCACCCTGACCCCCACCCCAAGCTATTTCTACTTGCAGCCCAGACAGGGGAAGTTTCCCCCACAGCAGCGTGTGCCCACGTGCACGCCTGCATGTGTGTGTGCACGCCTGCATGTGTGTGCGTGCCTGCATGTGTGTATGTGTGTGCGCCTATGTGTGCATGCCTATACATGCGCACACGTTTGTGTGTGCATGTATGTGTATAGTGCATGTATGTACACGTGTGCATATACCCGTATGTGTGTGCCTTTGCATGTGTGTGCGCATGTATGTGTGTCCGTATGTACATCTGTGTTTGTGTGTGCACACACATGGGTGTGTGATGTGCGTGTGCATGAGTTTTCAGATATACACACGTGTGTGCGTGTGTGCACACGTATCTGTGTACGCATGCTTGTTTGTGTGTGCATGTGTGTGTGCGTGTGCGTTTTGATGCCCCTTGCCCAGCTCTGCTCGCACTGCTGTTTTCTTATACATGTTTGGCATTTTTTGGTGCTGAGTTGGGGGGCAGTGGTTTGGGGGAGGCCAGGTGGGGGAGGGGTTGTTTATGCCAGCCATCCAGCCAGGCTACACATTCTTGTGGTCGTGTCTTTAACTTGGTAAAAATTTGGGAAATTTCTAAATAAAACAAAACAAAGGAAAAACATTTCAGAAGGATTTCAAAATCGGTGCCGCTTCTTCCCCCCAAACCAGACGTGTGGGGCCAGGGAGATGCCCTGCGCGGGGCGTGGGGGAGCGAGAACTTTCTAACAACGGAAAAGGTGTGTGTGCAGGAATGAGCTCCCCGTCAGAAGTACACAAGCTGCTCTGACACCCAGCCTTCTCTGGGACAGGAGTCCAAAATGCCAGGATTTGGGGGAGAGGATTGAGGTCTTCCAGGACAGGGGGTCCTGGACCCCAGTTTCTCTGTGGCTGATGGGGGCGGGGACCCTGCGTCTGTCTGGGCAGCCGAGAGCCAAGAGGGAGACTGGGAGGAGAGAAGAGGGTGTTGGTGAGGTGAAGACCCCAGGGGTGGACGTGCCTGGCTGAAGAGGGTCTTTGTTCAGGGGAGGTAAAGGGGGTGTTGGGCATGGGCTGTGGGCGAGCCCCAGGTCAGGAGGGGGGCTGGCTAGCACACAGTAGGACCCCACAGACCTGTGAGCAAGTTGGAAGCTCCTCAGGTGGGTGTATGGGGACTGGAGGCTGTCACTGCCGGGGTGGGCAGAGGTGGGGGTCTGGCTGGGGAGCAGGAGCTGCAGAGGGGTTCAGGGGTAGTGGGAATGCAGGACCCCACAGGACGGTGTCTGGGGTGATTGGGGGGCGCGCCCAGGGCGTGGTGATTGTGGGGCCTGGATGCCGGTCTCTGTAGTAGGACCAGAGCGTGGGCTGCTGGGGGAGGGCGGTGGACAGAGGCTGAAGCGGCTGGGCCTCCCTGGGTGACAGGGCAGTGACCATGGGGACTCGCAGGGACAGGTGGGCCCTGAGGGACAGCCACGCAGGGCACCAGCTGTTCGTGGGGCCGGCGTGTGCACGCGAGGATCCCATCCCTGTCCTGGCCGGTTTTGTTCAGTGGGTGGAGCTGTGGACCAAAGGGTCCCGGGTTCGATTCCCATCCAGGGCATATACCTTGGTTGCAGGCTCCTCCCTGGCCCAGGCCCTGGCCAGAGCGTGTGCAGGAGGCAACCCATCGATGCGTTTCTCTCACATCGATATCTCTCTCTGTCTCTCCCTCTCTCCTCCATACTCTCTAAAAACCAATGGGAAAGTATCCTCACCCAAGGATAAAAGAGAAAACAGCCCGGCCGGCGTGGCTCATGGCTGAGCATCGACCTAGGAGCCAGCAGGTCAGGGTTCGATTCCCGGTCGGGGCACAGGCCTGGGTTGTGGGCTCCATCCCCAGGGTGGGGCGTGCAGGAGGCTGCCGGTCCATGATTCTCCCTCATCGTGGGTGTTTCTATCTCTCTCTCCCTCGCCCTTCCCTCTGAAATCAATAAAAAAAATATTTATAAAAAAAAAAAAGAAATGAAATGAAATAAAGTAAAAATAAATTAAAAAGAAAAATGCAGGGCCGGGTACGGACGGCCTCGGGGGAGCGGGCGATTTCTGGGGGGACAGCGGCTGTGGGGGGCCAGGGCCACCTGTGGGTGCTGGGGGCTGGGGCGCCGGGCCCCACGGCGGGAACCCGTCTCGCTCCCGGGGGACCCCAGCCAGACAGAATCCCCCAGAGGCCGGCGACTGATTAGATCTTGCCGGGCCTAAAATAAGGCCTAATTCAATTTCTCCCCCAAATAAATGGGCCTTTTGTCCCCGGAGAGAGGGACCGGCCGCCGCGTCTCCGGGCCCGCAGGCTCCGAGGGCACCAGGGTTTGCTGCCAGAACAGACGGCCGGACACGCTGTCCGGGTTCAGTGCCCCTCTGCTCAGTGGCTGTCCTTCCCCGGTGACGGGAGACAGGGCCCAGCCGGCGGCCACCCCGCCACCCACCCCTCCAGTTCCGAGTCCACAGGTCTGAGCGGAGGGAGGGAGCTGCCCCCCCCCCCCCGGGTCAGAGGCCCCTGCTCACCCCTTCCTCCTGCACTTGGGCCTGGCCAGACGCCTGTGGGACAGTCCTGCCGGGGACCCTTCCCGGAGCCCCCCAGCTCCCTCCTCATGTCCCCAACCCTTGGGGCCACTCTGGCCTCTGGCCTGCAGTGAGTGGGCCCTGCAAGGCCTGAGGAAAGGGCCTGGCCCCCTGCCCCTCCCAGGTCACCCCTTTCCCAGGCCTTGCTTGGGGAGCCAGAACAGGTGGCTGCCCTGTGCCCCAGCCAAGGACATGGAGGACAGCACAGAGCGAGGCCTGCAGGGAGCCAGGGGTCGTCTGGCTGCAGCCACTCGGGACTCGGTGACCTGTCAAGCGCCCCAGACAGTTCAGGGGACCAACACCAGGGGCCGGTCCTGGGGTTCACAGAACAGGGTGCCCACTGGACCCGCTCAGACAGGGAGGCCCTTGCTGGCCCCTGGGGCCTGCCTAGAGGACCTGCCCTGCTCCCGCCTGCTGGCCGCCGACCCTCAGACAACAGCCGGAGCCCGAGGTGAGGTGCAGGCCGGCCCCCCGAGGCCACTGCCGCCCCCCATCCCCCTGAGGGGCTGGCTGGCAGCCACAGTCAGCGCAGCGCGTCCCAAAGCAAACACGCGCACACAAGGGCGCACCACGCGTCTCAGAACCGGTTTAGGACAATATTTGCTTTTAACCCAAACCCCTCGACCCCAGCTGGGCCCAGCCTCCAGCGAGACCCCTCCGTGCGCACAACACGCCCCGGACTCCGAACCGGCTGAACATGAGGGGCCTCTCTGGGGTCCAGGGCGGGGCCCTCAGGCCTGTGTCTGGCTGATGCGTTGAGAGGAGGCGATGGCTTTAGTCTAGAAGGTTCCCTCTCCTGCTCAGGGCCCGTTGTCTCCCAAGTGGGAGCCTGCTAGGGAGGAGGTGTGTGTGGTGGCCGGGAGCCCAGCTGGAGGGGGTTTGGGATGGTGGGGGGATTTCTGCATTGGTCAGCTTCCTTCCCCTCGAGGCCCTACCCCGCCGGCCCAGCCGCCGCTGGGTCTGACTGCCCAGGCCCCACCAGGCCTGAAGCAAAGGAATGTTCTGGATCTTTGGGGGTCAGAGAGCCCTGGGGAGCCTTGCTGACTCCAGCCATCTCAGCCCTCAGAGACCCCCCACGTTTCCAGTGCTCAGGGCGCCCCTCACGGCTCCTGTGGGCACAGAGAGACCAGTGGCGCAGAGCAACATGTCCCTGTCCGTGTCCATATCCGTGTCCGTGTCCCTGTCCCTGTCTGTGTCCATGTCCCTATCCCTGACCCTGTTCGTGTCTGTATCCGTGTCCATGTCCCTGTGTCCGTGTCCCTGTCCCTGTCTGTGTCCCTGTCCCTATCCATGTCCCTGTCTGTGTCCCTGTCCCTGTCCATGTCCCTGTCCCTGTCCGTGTCCATGTCCCTGTCCCTGTCTGTGTCCCTGTCCCTGTCTGTGTCTGTGTCCCTGTCCCTGTCCGTGTTTGTGTCTGTGTCCCTATCCCTGTCCCTGTCCATGTCCCTGTCCCTGTCTGTGTCTGTGTCTTTGTCCCTGTCCGTGTCCCTGTCCCTGTCTGTGTCCGTGTCCCTGTCCCTGTCTGTGTCCCCGTCCCTGTCCATGTCCCTGTCTGTGTCCCTGTCCCTGTCCATGTCCCTGTCCGTGTTTGTGTCTGTGTCCCTATCCCTGTCCGTGTCCGTGTCCGTGTCCCTGTCCCTGTCCCTGTCCGTGTCTGTGTCCCTATCCCTGTCCCTGTCCGTGTCCGTGTCCCTGTCCATGTCCCTGTCCCTGTCTGTGTCCGTGTCCCTGTCCCTGTCCCTATCCCTGTCCGTGTCCATGTCCCTGTCCGTGTTTGTGTCTGTGTCCCTATCCCTGTCCCTGTCCCTGTCTGTGTCCGTGTCCCTGTCCCTATCCCTGTCCCTGTCCATGTCCGTGTCCCTGTCCATGTCCCTGTCCCTGTCTGTGTCCGTGTCCCTGTCCCTGTCCCTATCCCTGTCCGTGTCCGTGTCCCTGTCCCTGTCCCTGTCCGTGTCTGTGTCCCTATCCCTGTCCCTGTCCGTGTCCCTGTCCATGTCCCTGTCCCTGTCTGTGTCCGTGTCCCTGTCCCTGTCCCTATCCCTGTCCGTGTCCATGTCCCTGTCCGTGTTTGTGTCTGTGTCCCTATCCCTGTCCCTGTCCATGTCCCTGTCCCTGTCCGTGTTTGTGTCTGTGTCCCTATCCCTGTCCATGTCCATGTCCCTGTCCGTGTTTGTGTCTGTGTCCCTATCCCTGTCCCTGTCCGTGTCCCTGTCCGTGTTTGTGTCTGTGTCCCTATCCCTGTCCCTGTCCGTGTCCCTGTCCCTGTCCATGTCCCTGTCCCTGTCCATTCCCTGTCCCTGTCCGTGTCCCTGTCCCTGTCCATTCCCTGTCCCTGTCCCTGTCTGTGTCCCTATCCCTGTCTGTGTCTGTGTCCCTATCCCTGTCCCTGCCCATGTCCCTGTCCCTGTCCGTGTTTGTGTCTGTGTCCCTATCCCTGTCCCTGTCCATGTCCCTGTCCCTGTCCGTGTTTGTGTCTGTGTCCCTATCCCTGTCCCTGTCCGTGTCCCTGTCCCTGTCCGTGTCCCTGTCCCTGTCCATTCCCTGTCCCTGTCCCTGTCCGTGTCCCTGTCCCTGTCCATTCCCTGTCCCTGTCCCTGTCTGTGTCCCTATCCCTGTCCGTGTCTGTGTCCCTATCCCTGTCCCTGTCCATGTCCCTGTCCCTGTCCGTGTTTGTGTCCCTATCCCTGTCCCTGTCCGTGTCCCTGTCCGTGTTTGTGTCTGTGTCCCTATCCCTGTCCCTGTCCGTGTCCCTGTCCCTGTCCATTCCCTGTCCCTGTCCCTGTCTGTGTCCCTATCCCTGTCCGTGTCTGTGTCCCTGTCCCTGTCCATTCCCTGTCCCTGTCCGTGTCCCTGTCCATTCCCTGTCCCTGTCCCTGTCTGTGTCCCTATCCCTGTCCGTGTCTGTGTCCCTGTCCCTGTCTGTGTCCCTATCCCTGTCCGTGTCTGTGTCCCTGTCCCTGTCCATTCCCTGTCCCTGTCCGTGTCTGTGTCCCTGTCCCTGTCTGTGTCCCTATCCCTGTCCGTGTCTGTGTCCCTGTCCCTGTCCATTCCCTGTCCCTGTCTGTGTCTGTGTCCCTGTCCCTGTCCATGTCCCTGTCCGTGTCCATGTCCATGTCCGTGTCCATCGTGCTCAGGGCTGGAGGGCCTGGCTGGTCCCACCCAGCCCCAGGCCTGTCCGTTCCACGGGCTGGAGCCCCACGGAAGGGTGTGTTCTGGGGGACCCATGGATTACTGGGCTTGGCCCATCAGGAGCAGCCCAGGGTGCCCCAGGCGCTTTTCTGAGGGGCTGCCGATCCAGGTGGGACCAGGGGGTGCATCCGAGGCCAGCGGCTGGGAGGGCTGGGAGCCAGGGGTGCTGTGGTGGCAGCTGCCCCGCCCAGGAGCAGGGAAAGGCGCGGCCGCTTAGTTCCGTGACTGGGTGCCGTGGGCACAGGTGGTGTGACGCCCCCTTTGCTTTCAGGGAAGCGCAGAGGCGGCCGTGAGACGGTTAGTCTTCAGCACGTGAGGGCCGGGACCACGGGGCCCGACACGATTCAGCGCCGAGCCTCCCGCACACCACGTCCGTGTCAATCAAAGTGGATCTCAGACCCAAGCGCAAACCCCCAACAGTAAGGTCCGAGGCGTGTCCTGCCTTCGTGCCCGCGGACGGGGTGACTTCCCAGCTCCGACGGCGCAGCGAGGGCCGTGAAAGGACCGAACGACACCTGCCGTGGTCAAAGGGGACAACCGGTGCCCTGGGAGGACGCTGCGAACGGGCACGTGGACCAGGCCTCCGCCACATCCAGCACCGCCGTGGGGAGCGGAGGGATGGACGCCCTCCCGCTCCGCCCCCCCCCCCGCCCCCATCTCCCCTCTCACAGCCGCCTCCTACCTGGGACAAGGAAGGTTTGCCCTTAAGACGACTGAGCTCAGCAAACAGAGGACCCTTGCAGCCCCTCCAGCACCATCCCAACACATCCCTACCTGCACCTCCACCTGCTCCGACCTGGGGTGCAGCGCCCTCCCAGTCCACAGCATGCACCCCACCTCCCCACCCCCAGCGCATAGCTGGGCCTGCAAAGAAAGCCCTGGCCGGCCTGGGGCTGGGGAGCTGCTGACGGACGGGGCAGGTGCCCCAGCCTCCCGCCCCCGTGGCCCCCCAGGGCTCCAAGCCCCCCTCAAGGTGCCAGAAGTGAAGGCTGCTGGGGGGGGGAGGGTGGCATGTTGCACAAGCCGGGAAGCAAAGGTGAGAGGAAAACAAACGGATGAGGCAGCGGCTCTGACCCCTTTTCCACGAAAGGAACCCCCTCCCCACGTGGCCGCGCGGCCAAGAGGGAGCCGGCCAGGCTGCCCTCCCTCCGTCCCAGCCCCGGGGTCTTGGCCCAGTTCCCTCGTCTCAGCCTCAGCCCCAAGGACACCTGGCAGGGAAGGGGCGGGACCCCACAAACGCCCTCCTTCCCTGGGCTGCCTGCCTGCCTCTCAGTGAAGAGTGACAGCTGGGCAGTGGCCCTGGGGAGCCCAAGGGGCCCTCCCCCCCACACACAGTGCCAAGACCACAGGACCCCATCTCAGGGCCCGCCCCGCGACCTGGACCCCAGGCCTCGGTTTCCCCTGCTGTGCCCGCTCACAGCGTGTGGGAGGGAGCCGGCCTGGGGACGGGGCCCACTCGGCTGGAGCTTATTGGGTTTGGCGGGACAGCCGTGCACGTGTGTGCGCTCAGGACTGGCCCGCGACACGTCGGGTCCGAAGGGGGCGGTGGGCTGGCGGGGGCGCTGGGGGGGCGCCAAGCCCTCGGCTGACCCTGTCCTTGAAGCTCCTCCAGCTGGCCTCCCTGCCTCTGGCCTCTCCCCGGCCCTTGCCCAGCGCCTCCCATGGCGCTCCGGTACCTGGAAGAGAAGGGGCGCCCTGTCCCTGCCCCTCGCTCCTACCCCCGGGGGGCCTCCTCTGAGGGCTTTGGGCATGGCAACCCCTGTCCTGGGTGCCCTGCTGCCCCTCCCGGGGACCCCAGGATTCCTGTCTTCCCACTCCCTGCCTTACCTCCTAAACCCTCTGCAGCCCTCCCCCAGGCCTGCCCCCGCCCCATTCGTCCCTGGGCTCTGCCAGCATGTCTCACGGCCCCTCCCCACCCAGGGCCTCAGGGGCTCTGGGCTGTGCCCGCCCAGCCTCTGCTCCTTCTGCAGGAGGCCTGGCCCTGGGGACAGGGAGGGAGACAGGGGGGAGGAGGGACGGCAGCTGTGGGGGGAGGGGGAGAGCGCGGGGGAGGGGCCGAGGGGGGGCATGGTCGGAGACGAGGGCAATGGGGGGCGTTTATCGGCAGGCCCTGGGTTTGGGGAGAAGCTGCGGGACGGCCTTGGAGGGAGGGGCAGGGCCTCTCATCTTGGGGAGAAAGCTGGGCCCCCTCGGCCGGCTTGGCCTCCAGGCTGCCTCAAAGGGTCTCCCCATGAATGCGGAAATTTTGTTGTCTCCTGCGCCCCCTGGAGGTTGTCAGGTATCATGACACCCACTTTGGCCACTGAAGTGGGGTTCAGGCCAGAGGTGGCCCCAGCCCTCCTCCCTGCTGCCCCCCAAGTTGAGCCCTTCCCTCTGGCCCCTCCGCCAAGGCTGCCCTGGGCCTGAGAGGAAGGGGGATCTTTGCAGGCAAGACCCTGCCGCCCCTCCCTTTCCTGGGACGGGGACCCACATCCCGCAGACGGGGGCCCCTCAGCTCCTGGGCCTCCCAGGCCTGCGGCTCGGGCCCAAAGGAGGCCCCAAATCCGGCCTCAGCAGGACCCTAACTCCAGCCCCCCCACAGCCTCCCGTCCTGCCCCGGACTCTCACATTTGCTAAAGGTTTTGGGGGGCTCGGCCCAGCCCCTGGCCTTGCTGGGGTGGAGCCTGGGGTCCACCTCCCTCAGTGCTGACCACCTCAAGCCAAGGCCTCCCTAGCCCCCCCGCCTGCTGGCGAGTCTGTCTTGAGGCACAGCAGAGAGGCTCCTGAGCAGGGAGGCGGAAACATGTGTGCCCCCCCCACCTCCCTGCCCCCCGGCATTCCTGGTCTCCGTGGCAGGGGCGTCCAGGAGGCGCTGCCCAGCTGCGAGCAGGCTGTGCCTGGAGGGCCCGGGCCCGAGGTTCAGCTCAGACACCTGCAGGCTAGGCCCTGGGTCTGAGGGTTCACCGGGAGAAAGACCAGCGGGTGTGTACCCCAAAACGCAATGAGTTCCTTCTGGAAACGGCCTGAGAGCTAGGGGTCGGCATCCTGCAGGCCCGGGGCTGGGGGGTTCGAGAGGGCAGAAGCCAGCGCCGGGTCTCACAGGACAGCCGGTGGCTCGTGCTGGGCAGGAGGGGCCGAGAGGGCGGAGGTTCTGGTCGGGGTGCTGGTCACCGGTGTCATCCCCCCGCAGGCACAAGGCAGATGGAGAGAAGGTCTCCCCGGGGTGGGAGATGCGAGGCCTTCTCGGGGTCTCACCAGAAGACGAGACTGAAATCAGCCCCCCCCCTCCTAGCTGTGCCTGGAGGTGTGGCTGGTTAAGGGTGGCGAGGAGGGGGGTGCGACACCCCCAGCCTCCCAGACACCCTGAGGAGCTGGGACACTGGAGGCTGAGCCTCTCCCGGAAGAGCGCCCTCCGTCCCTGTCCCAGGCCTGGCTGCCGGGGGCTCTGTGCTGACACGGCCGGGCCAGAGCTGGGACAGAGGGGGGTGGGGGGGAGGGCTGGGCAGAGAGAGGGACTTGCTCAAGCCCAGCTGAGACAGCAAACAGACCTGGGGTCTCCCCTTTGCCTTCCTGCCCACTGGGGGGCTGCGGGGGGCTGGCCAGGCTGGGGAGACTCCCCCCTGTTTCTCCGCGGCGCGTGCTCTCTGGAATCCAGGGGTCAGCCCGCGTGTCCGTCCCTGCTGGGAGCCCCCCGCAGAACACGGCGGGGCTGCACAGGGCAGAGGGCGCACCGAGAGAGCTCAGCAGGGGACCCCCGGCTGCACCGCCGTCCCTCCCGAGGCCAGGCTGAATGTGGGGGCCTTGACAGGCAGGGGCTCAGGGGTGCCCGTGCAGGGGAGCGGGCACTGGGCCTCAGGGACTTCCAGCAGGAAGGTGGGCCCAGGGCAGCCCCCAGCCTCAGTGCCCGGCGCGCGGGCAGCCCCCGGCCTGGGGACACTGGGTCTGCAGAGCCCGTGGCCAATGGCTGGACCCCCGTGTCCCCAGGTCTGGTGGCCGGGTGCAGGGAGCCAGCTCAGCACAGAGGCCGCGAGGGGCCCGCAGTCCAGGCTGCACCCTGCGGCCGGTGGAGCAAGACCCCACGCCCACCCCCCGCCACGCCGTCGGCCCGGGGACCCACGCTGCGCAGCCAGCGCCTGTTCGCCCCGCAGAGTGGTGACCCGGAGCCCTCTCGGCCTCAGTTTCCCCAAGGCCAGGGGGTGGGCAGCTCTGTTCTGCTGACCCTGGGGACTTGCAGGGAATGTGGACGGGCTCGGCTACCCTCTCGCCCACGGTGTGCCGCAGCTCCCTGCATGGTGGGCGGGCTGGGCCGCCACCAGGCGAGGTCTCCCTGGCCAGGCCGGGCAGCCCCCCAGCCCAGGGCCAAGTCTGGGAAGGGTAACTCCAGGCCTTCCCATGCCCATCCCCCCAAATGCTCGGAACTCTCTCCAGGTGCCCTGGGTCCGGCCAGAGTCCAGGGCAGGGCTGTCCCTCCTCAGCCCTCTGACGAGCGGAGCCTCCCCTGTCAGATGCTGTGGCTCCCCCACCCTGGACAAGGCCCTCGTCTGTCTGGAGCCTGGAGCAGCGACCCCCACGCCCCTCGAATCTGCTCCAAGGGGAACAGGGGGGTCTCGGGGGCATCTGGAGGGAGGTGCCTCCCCACGGCTGCCCTGGATCGGACCCCTGACCAGAGGCCATGAGACCCCAGGCCCCTGCCCCACATCCACGTGGACCCTCGGGGGACTCCCCTCCCCTGGCCCCCAAGGCCACTTCCTCTTGGCCCTTTCTCTTCTGACCCTCCTCCGGGCCGGCCTGTCCCGCCGTGTGCACCCCACTCAGCCTGGGGACAGCACGAGTAGGGCGAGGAGGTGGGGGAGCAACCCGAAGTGGAGTTTGGGGTTGCCCCGCTGAGGCGTGGCTTGGGGAGCCCTGGTGCCCAGAACCAGTGTGGGGTCCCCGAGAGTCTGGGTCTGGCTCGGGGCTGGAGGCATCTCTGCCCCCCAAGGCCACCCGCTCCCCCCTCTCCTGCCAGCCTTGCCTCCCTGCAGAGGATGGGGAGGGTTTCTTAAAAAGAGCCATGGACAGAACCACAGGCCGTGAGGGCAGGCGCCTGAGGCCGTGGCCTCCCTGCCAGGAGCTCGGGGTCCCTGGGAGCCACAGAGGCAGGCGGCCAGGACACAGGCACCTCTTCCCCCAGCGGTGAGGGCCTGCGTGGGCGCCCCCAAGGCAGAGCCCCGTAGACCAGAAGGCCCAGATCAAAGGGGACTTCACTGCCCCCCATCCTGGCCGCCCACATCCTACGGCCCCAGGTGTCTGTGGGGCTCAGACCCCGAAACCTGCACTCCCTCCCCCCGCCCCCGGCTGCATGCCCAGCCCAAGGGGGCCTCAATGGCGAGGTGGCCACGTTAAGAAAACCTAGCGTTGCCCTGGCCAATGTGGCTCAGTGGATAGAGAATCCACCGTGAACTGAAGGGTCCCAGGTTTGATTCCAGCCAAGGGCACGTACCTCGGTTGCAGCCTCGATCTCTGTGTGGGAGGCAACCAATGGATGTGTCTCCCTCACATCGATGTTTCTCTCTCTCTGTCTCTCCCCCTCTACTCTCTAAAAATAAACGGAAAACATCCTCGGGTGAGGATTAACAGCCACAGAAAAGGAAAGCCTGGCAGATGAACCCCCGTGTCTAAACACAGGCGCCCTGAGCTGAGCTGTTCGCAGGAGGGTCCCGGTGCCCCCATGCTCCCCCACCTCCAAGGCCCTTCCAACGAGGGCTGAGTGGCACCGCCGTCAGGGGGCACCGGTGGGCACTGCCCGGCGTGGCCTTGGTTTGAGCGCCGTTGCTGACACAATGGGCCATTTCAGCAGCCGCCAGGGGAGACGGGCTGGGCACTCGGGGGAGGTGGCCACGTCCTGAGGGCACGTGCCTGCACCACACATTCCTGGGGTCCTGGGGCGGAGCTGGTGGTCCTGCCTGAGACCGTGCCCCCCACCCCCCGGCCTTGGTGCCTGTTCTGGGGTTCGGGGCTGTGTGCCCCAGAGACTGAGGACTGAAGCCCACAGGGGCAGAGGCCGGGGCCCCGCTCTGGGCAGGCCCCAAGGAAGGACTCCTAGGCGTGTGCCCCTGCCCACCTCTGCCGGAGTCACCCCCGGGGGCCCAGCTCCCCAGCCTCCTGCCTGCCCACCACCCAGCCAGGGTCTCATCGGCTGGGGCAGGGGCTGGTGGGGTCCTTGGGGTGGTGGCCACGTGCCTGTCCCTCTGAAGGCCCTGTGGGACCCTCCTTCAAGCCCTCACGAGTGGGGCCGGCACATCTGCCCCAGGGGACCTGGCATAACCCCAGGGCAGAGGGGCTGAGGGCCACGAGGTGGGGAAACCCCCTCTGCCTCCACCCCTGCATCCCCACCTCACACCCCTTCCCAGCTGCAGGGCTGAGAGTGCAGTCAGCCGGGCCCGCCCCGCCCCGGACCCTCTGCTCACTGTCCCTCCCGCCCCGGCCCCAGCCCCGGCCCCGGCCCCGGCCCTCCCTCTGGCTTTGTCAGGGGAAAGGTGAGGCTGGTCAGCCAAAGCCCCCCACCGGGACCCCCCCCTGAGGCCCAGCCCCCCAGGCAGGGAGCTGTGCTGCTCGGCTAGGCGTGGAGCTGAGACCTGGCACCCTCCCAGACCGACCGCAAGCGCCCTGCGGGCACAGCCACCAAACAGCAGGCTCCCCAGCGCCGGCCCGCGCCGCCTGGCACCAGCTCCGAGCTCACAGGGCCCTCGATGCCCCCTGCACCCAACCTCCCCGGCTACAGCTCCCCAAGAACTTCCGGCTGGTGGGCAGGCTGTGGTCCAGCTCCGAGTGTGCAGGCAGATGGAAGCGCTGCTGTCCGGGTCCGGATCCGGCCGGCCGACCGAGCCTCCCTCTGTCGAGCCGGCTGACCCCCCGCCCCTCCCCGCCCCCCCGCACAGGCTGAGCCGATGGCCACTCACTGGCCAGGGAGGGCCTCCGCCTGGGGTCCCCATCGCCCAAGGTGGGAGAGCGCAGTGCGCATGGCTGGGGCAGCTCTGGGCTTGGCGGAAGCTCCGCTCCTCCCGGACATGGCCGTGGCCAGCAGCCCCCACTGTTTTGGGGGGGGGCTCCAGCCGGGGCCGGGGTGACCTGTGTCCAGGGCACGGGGGCCGAGCGGTCTAGCCGCCCCTGTGGGCTCTGCCCGTCTGCCCGGTCCCCGGGCGGAAGCGGGACCTCTACAGGCATGTTCCTGGCGTGTTCAGCGGGGAAGCGCCGTGTAGATGTTTCCATGGAGGACACGGGAGGTCGGCCGAGCCCTGCCCTCTGCCCACTGGGCTCTGGGGTGATGCGCTCACTCGGCCCTCCACCCTCCTCGGCCAGGGACGCCCGCTCTGGACCGGCCGGGATGTGTGGGGGAGGGAGGCAGTCTGGCCGCCACCGATGGCCGAGCTCCCTAGGTCTTCCCGGAGGCAGAGGGCAGGTGAAGATAGTGGACACAGGAGTGGGCAGGGGATGTCCACGTCCTCTCGCCAGCGTGTGAGGTGCCTGTCACACATTCGGGACCCGGAGCTCGGCCTTGTCGGGCGCCAGCCCGCTGCCCGCTAGCTGGCAGCTGAAGGCATCTCACCGTGCCCCAAGACCTGGTGAGCCCTGCCCCAGAGCCAGGCCTGCATGACGGGGCACCAAGAGCCAGGTGGGTCCCCAGAAGGGCCTGGGGACCACAGGGGGTTGTTGGGGGGCTGAGGCCTGCTGGGTGCCCCCTGACCCTGCGGCTGGGGAGAGTGTGCCCGCCCCCTCTGCTCAGCACCTCAGTTCCTGTGCCCTAAACCCTCGGGGACACAGGGTGGGGAGGCTGCGATGCTGGGGGGCCTTGAAACTGCCGGCGGGAGCCATGAGCTCATGAGCGCAGAGGAGGCGATGGGCCGAGCTGACCTCCTGTCCTGGCCCTCACCCCCATCGGGGTCTCCAAGTGCCCAGCTGGCGCCCGCGAGGCGGGGTGTCCACATTCCTTCCCCTTTGGGAAGGGGACGAGGAAACCGACCCGGGTCTGAAATAGCCGCTGCCCGTGGCCTCGTGCCTGCCCGGTGGCCTGCGGACTGGCCCCCTGGGGGCTCAGGTGCCCAGCGGCGGGCAGGCCCAAAAAAGGCCACGGCGCCTCTGAGCGCCCCGTGCCCCGGCCTGAGCGGGTCCCTGGTGGAGCAGCAGCTGGCGCTGCCACTCACACTCGACAGAGATGGACGAGGACAGCTGGCGAGAAGGGACCATGAGGACGTCCGGGGAGGACAGGACTGGGGTGAGGAAGGAGGTGCCAGGCGAGGCTGCCAGGTCCGGACCAGCCAGAGCCCACCTCCTTCTGTCCCTGTCACCAGATGAGAAGGGGGTGGTCCCGGCTGGGCCGAGGGTCAAGGGGGCACCCCAGCGTCCAGCACCCCAGTGCCCCGCTCGGACCCACGCACAATCTGTGGGCAGCGCTGCTGTGACACCCTGTCCGAGCTCCCAAGCCCCTCCCCCTCCCAGGTCTGAAAGCCGAGGGCAAGGGGGAGGGTGCAGGGCAGCAGGGCCCCTGGAGGGGGTGCCCAGGGAGGAAACCCAAGCCTCTGCCCTTGCATTTTCACTGGCACCCCAGCCGCCCATGCCCTTCTTGAGTCTCAGCTGTCCCTGCCCGCATTCCTGGCCTCTCTGAGAACTGGGCAAGTGAGCCCTGTGGCTGCAAGTAGCCGTGCCCTGAAGTGGCCCTCAGCAATGGTTGGGGGGGGGGCCGGCTGTCCCCACCACCAGGCTGGGGTCCCCCAGAATCCTCCGCTGTCCCTGCCTGTCCATCCTTCCCCTTCTCCCCAGCCGGGGCCTGAGGGTGGGCAGACGCTAGGCCCCCACCCACTTCGGTTCCCCAGCCAGCGCTGGGGTGGAGGGGTTGTGCCTCCTTGCTCCCCAAAAGGCAGGGGCCTCACAGGGCTGGGCTGGGGGCCGAAGGTGGGAGCCAGCGGTGGGCAGGGTGTGCCCAGCACAGGGGGTGGCAGGGAGCAGCTGCCGGAATGGAAAGAATTTCCAATACTTCCAGGCACAGCAGAGTGGCGGCCACCGCAGGGAGACAGCCACGATAGGGGGCAGCCACGGCAGGGAGTGGCCGCGGCAGGCAGACGGCCACGATAGGGGGCAGCCACGGCAGGGAGACGGCCATAGCAGGGGGCGGCCACGGCAATGTGGCCTTTATCCCGAAGGGGGCCCCTCTTCGGAGCCACTCCCATGCCCCTGCGTCTCCCTGCACCTCCCCTTGCCGGCCCCCTAGACCTCCATCCCCCAGCTCCGGGAGACCCCCAAGGCCCACGTCCACGACACCTGCAGGCTCCAGGGCTGCCCGGGGGGCCTCACAGGAGCCCAGTGAGCGGCCCCTGCCGTTGTTTGCAGGTGGTGTCCCTCCGAGCAGCCCTGGGCCCGTGCGCTCGCACTTGCTAGCGTTTCTGGGTTTCCGTGCTCCCCTTCCCGGGCCTTCATTCCCCGGTTCAGACCGGCACCAGAGCCCGCGCTGCGCAACGGCTCCTCCCAGGAGGCGCTTTCCGGCCGCTGGCTCCTGTCCCGCCCCTACCCCCGCCCCCCACGCTGGCCCTGCGAGAGCACACCCCGAGGGCCCCTGCCTGCCCGCGGGGTTGGGGACACCAGGGGGTTCTCTGGAGGCCCGGTGGGGGGTCAGGAAGAACCAGGCACAGACGCCTCTCGGGGAGAACGCAGCGACGTGGCGCCACGTGGAGCTCCGTGGCCTCAAGTCCATCCCTCTGTCGGGGCCTCTGTGTGCCATCTGCCGACGAGGGGGAGGACGGGCCCCCGTGGTCTGGGGAGGAATCCCGCTGGCCTCCAAGTGGACACCCAGACCAGCACCCTCCTCTCCTCTCCTCCTCGCTCACGGTCCCTCCCCTGGGGGACCCGGCCCCCCAGGACCCAGTTTCACGCCCATCCACTCGTCTGTCCTCCCCCAATGGCCAGCCTCCCACCCCTGCCGCTCTCTCCGGCCCCTGGATCCCCCGGGTATGCCCTCAACAGAAGCTCCTCCCAGGGCCGCCTCCAGGAGCTGGAGCAGGTCAGAGTGAAGGGACCCCAGGCTGTGCTGTCTCCCCATTGCCCGCCTGGCATCTCTCCCCTGCCCCGGCCTGTGGGCTCTGGGGGCTCAGGGATACAGCCGCCTGCACCCTGGGGGCCCAGTAAAGGGCCTCCCTGGGCACCCACAGGCCCAATGTCCTGGAGTGGGATGGGGAAACCAAGCCTGGAGGTCAGGATGTGTCACGCAGAGGGTACAGGCCTCGGAACCATGGGCCATTGGACCACAGGCCACGGGACCACAGGCCACAGAAACGCAGGCCATCACCTGTCCTCAGGGATTTGCCACGGGGTCCACGGCCTCATGTGTCTGTCTGGGGTGAGGGTCCTCCTCTCTCAGCTCCCCGGCCCTCCTGGTCCCCAGTGCCCTCCGGTCCTGAAGAGCGTCATGCCCGTGGGGTGGGCTGTGCCTGTCCCTCTGCCCTTGGGTGTGCCGGGCGGCGAGTGTCAGGGGCCATCACCCCCTTCCCAGCCGTTCCCACCAGCACGCCGAGGGACCCCGCTCACTGCAAATGTCATTATTACCAGGAGCCATTTATAGGGCGCACTCTGTACACACACGGGGTTTACGGCCCCTTTTATTAGTCGTAAAGGGAAGGCGAGGGGCTCCCTCCCTGTCGGAGCTGCAGCTGCCTCCTCCCCCCGGAGACGGAGCCGCCTGGAAGCGGGTCTCTTGGCCTGCGTGTTCCCCCTGGGTGCTCCCCCTTAGTGCTCCCACCTGTGTGCTCCCCCTGTGTGCTCCCCCTGCAGGCTCCCCCTGTGTGCTCACCCCTGTGTGCTCCCCCGTGTGCTCCCCCTGCGTGCTCCCCCTGCGTGCTCCCCCTGTGTGCTCCCCCTGCGTGCTCCCCCTGCGTGCTCCCCCTGTGTGCTCCCCCGTGTGCTCCCCCTGCGTGCTCCCCCTGTGTGCTCCCCCTGCAGGCTCCCCCTGTGTGCTCACCCCTGTGTGCTCCCCAGTGTGCTCCCCCAGTGTGCTCCCCCTGTGTGCTCCCTCTGTGTGCTCCCCAGTGTGCTCCCCCAGTGTGCTCCCCCTGTGTGCTCCCCCGTGTGCTCCCCCTGCAGGCTCCCCCTGTGTGCTCACCCCTGTGTGCTCCCCAGTGTGCTCCCCCAGTGTGCTCCCCCTGTGTGTCCCCCCTGTGTGCTCCCCCTGTGTGCTCCCTCTGTGTGCTCCCCAGTGTGCTCCCCCAGTGTGCTCTCCCTGTGTGCTCCCTCTGTGTGCTCCCTCTGTGTGCTCCCCCTGTGTGCTCCCCCGTGTGTCCCCCCGTGTGTCCCCCTGTGTGCTCCCCCGTGTGCTCCCCCCTGTGTGCTCCCCCTGTGTGCTCCCCCGTGTGCTCCCCCTGTGTGCTCCCCAGTGTGCTCCCCCAGTGTGCTCCCCCTGTGTGCTCCCTCTGTGTGCTCCCCCTGTGTGCTCCCCCTGTGTGCTCCCCCTGTGTGCTCCCCCTGTGTGCTCCCCCGTGTGCTCCCCCTGTGTGTCCCCCCTGTGTGCTCCCCCTGTGTGCTCCCCCGTGTGCTCCCCCGTGTGCTCCCCCTGTGTGTCCCCCCTGTGTGCTCCCCCTGTGTGCTCTCCCGTGTGCTCCCCCCGTGTGCTCCCCCTGTGTGCTCCCCCGTGTGCTCCCCCTGTGTGCTCCCCCTGTGTGTTCCCCCTGTGTGCTCCCCCGTGTGCTCCCCCTGTGTGCTCCCCCTGTGTGCTCCCCCGTGTGCTCCCCCTGCAGGCTCCCCCTGTGTGCTCACCCCTGTGTGCTCCCCAGTGTGCTCCCCCAGTGTGCTCCCCCTGCAGGCTCCCCCTGTGTGCTCACCCCTGTGTGCTCCCTCTGTGTGCTCCCCCTGTGTGCTCCCTCTGTGTGCTCCCCAGTGTGCTCCCCCAGTGTGCTCTCCCTGTGTGCTCCCTCTGTGTGCTCCCTCTGTGTGCTCCCCCTGTGTGCTCCCCCGTGTGTCCCCCCGTGTGTCCCCCTGTGTGCTCCCCCGTGTGCTCCCCCCTGTGTGCTCCCCCTGTGTGCTCCCCCGTGTGCTCCCCCTGTGTGCTCCCCAGTGTGCTCCCCCAGTGTGCTCCCCCTGTGTGCTCCCTCTGTGTGCTCCCCCTGTGTGCTCCCCCTGTGTGCTCCCCCTGTGTGCTCCCCCTGTGTGCTCCCCCGTGTGCTCCCCCTGTGTGTCCCCCCTGTGTGCTCCCCCTGTGTGCTCCCCCGTGTGCTCCCCCGTGTGCTCCCCCTGTGTGTCCCCCCTGTGTGCTCCCCCTGTGTGCTCTCCCGTGTGCTCCCCCCGTGTGCTCCCCCTGTGTGCTCCCCCGTGTGCTCCCCCTGTGTGCTCCCCCTGTGTGTTCCCCCTGTGTGCTCCCCCGTGTGCTCCCCCTGTGTGCTCCCCCTGTGTGTCCCCCCGTGTGCTCCCCCTGTGTGCTCCCCCTGTGTGCTCCCCCTGTGTGCTCCCCCGTGTGTCCCCCCTGTGTGCTCCCCCTGTGTGCTCCCCCGTGTGCTCCCCCTGTGTGCTCCCCCGTGTGTCCCCCCTGTGTGCTCCCCCTGTGTGCTCCCCCTGTGTGCTCCCCCTGTGTGTCCCCCCGTGTGCTCCCCCTGTGTGCTCCCCCTGTGTGTCCCCCCTGTGTGCTCCCCTGTGTGCTCCCCCGTGTGCTCCCCTGTGTGCTCCCCCTGTGTGTCCCCCCGTGTGCTCCCCCGTGTGCTCCCCCTGTGTGCTCCCCAGTGTGCTCCCCCTGTGTGCTCCCCCTGTGTGCTCCCCCTGTGTGTCCCCCCTGTGTGCTCCCCCTGTGTGCTCTCCCGTGTGCTCCCCCCGTGTGCTCCCCCTGTGTGCTCCCCCGTGTGCTCCCCCTGTGTGCTCCCCCTGTGTGTTCCCCCTGTGTGCTCCCCCGTGTGCTCCCCCTGTGTGCTCCCCCTGTGTGCTCCCCCGTGTGCTCCCCCTGTGTGTCCCCCCTGTGTGCTCCCCCTGTGTGCTCCCCCATGTGCTCCCCCTGTGTGTCCCCCCTGTGTGCTCCCCCTGTGTGCTCCCCCGTGTGCTCCCCCTGTGTGCTCCCCCTGTGTGTCCCCCCTGTGTGCTCCCCCTGTGTGCTCCCCCTGTGTGCTCCCCCATGTGCTCCCCCTGTGTGCTCCCCCGTGTGTCCCCCCGTGTGCTCCCCCTGTGTGCTCCCCCGTGTGCTCCCCCTGTGTGCTCCCCCGTGTGTCCCCCCGTGTGCTCCCCCTGTGTGCTCCCCCTGTGTGTCCCCCCTGTGTGCTCCCCCATGTGCTCCCCCTGTGTGCTCCCCCTGTGTGCTCCCCCTGTGTGCTCCCCCATGTGCTCCCCCTGTGTGCTCCCCCGTGTGTCCCCCCGTGTGCTCCCCCTGTGTGCTCCCCCTGTGTGTCCCCCCTGTGTGCTCCCCCTGTGTGCTCCCCCATGTGCTCCCCCTGTGTGCTCCCCCGTGTGTCCCCCCGTGTGCTCCCCCTGTGTGCTCCCCCTGTGTGCTCCCCCTGTGTGTCCCCCCTGTGTGCTCCCCCTGTGTGCTCCCCCGTGTGTCCCCCCGTGTGCTCCCCCTGTGTGCTCCCCCGTGTGCTCCCCCTGTGTGCTCCCCCTGTGTGTCCCCCCTGTGTGCTCCCCCTGTGTGCTCCCCCGTGTGCTCCCCCCGTGTGCTCCCCCTGTGTGCTCCCCCGTGTGTCCCCCCTGTGTGCTCCCCCTGTGTGCTCCCCCGTGTGCTCCCCCTGTGTGCTCCCCCGTGTGTCCCCCCTGTGTGCTCCCCCTGTGTGCTCCCCCTGTGTGCTCCCCCTGTGTGTCCCCCCGTGTGCTCCCCCTGTGTGCTCCCCCTGTGTGTCCCCCCTGTGTGCTCCCCCTGTGTGTCCCCCCGTGTGCTCCCCCTGTGTGCTCCCCCTGTGTGCTCCCCCGTGTGCTCCCCTGTGTGCTCCCCCGTGTGCTCCCCTGTGTGCTCCCCCTGTGTGCTCCCCCGTGTGTCCCCCCGTGTGCTCCCCCTGTGTGCTCCCCCGTGTGCTCCCCCTGTGTGCTCCCCCTGTGTGTCCCCCCGTGTGCTCCCCCTGTGTGCTCCCCCGTGTGCTCCCCCTGTGTGCTCCCCCGTGTGTCCCCCCTGTGTGCTCCCCCTGTGTGCTCCCCCTGTGTGCTCCCCCTGTGTGTCCCCCCGTGTGCTCCCCCTGTGTGCTCCCCCTGTGTGTCCCCCCTGTGTGCTCCCCCTGTGTGCTCCCCCTGTGTGCTCCCCCGTGTGCTCCCCCTGTGTGCTCCCCCTGTGTGCTCCCCCTGTGTGCTCCCCCTGTGTGTCCCCCCGTGTGCTCCCCCTGTGTGCTCCCCCTGTGTGTCCCCCCTGTGTGCTCCCCCTGTGTGCTCCCCCTGTGTGCTCCCCCTGTGTGCTCCCCCTGTGTGCTCCCCCGTGTGCTCCCCCTGTGTGCTCCCCCGTGTGCTCCCCCTGTGTGCTCCCCCGTGTGTCCCCCCTGTGTGCTCCCCCTGTGTGCTCCCCCATGTGCTCCCCCTGTGTGCTCCCCCGTGTGCTCCCCCTGTGTGCTCCCCCTGTGTGCTCCCCCTGTGTGCTCCCCCGTGTGTCCCCCCTGTGTGCTCCCCCTGTGTGCTCCCCCATGTGCTCCCCCTGTGTGCTCCCCCGTGTGCTCCCCCTGTGTGCTCCCCCTGTGTGCTCCCCCATGTGCTCCCCCATGTGCTCCCCCTGTGTGCTCCCCCGTGTGCTCCCCCTGTGTGCTCCCCCGTGTGTCCCCCCTGTGTGCTCCCCCTGTGTGCTCCCCCGTGTGCTCCCCCCGTGTGCTCCCCCTGTGTGCTCCCCCGTGTGTCCCCCCTGTGTGCTCCCCCTGTGTGCTCCCCCTGTGTGCTCCCCCTGTGTGTCCCCCCGTGTGCTCCCCCTGTGTGCTCCCCCTGTGTGTCCCCCCTGTGTGCTCCCCCTGTGTGTCCCCCCGTGTGCTCCCCCTGTGTGCTCCCCCTGTGTGCTCCCCCGTGTGCTCCCCTGTGTGCTCCCCCGTGTGCTCCCCTGTGTGCTCCCCCTGTGTGCTCCCCCGTGTGCTCCCCCTGTGTGCTCCCCCTGTGTGTCCCCCCGTGTGCTCCCCCTGTGTGCTCCCCCGTGTGCTCCCCCTGTGTGCTCCCCCGTGTGTCCCCCCTGTGTGCTCCCCCTGTGTGCTCCCTCTGTGTGCTCCCCAGTGTGCTCCCCCGTGTGCTCCCCCGTGTGCTCCCCCTGGGTGCTCCCCCATGTGTGCTCCCCCGTGTGCTCCCCCTGTGTGTCCCCCCGTGTGCTCCCCCTGTGTGCTCCCCCGTGTGCTCCTCCTTGTGTGTCCCCCCGTGTGCTCCCCCTGTGTGTCCCCCCTGTGTGCTCCCCCTGTGTGTCCCCCCGTGTGCTCCCCCTGTGTGCTCCCCCGTGTGCTCCTCCTTGTGTGTCCCCCCTGTGTGCTCCCCCGTGTGCTCCCCCTGTGTGCTCCCCCGTGTGCTCCTCCTTGTGTGTCCCCCCTGTGTGCTCCCCCGTGTGCTCCCCCTGTGTGTCCCCCCGTGTGCTCCCCCTGTGTGTCCCCCCTGTGTGCTCCCCCTGTGTGTCCCCCCGTGTGCTCCCCCTGTGTGCTCCCCCGTGTGCTCCCCCTGTGTGTCCCCCCTGTGTGCTCCCCCGTGTGCTCCCCCGTGTGCTCCCCCTGTGTGCTCCCCCCTGTGTGCTCCCCCTGTGTGCTCCCCCGTGTGCTCCCCCTGTGTGCTCCCCCTGTGTGTCCCCCCGTGTGCTCCCCCTGTGTGCTCCCCCGTGTGCTCCTCCTTGTGTGTCCCCCCGTGTGCTCCCCCTGTGTGTCCCCCCGTGTGCTCCCCCTGTGTGCTCCCCCATGTGCTCCCCCTGTGTGCTCCCCCTGTGTGTCCCCCCGTGTGCTCCCCCTGTGTGCTCCCCCGTGTGCTCCCCCGTGTGCTCCTCCCTGTGTGTCCCCCCGTGTGCTCCCCCTGTGTGCTCCCCCATGTGCTCCCCCTGTGTGCTCCCCCTGTGTGTCCCCCCTACGTGCTCCCCCTGTGTGCTCCCCCTGTGTGCTCCCCCGTGTGCTCCCCCGTGTGCTCCTCCCTGTGTGTCCCCCCGTGTGCTCCCCCTGTGTGCTCCCCCGTGTGCTCCCCCTGTGTGCTCCCCCTGTGTGTCCCCCCGTGTGCTCCCCCTGTGTGTCCCCCCTACGTGCTCCCCTGGCCCTGGGTGCTTCTCCAGCCCTTCTCCTGGGGGATGGGGCAGGGTTAGCTGAGCTGCAAGACAGGCCCCACCCGTGACCCTCACCTGGGGAGAGTGAGAAGGGCCCTCCATGGGGCCCCTCTTCTGAGCCGCTCCCATGCCACTGCGTCTCCCTGCACCTCCCCTTGCCCGCCCCCCCCCCCCGTCCTCCATCCCCCAGCTCCGGGGAGACCCCCAAGGCCCACATCCACAGACACCTCAGGCTCCAGGGCTGCCCCGGGGGCCTCACAGGCCAAACCTGCAGATGGAGGAGCTGAGCCCAGGGCCAGGCCCTCCCAGGCCCAGCCCTGAAGCCTGGCCATAGCCACGGACACGGCCACGGCCACGGACACCGTCTCCACCCGCGGCCACCCTCCACGGCCCAGTGGCCTCCACGGCCTCAGAGCCAGGCTCCCAGGCAGGGGCTGCTTCTCTCACTCAGGGGCCTCTCGGGCCAGGGCTTCTGTGGTGGGGGCTGCCTCCCCCTCAGATGGGGGCCTCTGGGGCCGGGGCTGCCCCCCTCCCAGGGAGCCCCCCGTGGGTGACAGGGGCCCAGACTCCAGCGTCTGCCCAGAGGCGCCCGGCGGGCGGCCCCCAGGCCAGAGATTCCTGGAGCCGATGCCTCCCCCTCCGTGGAAAGTTGGCCTGATCAATAGGCAGCTCCTACATAAATCACCGAGGGGCGGGCGAGGGTTCCGCAGCGGCTGCAATAATAACACTAATCACAATGCTGCTCAGAACGCTGGCGGGGGAGGGGGCACCCCCAGCCTCTGCCCACCCACAGGCCCCGAGGCCACCCAGGGCCGGCTGGGGGCTTGGACCAGCCCCTTCCCCGGGCAGTGCACAGGCTGGGGGCACGGAGGGGGGCAGCCTGGAAGACACAGAGCCGCGGGGGACGTGGCAGGGGCGGGGGACAGCGGGCAGGGCTGTGAAGGGAGAGGGTGCGGGCAGCTCGGCCTTGGTGCCTGCTCTCCGGCCCGTCTCCCCCTCTGCTGGGCGACTGTCCCTCCCCCTCTCGGGGTCTCTGCCCTCTCGCCTGACCTCCCATCTCCTCTCTCTCTCTAAGGCCTTGACCCCTCTGTATACTGGCTCCCCACCTGCCCCTCCCTGGGTCTCCCCGACCTGACCTGGAGCTGAGACCAAGGGTCCTGCCCATGCTTCGGTCTTGGGGCCACAGATTTGGGGTTCCAGTGTGGGGAGGGGAGGGTCCACCTAAGGCCCCAGAGCCCGCACTCAGTGCCGGGAGGGAGGGCGGGCTGCTCAGCCAGGGGCAGAGCAGAGCTCTGAGGGGGAGGCAGGGGCAGGGGGTTAGGGGGTAGGGGGTAGGGGGGTGCAGAGAAACCCCGGAAACATGCTGGACCTGGACAGACCTGGACAGAGGAAGGGAAGGGAGCAGGCACAAGGCTCCCCTTCCCCGGGCCCGCCCTCCTCGGAGCGGGGCGGCCTGGGGGCCTGGGGTCTCCACTCAGCCCTCCGCCCTTCCTCTTCCTGCAGAAGCAACAGAAGGCACTCCCTGCCCTCCCCCCACGGCCAATCAACCCCAGACCTGCCTGCCCTGCCACGAGGGACCCTGGAGGGGCTGCCGCTCCCCCACCCCCGGCACAACGTGGAAAAGAAATGTCTTGTTTCAGGATGAGGATGAAGAGAGGGGGTGGAGAGAGAGAGAGAGATTTATTGTTTCCCTCTTGTTTTTCCTGGGCGCCAAGGCCCCCACAGCCACTGCCCTGGATACCCTGACCCTGGTCTGCTGGCGGCAGGCAGAAAGGAGGAGGGGGAGGAGGAGGAGGCGGAGGAGGAGGGGAGGGGTGGAGGGATGAAATTTAAGCTGCCTGCCCACCCAACCGCCAACCTGAAACACTAGGCCGGGGGAGGGGCCTGCGGGCGGGCAGCTGCCCAGCGGGGGGGAGGGGGTGGGGGAGCTGACAGCCATGTGGGGTCCTCAGGGGGGAGCAGAGACCCCTGCACCCTGGCACGGGCCCTGCGGTGGGCCTGATCCCGGGCTCCAGGCCAGAGCCCCCCATTCTTGGTACCACAGAGGCCACAGGCCCGACAGATGGACAGGGGCCCTCACACGACGGTGGGTCCCTGAGCCCGGCCAGGCCCTTCACACCAGAGGTTCCAGGAGGGCAGGGTCCGTGCCCGAGCCCTCACCCAGCACCCGGCCTCCCTGCCCACGTGGACACCCAGAGCTGCACCCCTGCGGTCCATGCTGCCTGCTGGCCTCCGAGGCCCCACACTCACGCCTCCCCCAGGGCTCCCCTGTGGCCGGGAGCTCGGCCCTGGGGCCATTCCTCTGTCTGGAGCCAGCAGGACCCTGCCAGCCGGTCACCTCACAGGGGCCCGCTCCCCACGGTCGGCCCACGAGGAGCTGGGGTCCCCGGGCTGGAGGTTCAGGGTGTGTGGGGCTCCAGCAGCAGTCCCAGTCCTTCCGCGGCTCGGGCAGCGGAGGTGACTTTTGGGGTGGTCCCACTAAGCAGGCCCGGACCCCTCCTGGGACCCACTGAACACGTTTGGCCCAGGGTTTGGGGGGACAGGGGATGGGCAGGCCCAGTTCAGACACATCCCAGGTCGTGGTGGACGGCAATCCAAGGCCAGGGAGACCCCGGAGCATGGGGGAGCCCTAGGAGGCTATGAGGTGCACTTGGTCACCCCAAAGCGAGGCTCCCCAAGAGCCCCTCCCAGCGCAGGGGTTCCTGTGGGACAGTGAGTCCTGTACTTTCAACCTGCCTGGAAGGGGGATGATGGGCCAGGAGATGGTGGGGAAACTGAGGCAGGGCAGGAATGTCGCTGGACAAGTCAGCTCAGCGGCCCTGATGGTCCCCTCCTGGAGGCTGGGGCCCGAGACCCAGGTGCCGTGGGGTTGGCTCCCCAAGGCCTCTCTTCTGGGCGTGGGGATCCCTCTGTGGGTGTCTGTGTCCGGATCCCTCTTCTTCTGAGGACCCCGGTCACGCTGGGTTAGGGCCACCCCAGGGGCCTCCGTTTACCCGAGGTCCACATCCTGAGGCCCTAGGGGTGAGGACTCCAACCTAAAGTGTGTGTGGGGGGGGGGGATGGGTGGGCAGAACACGAGAGTCACCCTTCCAAGACGCGTCCGCAAGGAAGACCGGGTGCCCGCCGGCGTGGCTCAGTGGGGGACGCTGACCTATGACCAGTGCGATTCCCGGTCAGGACACAGGCCCGGATTGCGGGCTCCATCCCCAGTTGGGGGCGTGCAGGAGGCAGCCGATCCATGATTCTCTCTCATCATGGATGTTTCTCTCTCTCTCCCTCTCCCTTCTGCTCTGAAATCAATAAAATATATTAAATTTTTTTAAAAAAGAGAGACCAGGGAGGCTGCTGCAGGGACATGGGAGGGCTGGTGGGGGCACATTTGAGAAGTGGGGAGCCCAGAAGTTCCCCAAAGAGAGAAGGGCTGACTCAGAGACCTCGGTGCTGGGCACGGGAGGGCAGCCCGGGGCCATCGCCTCCACAGCGGGGCCGGGGCTGGGGGTGGAGGCCGCTGGGCCTGGGTGGGACGACAGTCGGGCTGATGGATGGGGTTGGGGGCCCAGTGGCTGGGAGGCTGTGTGGGAATCAGCTCCGCCAGGGCCGGATGAGGGAGAGGCCCAGAGGGGCCCAGAGGGGCTGCACATGCAGGCGCCCCCTCTGCATGGACCCCTGGCCTCGGGGATCTAGACCCCTGACCGCCGTCACGTGGGCGTCCGGGGGGGGGGGGGGCGGCGGGGGTCGCGGCGAGTGGTGTGTGCCCAGGCCGGTGGGCGGCTGCCCGCTTCCTGCCCGCATGGCACTGCCTCCCCTGACCGTCCCCGCAGGAGCTTGGCGAGGAGAGTGAGTTAACGCAGAAGTTTCCTCCAAAATAGCTCATCGACCGAGCCCAGAGGGAAAGCCTCCCTCCACAGGCGATGATTTCTTGCTGGAAATATGTGGTGTGAGGGGTGAGCTGGAGGACAGGTCCTGGGTGTTCCTGCGACAGAGGAGTCCACGCACCACCACCCCCTCCCCGGGACCCTCACCTCCACCCTGCTCTCTCCCCGTCCTCTCCCTCCTCCTCTCCTTCCTCCTGGCTGCCTGGCATTCCATGCCCGATGCCCCGTGGGGCGGAGGGCCCGTGCTGGGCAGTGTCTGAGGTGGGCTTTGGACCCACAGAGCAACAGGGACCGCTGACCTCCAAACCCAGGGGTCCCTTGGCTGCTCCTCGCCCCTGTTTGAGCCAGTCCTGCCCCCACGATGCTCTCCGTGGTCGCTGCGCAGGGAGGGTACACTGGGCGGGGCTGTGCCTGGGCCCCCACCGTCCACTCTGCACCCCCAAGAGTGCTGACCCCCTCTCCTGGCAGCGGGGTTGGGGGCGCGAGAGGAGGACCCTCAGGGGACGGTCATGGCCGGACCCCGAAGTGGCACCTCGAGTCTGCTCTCTCCCGCGGCCACAGCCACCCTGCACGGGCCGGAAGCCGTGTCCCCAAGCCTGCTCCTCGCTGGCCCTCGTCCTTCCCTCTGCCCTCTGCCCAGCCCTCTCCTGCCCCCACGATGCGGCTTCCTGGTCTTTCGGGGGGCGGGGGGTTGTGCCTGCCCTTGGCCCACCCGCTGGGGCTCCTGCGGGGTCCCCTCTCGGCCTCAGGGAGCTTGTGGTCTGGGTGGGAGAAAAGACTCAAAGGGATGGTCGTGCCCAGTGCAGCCCACCCCCAGGGCCTGGGGGGAGGAGGGAGGCAGCCCAGCCAGGAGGTCACGGTGATGGGGCCTGGGCTGGCCAGGGCAGCTGTGGTGCCCCCCGAATCGCCCAGAGCTCACGTGCTGGGTCTCGGGTAGAGAGGGGCCACAGCGGGGGAGAGACCAGGACAGACGGGCCCTGGCATGGGTCGTGGGAAGGGAAGCAGGACGAGCTCCCCATCTCCCAGGCCAACACCAAGGGGCCGGGGAAGAGGGAGGACGGGAGGCAGAAGCACGTCCTCGAGACAGCCGTGGCCTCGCGGCCTCCCAGCTCCAAACCCCCGACGTGTAGCCTCAGCTTTCAGGAATGTCCTGTCCGTGGCGGGAGCTGCCAAGGAGGATGGACGGGGGCCCAGGAGCGGGGGCCCAGGCAGGTGGCCGGCAGCTCTGACACTTTCCTGGCGGAGGTCTGCGTCCCTGGTGGACGCTGCTGTGAGGCCGCGGTGGGCTTGTGCATCTGGGGGTGTGGGAGAGCGTCCAGGCCTCTGGCCCGTCTCTCAAGCTCCCACTCAAGGGCCTGAGCTGGGAAATCTGAAGTCTTTGTTTTATAAAGGATTCGCTGCCAGAGGATTCTAGAAGGGCCAGGAACCATGGCCGTGGCTGGAGCAAGAAGACTTTATCCCCTCTCAGAACCTGAACCAGGAAGGTTCTCAGTCCCTTGGAAAGATCAGGCTTTTTTCCCCATTTCTGTAAGCACCAGCCCATTCATATATCCATCTACCCATCCATTCACCCATTCATCCACCCATCCATCCACCCATCCATCCACCCATCCATCCACCTATCCACCCATCCACCCATCCACCCATCCATCCACCCATCCATTCACCCATTCATCCACCCATCCATCCACCCATCCATCCACCCATCCATCCACCCATCCACCCACCGATCCATCCACCATGACAGAGGTGCACACCTGAGAGGTGAAAACAGGTGACACCTGCCTGGAGGAGCCCTCACGACCTGGCCTCAGGGCATGGTGGACACTGGCCACCTGCTCCCCCCGCCATCCCCGTCCTTTCCCAGATCCTGCCCCAGGCGAGGATGGTGACACACCTTCGCTGTGGGAGAACCAGCCTTCCAGCCACCAAGGCTGGCGAAGGGTGGGCGTGGGCCAGAGCAAGGCCCCAACTCCATCTCCAGTCTTCTGCTGGGACCTCATGGCCAGGAGGATCTCATCTGGAGACCCTTCATTAGAGCCATGAAGACCCTTTTCCTGCCCGGCGGGCGTGGCTCAGGGGTTGAGCATCGACCTATAAACCAGGAGGTCACGGTTCGATTCCCGGGCAGGGCACACGCTCTGGTTGGGGGTTTGATCCTCAGCGCAGGGCGTGAAGGAGGCAGCCAATCAATGATTCTCTCTCACCACTGATGCTTCTAACTCTCTTTCCCTCTCCCTTCCTCTCGGAAATCAATAAATGTATATAAATATTTTTAAAAAGACCCTTTTCCCATAAGGCCACACGCACAGGCGGGGGCCCCCACTGCTTGCCTGCTGCACCGGAGGCTATATGCTGGGCCAGTAGCACCTGCCATGCGACCTGGGGACCGCCTGCCTGTGGAGACAAGGACAGATGGGCATCAGGGCCCAGAGCTGCAAAGGGGCACCTAGGGACACAATCTGGGACCAGCCTCGTTGCCAAGGCCGTGTGAGCGGAGCTGCGCCACCCGCAGCGAGTGCCCCGGGTCTCTGGGTGATGCCGGAGGCTGGGTGCTGCCTGGACGAGGGTCGCAGGGACCCTGCCCAGCGTCCGGCCAGGCCACTCCCCTTGCAGACGGCCATCAGAAGCTTAGCTCACTCGTCCTGCTCTAGATGGGAGCGGTGTCCTGCCAACTATCAGAGCCAAAGGCCTGTTTTTTAAAAAACGTATTTTTTTATTGATTTCAGAGAGAGACAGAAACATCAGTGATGAGAGAGAATCATGGATCGGCTACCTCCTGCACGCCCCACACTGGGGTTTTGAGCTTGCAACCTGGGCATGTGCTGTGACAGGGAATCCAACGGGGACCTCCTGGTTCATCGGTCGACGCTCAACCACTGAGCCACGCAGACCGGCCAAATGGTCTTCTTCCACCTGTTAGCCTAGCCCTAGACTTCCAGAATATTCCAGCTCCCCTGCCTCCAGGCCTCTGAAGGTCCCTGCCAGGCACAAGGTGTGGTGACTCTGCTGTGATCGCATCGGACCTCAACCCAACTTCAGGGAGCCTGGGCTCCTCCCTGTACTGCCCTGGGCTCCTCCTTGTACTGCCCCGGGCTCCTCCCTGTACTGCCCCGGGCTCCTCCCTGTAACTGCCCCGGGCTCCTCCCTGTAACTGCCCCGGGCTCCTCCCTGTACTGCCCTGGGCTCCTCCCTGTAACTGCCCCGGGCTCCTCCCTGTAACTGCCCCGGGCTCCTCCCTGTAACTGCCCCGGGCTCCTCCCTGTACTGCCCTGGGCTCCTCCCTGTAACTGCCCCGGGCTCCTCCCTGTAACTGCCCCGGGCTCCTCCCTGTACTGCCCCGGGGCCCTCTCCATCACCGATGGCTCTGCTATAAAGTCCTAAGTGTACATGACAGGCCCAGCTCAGCAATGGCACTAGTTTGCCTCCAGCCCCACCCCCTTCTTGGGCTCCATTAGGGGTTGAATTGTGTGCCCCCCAATTGGTACCTCAGCATGTGCTCTAACATAGTTCTGTTTGCCGGCCTCCCTTGCAGCTAGGTGTGGCCACAGGACCAAAGGGGCAGGAGCTGGCAGTGCAACCGTCTTTCCGTTCGGAAGCGGGTGGTGTCAGATCATTGGCGGAGCCACGCCGGAACCCAGTGGGCCCTGAACTCCCAGGAGAAGAGACACCGAGGGAATGGCTGGGAGGCGGGAGGCAGAGGCAGGAGTGGTGGGTCCAAAGCTCAGGGACACAGGACGGTCCCTCCCCCACCCCCACCCCCCACACACACACGGGAGATGGGACAGAGGCAGGAGTGGCCTCTCCCTGGTATTGGCAGAAGGAGCCAGCCTGCCGAGCCCTGACTTCCAGCCTCCAGGCCTGTGAGAGGACACATTCCTGCCGCTGCCACTCACCGGCCCGTGGGGCTGTCACGGCGGCCCCAGGAGCTAGCAAAGGGCCTCCAGGGGCTGCCCCAGCTCCGGCCACCTGTGCACATGCCCACCCGCAGGCAGACGGGACAGTCATGCCCTCCGAACGGGGACCAGCCCTCACACAGCACCATCACGCGGCCACACCTAGCTGCAAGGGAGGCGGGTGAGCGGAACGCTGTAACCCTGTAGCCTGTGGGGGACAGAGCGGACGGCAGTCAGCAGGGTGTGGCACACAGCATTAGGACAGTGTCTGCGGGGCCACCCCACTGCCGGCTGCTCAGCACCGACACCCAGAAATGCACGCACAGAGGTCTCCCCGTTCCAGGAGGCGGCAGCGCCTCCAGCGGCAAAGGCGGGGAGGGAGGGGGCGGTCCGTGCACTGGGTTTTGAGTGTCAGACTGGAAGGTGTGGGTTTGGGGCTGGCCAGCTTCAGGGTGAGGCCGCGGCTCCGGGCAGAGATGATGGCCCATGGTCAGCTGCCATGGATGGACAGGACAGGAGCCGGGAGCCGGCCCCTCCTTGCTGCTGGACACGGTCGCTGCAGGAAGGAACATCTGCACGGCCTATGTTTCAGGGGACCTGGCGTCTATGGCATCCTGTTCTTAATATGTTTGCTCCCCTTCTTGGCGCTATGTGTTTTAACCACGGTCACCTCTCTGAGAAAGGTTGTTTCCCCAGGTAGGGATTTTCCCCTGAAGTTAGGGAGGGAATAAAACCCCTCAACTAAGTGCCAGGCGGGTAGTTAATCACTTTAACTACGAACAATCATGCTTAAGCTACATAATCTTTACTCCCTGGAATGGAGATAAGAAACGCCCTAACGTTTGGAATAGAGATTGACAGGATTAAGATCAACTGGTATAAATACAGATGTAACAAGACAATAAAAGACAGAACCCGGCTGGAGATCCTGGATAGAACCAGGAGAGAGAACCCAACCACGCTGATCAACTGAACGCTGCCTCTGAGTCCTTCCTTCTTTGCCGACTCCGTCCACACCTTTGGGAGCCCCTGGACCTGCTGGGGCTGGACCCCAACAGACAGGGAGCTGGGAAAGGATGGTGGCTTCCAGGGGAGCCCTGGGCACGGGGTCCAGAGAGGTGGGTGCTCTTGGCTGGTGTGCACGCCCCTCGCTGTTGCCCTGCCAGGGCCTTCCTGCCGCTGTGTGCCAGGCAGACAGGTGCCCTTTTACCGGGGGTTCCAGAGAGGAAGCATGGATGGCATGGCCTGGCCGTGCAGGGCCCTGAGGGGGAGACCTGGCACCTGAGTGGGATGGCTTGCAGGGCACAGGGCACTTGCTTTTAAAAAAAAAAAAAAAAAAAAAAGTAAAAATATATTTTTATTGATTTCAGAGAGGAAGGGAGAGGGAGAGAGAGAGAGAAACATCAACGTTGAGAGAGAATCATTGACCGGCTGCCTCCTGCACACCCCACACTGGGATGGAGCCTGCAACCCAGGCATGTATGTGCCTTTGACAAGAATCGAACCCAGGACATTCGGTATGCAGGCCGGTGCTCTACCCACTGAGCCACACCAGCTAGGGTAGCACAGGGCACTTTCAAGGCCAGAAGGGGCAGGAGCCGGAGCCGCGGGCAGATGCTGGGAGCCACGGCCAATTGCCGGGAGAAGGGAGGGAGGGGACACGTATCGCTTGGGAGGTGAGGCCAGGTGGCGCTCAGGGGGTGCTGATGAGGGTGAGGCCGGGGCTGGCAGGACGGGGGCGGGAGGCGGTGGCCCAGTGCACAGAGGTCACACTGATGATCTGGTTCTGGCTGGGTTTGGAGGGTGAGGGAGAGCGAGGGGCGGGGCCAGGAGAGCCACTTCTAGGGAAGGGGGCGGAGGACAGCAGGGCAAGGCCTGGGCCGCAGGCGTGGGCCGCGGGGACGGCAGGCATGAGACTCGCCGCTGTGACACCACATGTGTCACCCCTGCGGCTGGGGGTCCGGGGTTTTGCTGGCTTCGCTGGGCGTGGCTGTGTGTGGGCAGAGGAGCAGAGGGGGTGGCCACCAGCCTTGTCCCCATGGCCCCGGGTCCCGCACGGCGTGTCCCAGCCTCCGCCCCGGAAGGTCTGCCCCGCGCCCGAACCCTTCCTTCCCTCCTCGCCACGCCGGGCCGAGCCGTGTCCCCCTCCCGGCTCGGTCGCAGTCGGGCAGCCTGAGTGATCACAGGCCTTCCATCCTCCCGAGCCTCAGGGAGCACGGGGTCTCCAGGGCCATTCCCAGCGCCTCTGTGAGGTCTACAGTGAGCCCAACTGTCAGCTCTGCACCTGCCTGGCATCAGCGAGGGAGATGCCCTGTGTGCCCTGCCTCACCCTGCCATCACTCGCATCGCCGTCCTGTGCCTCAGGTCACCCGCCCCTCGCTGAAGGGGCGGTGGATCGCCACGATGGCTCCTTCCCCAGCGAGCACCTCTCTCCAGCCCCGGAGGCCGCAGCCCCACCCCTGGGACGGACAGCCCGCGGTGCACACCCGTCCAGCAGCAAGGGGAGCGTACACGGGCCGGCGCTCGGTGGTTGTGATGGAAACACCCGTGGTGTTTTCGCGGGCTGGGCAATCGCCCAAACCAGCCCGAGGCATGGGTGTCAGGACGTCACCCCAGAGGGCAGCTGTCAAGGGCGGAGCCACCACACAGGTGCGAGGCCGCTGCAGGACCAGGGCCTCCCTGTGCAGGAGGGTTCCTGCGCTGTCGCTCCATGAGCTCCCCAACCTGCTCCTGCCGGGATGCGGTTGCCATGGAGACAGACAGGGGTGAGATGCCCATCCAGACTTGTAGGCGGAGCAGCCAGCAGCCCAGGGCCCAGAGGCAGCGGGGAGACAGGGCTCTGTGTGGACAGTCGGCCAGGCCCGGACACGCAGTGTCCACGAGAGGCATCCGGGAAGCGGGGCACTCATCCGGGACCCCTAAACCCCGGATTGGGCTATCCCTCAGCCCCAAGGCCACGGCCACACTCCGTGGCACTCAGTGCCATGGCGTGGAACTCGCAGCTTCCACTAAATGGAGAACAATGTGCCACCAAGTCCTGGGCTGAGCCCCAAACCCCCAAACTCTGGGCCTCTGGGTGACCCAGCATCTGCCTCCACGGCCAGGACTCAGAGCCTCGGGCGCTAAGCGGCCATTAGCATCTCCATGCTCAGGTGTTTGAGATGCTAAAGACCTGGGCGTGCGGACTCCTCCCCCTGCTGCCTCTGAGGGTCCTGCTGAGGGCCGCGCAGCCGCCTAGGTGGGCGCATCCGAGTCCCGGGTCTTGGGGTGTTGTTGAAGGTTGGGGTTCCTGAGGGGCCAGGGTGCTGAGAGGGTGCAACCCCTCGCCCCGCGCTCTGGGGTCTGTGCGTGGAGTGGCACCTCCTGACTGGCGAGCAGGGTCTGCCCTGGAGCCCACGCGCTGCTGGGAGTGGAATCCCCAGGGCACCCGAGAAGCGTGGCTCCGTGGCCCCAAGGCCAGGGAGATGGGTGACACTTGGAATCCCGGGCCCATGTCCTGGGGTGATGAGGGCAGGACAGGAGAGGGTGTGCCAGGGAGCCCGAGCTCAGCAGGTAGCGGACCGCACTCGCCCCGCGGCAGCACCGGGTCCTGGGTGGCATGGCTGAGCGCAAGGGCATTTCGGGTTCGTCCACCTGGGTCTTGGACGATGCCCACGGGCCCTCTGCACGCCCACACGGCGCCCAGCCAGCGGCGGTTCTGCAGCCGGCGGTGACCGCAAGGTGGCAGTGCCGACTCGGACATCGGCGCCGCGGGCTGCTGAGGGTGCGGCCGCGGAAAGTGCCGGGTTTGCCGCGCTCTGTCCCCGGGTTCTCCCACCCAATGTCCCTTGTCCTCCTGCGTGGTGTCCCGTGTCCGACCACGAACTCTCCCGGGTCCGCCCAGGCCAGATATCCTGGGGTTCACAGGGTTCGGCAGGGAGACGGGGCCCGTCTGAGCCTCCCCAGGCTGAGCACTGAAGGTGGGAGCAGAGGAAATATTCGGGGCCATGAGGAGTCCCCACGTCTGGAGGACGTGGCGCTCGGCCACAAGGGGCGATCCACCCCACGTGGCACTTGTCCTGGGGGTGCCCCGTCCAGCACAGCAGAATCTCAGGTCCTCTATTTGCTTTGGGCACAGATCCCGGTGCTGGTCACAGCCCTGAATGTGCCGGATCAGTTGTGTGTGTGGAGACAGCCGTGGCCGCGAGGTGGCAGCCGCGACTCACACGTGGCGGCAAAGTTGGGGTTCACCGGCTCCGCGACCCAGGTCAGCCCAGGCCGATGAACAGTGTCCACGAGGGACATGCGGGAAGTGGGATACTCCCCTGAGCCCCCTCTGAGCTCCAGATTGGGTCATCCCTGTAGCCCCACGGCCACACCTACGTGGCACTCAGTGCCGTGGCGTGGAACTCGCTTCTTCTATGTTAGGTGACAAAAAGGATGTGCCACCAAGTCCTGGGCTGAGCCCCAAACCCCCAAACTCTGGGCTCTGGATGACCCAGCATCTGCCTCCACGGCCAGGACTCAGAGCCTCGGGCGCTAAGCGGCCATTAGCATCTCCATGCTCAGGTGTTTGAGATGCTAAAGACCTGGGCGTGCGGACTCCTCCCCCTGCTGCCTCTGAGGGTCCTGCTGAGGGCCGCGCAGCCGCCTAGGTGGGCGCATCCGAGTCCCGGGTCTTGGGGTGTTGTTGAAGGTTGGGGTTCCTGAGGGGCCATGTGCTGAGGGGGTGCAACCCCTCGCCCCGCGCTCTGGGGACTGTGCGTGGAGTGGCACCTCCCGACTGGCGGGCAGGGTCTTCCCTGGAGCCCACGCGCTGCTGGGAGTGGAATCCCAAGGGCACCCGGAAGCGTGGCTCCGTGGCCCCAAGACTAGGGAGATGATGACACTGGGAATCGGGGCCCGTGTCCTGGGGTGGCACGGGCAGGACAGGGAGCCCGCGTGGCAGGGAGCCCGCGCTCAGCGGGTAGCCGACCGCACTCGCCCCGCGGCAGCACCGGGTCCTGGGGCGGCATGACTGAGCGCAAGGGCATTTCGGGCTCGTCCACCTGGTCCTGGATGATGCCCACGGGCCCTCTGCACGCCGACACGACGCCCATTCAGCAGCGGTTCTGCAGCCGGCGGTGACCGCGAGGTGGCAGTGCCGACTCGGACATCGGCGCCGCGGGCTGCCGAGGGTGCGGCCGCGGAAAGTGCCGGGTTTGCCGCGCTCTGTCCCCGGGTTCTCCCACCCTTTGTCCCTCGTCCTCCTGCGTGGTGTCCCGTGTCCGACCACGAACTCTCCCGGGTCCGCCCAGGCCAGATATCCTGGGGTTCACAGGGTTCGGCAGGGAGACGGGGCCCGTCTGAGCCTCCCCAGGCTGCGCCCTGAAGGTGGGAGCAGAGGAAATACTCAGGGCCATGAGGAGTCCCCACGCCTGGAGGACGTGGCGCTCGGCCACAAGGGGCGACCGACCCCACGTGGCACTTGGTCCTGGGGGTGCCGCGTCCAGCACAGAAGTATCTCAGGTCCTCTATTTGCTTTGGGCACAGATCCCGGTGCTGGTCACAGCCCTGAATGTGCCGGATCAGTTGTGTGTGTGGAGACAGCCGTGGCCGCGAGGTGGCAGCCGCGACTCACACGTGGCGACAAAAGTTGGGGTCACGGGTCCTGCGACCCAGGTCGGCCCAGGCCTGAGACAGTGTCCACGAGGGACATGTGGGAAGCGGGGCACTCCCTCGAGACCTCACTGAGCCCCGGATCCCAATCTCCACAGCCCCATGGCCACGGCCACGCCTCTGTGGTACTCAGTGCCGTGGCGTGGAACTCGCATCTTCTGTGTTAGGTGACAAAGGAGGATGTGCCACCAAGTCCTGGGCTGAGACCCGACCCCCAAACTCTGGGCTCTGGATGACCCAGCATCTGCCTCCACGGCCAGGACTCAGAGCCTCGGGCGCTAAGCGGCATTAGCATCTCCATGCTCAGGTGTTTGAGATGCTAAAGACCTGGGCGTGCGGACTCCTCCCCCTGCTGCCTCTGAGGGTCCTGCTGAGGGCCGCGCAGCCGCCTAGGTGGGCGCATCCGAGTCCCGGGTCTTGGGGTGTTGTTGAAGGTTGGGGTTCCTGAGGGGCCATGTGCTGAGGGGGTGCAACCCCTCGCCCCGCGCTCTGGGGACTGTGCGTGGAGTGGTACCTCCCGACTGGCGGGCTGGGTCTGCCCTGGAGCCCACGCGCTGCTGGGAGTGGAATCCCCAGGGCACCTGAGAAGCGTGGCTCCGTGACCCCAAGGCCAGGGAGATGGTGACACTGGGAATCGTGGGGCCGTGTCCTGGGGTGGCACGGGAAGGACAGGAACCCGTGTGCCAGGGAGCCCGAGCTCAGCAGGTGGCCGACCGCACTCGCCCCGCGGCAGCACCGGGTCCTGGGCTGCATGGCTGAGCGCAAGGGCATTTCAGGCTCGTCCACCGGGTCCTGGACGATGCCCACGGGCCCTCTGCACGCCCACACGGCGCCCAGCCAGCGGCGGTTCTGCAGCCGGCGGTGACCGCAAGGTGGCAGTGCCGACTCGGACATCGGCGCCGCGGGCTGCTGAGGGTGCGGCCGCGGAAAGTGCCGGGTTTGCCGCGCCGTGTCCCCGGGTTCTCCCACCCTTTGTCCCTCGTCCTCCTGCGTGGTGTCCCGTGTCCGACCATGAACTCTCCCGGGTCCGCCCAGGCCAGATATCCTGGGGTTCACAGGGTTTGTCAGGGAGACGGGGGCCCGTCTGAGCCTCCCCAGGCTGCTCACTGAAGGTGGGAGCAGAGGAAATACTCGGGGCCATGAGGGGTCGCCACGCCTGAAAGACGTGGCGCTCGGCCACAAGGGGCGACCCACCCACGTGGCACTTGGTCCTGGGGGTGCCCCGTCCAGCACAGCAGAATCTCAGGTCCTCTACTTGCTTTGGGCATGGACCCCGGTGCTGGTCACAGCCCTGAATGTGCCGGATCAGTTGTGTGTGTGGAGACAGCCGTGGCCGCGAGGTGGCAGCCGCGACTCACACGTGGCGACAAAAGTTGGGGTTCACAGGTTCTGTGACCCGGGTCAGCCCAGGCCGGTGAACAGTGTCCACGAAGGACATGCGGGAAACGGGGCACGCCCCCGAGCCCCCAATGAGCCCCGATCCCCAGCCCCACAGCCCCACGGCCCCAGACACCCCCGTGGCACTCAGTGCCGTGGCGTGGAACTTGCATCTTCCACTCGATGAAGGAAAACGTGCCACCAAGTCCTGGGCTGAGACCCGACCCCCAAACTCTGGGCTCTGGGTGACCCAGCATCTGCCTCCACGGCCAGGACTCAGAGCCTCGGGCGCTAAGCGGCCATTAGCATCTCCATGCTCAGGTGTTTGAGATGCTAAAGACCTGGGCGTGCGGACTCCTCCCCCTGCTGCCTCTGAGGGTCCTGCTGAGGGCCGCGCAGCCGCCTAGGTGGGCACATGGGAGTCCGGGGTCTTGGGGTGTTGTTGAAGGTTGGGGTTCCTGAGGGGCCAGGGTGCTAAGGGGGTGCAATCCCTCGTCCCGCGCTCTGGGGTCTGTGCGTGGAGTGATACCTCCCGACTGGTGGGCTGGGTCTGCCCTGGAGCCCACGTGCTGCTGGGAGTGGAATCCCCAGGGCACCCGAGAAACGTGGCTCCGTGGCCCCAAGGATAGGGAGATGGTGATACTGGTAATTGGGGACCCATGTCCTGGGGTGACGAGTGCGGCATGGCTGAGCGCAAGGGCATTTTGGGCTCGTCCACCTGGTCCTGGACGATGCCCACGGGCCCTCTGCACGCCCACACCGCGCCCAGCCAGCGGCGGGTATACAGCCGGCGGTGACCGCGAGGTGGCAGTGCCGACTCAGACATCGGCGCCGCGGGCTGCCGAGGGTGCGGCCGCGGAAAGTGCCGGGTTTGCCGCGCTCTGTCCCCGGGTTCTCCCACCCTTTGTCCCTCGTCCTCCTGCGTGGTGTCCCGTGTCCGACCACGAACTCTCCCGGGTCTGCCCAGGCCAGATATCCTGGGGTTCACAGGGGTCGTCAGGGAGACAGGGGCCCGTCTGAGCCTCCCCAGGCTGCGCACTGAAGGTGGGAGCAGAGGAAATACTCGGGGCCATGAGGGGTCCCGATGCCTGGAGGACGTGGCGCTCGGCCACAAGGGGCGACCGACCCCACGTGGCACTTGGTCCTGGGGGTGCCCCGTCCAGCACAGCAGAATCTCAGGTCCTCTACTTGCTTTGGGCACGGACCCCGGTGCTGGTCACAGCCCTGAATGTGCCGGATCAGTTGTGTGTGTGGAGACAGCCGTGGCCGCGAGGTGGCAGCCGCGACTCACACGTGGCAGCAAAAGTTGGGGTTCACCGGCTCCGTGACCCAGGTCAGCCCAGGCCGATGCAGTGTCCACGAGGGACATGCGGGAAACGGGGCACTCCCCCGAGCCCCCAATGAGCCCCGATCCCCAGCCCCGCAGCCCCACGGCCCCAGACACTCCCGTGGCACTCAGTGCCGTGGCGTGGAACTTGCATCTTCCACTCAATGAAGGAAAACGTGCCACCAAGTCCTGGGCTGAGACCCGACCCCCAAACTCTGGGCTCTGGATGACCCAGCATCTGCCTCCACGGCCAGGACTCAGAGCCTCGGGCGCTAAGCGGCCATTAGCATCTCCATGCTCAGGTGTTTGAGATGCTAAAGACCTGGGCGTGCGGACTCCTCCCCCTGCTGCCTCTGAGGGTCCTGCTGAGGGCCGCGCAGCCGCCTAGGTGGGCGCATCCGAGTCCCGGGTCTTGGGGTGTTGTTGAAGGTTGGGGTTCCTGAGGGGCCATGTGCTGAGGGGGTGCTTCCTTCGCCCCGCGCCCTGGGGACTGTGCGTGGAGTGGCACCTCCCGACTGGTGGGCAGGGTCTGCCCTGGAGCCAACGCGCTGCTGGGAGTGGAATCCCCAGGGCACCCGAGAAGCGTGGCTCCGTGGCCCCAAGGACAGGGAGATGGTGACATTGGGAATCGTGGGGCCGTGTCCTGGGGTGGCACGGGCAGGGCAGGGAGCCCGCGTGGCAGGGAGCCCGCGTTCAGCAGGTAGCCGACCCCACTCGCCCCGCGGCAGCACCGGGTCCTGGGGCGGCATGGCTGAGCGCAAGGGCATTTCAGGCTCGTCCACCTGGTCCTGGACGATGCCCACGGGCCTTCTGCACGCCCACACGGCGCCCATTCAGCGGCGGTTCTGCAGCCGGCGGTGACCGCGAGGTGGCAGTGCCGACTCAGACATCGGCGCCGCGGGCTGCCGAGGGTGCGGCCGCGGAAAGTGCCGGGTTTGCCGCGCTCTGTCCCCGGGTGCGCACCCAATGTCCCGTGGCCTCCGCCTGGGTGGTCCCCGCTGCATCCCCCACGTAGTGTCCCCGCTGTGCCCACAGTTGACCAGGGTTCGCCTGTGTAGCCTCCCGGGTCTCCCCGTCTCGTGTATCGTGCAATGTCCCCGGTCCCCTCACACTTGATGCTGTGGTGGCCGATGAGAGTCATCAGGGAGACGGGGTGCCTGTCTAAGCCACCCCCGGACACCCCATCTGATCAGGGTCGGCTGAGGTGACGTTGGGTGAAAGGCAATACTTAGGCGATCGTCACTCCCCGAGCGATCCCGGCCCGGATGCCGTGAACCTCGGTCTCCGAGGGAGACCCTTTCCACAGACCGCTCGCGGCGCGGGGTCCTGGGGGTACCCTGCTGAGCACAGGATTTGGGGGTCCTCCCCCTGGGTGTGGGCGCCCACCCCCGAGCGGATCGCCACTCTGCTTGGTGCAGATCCGTGGCAGATGTGGGGGCAGCCGTGGCCGCGAGGTGGCAGCACCGGCCGAGGCTCTGGGTTGGGGTCCTCTTATGGGCAACTGTGGGGATCGGCCCCGTCCTCATGTCGAGGTCCACCCAGGGCTAAGTCTGGGGTTTTCTACAGTCAATGTGGGGTTCACCCATGACAAAGGCTGGGGTCAGGTTTGGCGGGCGGCACCCCCACTTCATGGTGAGGTCCTCAGAGGTTCCTCGAGTCCTGCTGAGTTTCGGGTCTCCGGCCCGGCGGGACCCTCTCCGTGGTGCCCATGCCTAGACGTGGCGGGCACACCGTGTGGACACAGGACTCCAATCCCCTCCACGCGCCACGGGCGCTCCATGCTCGGGACAGCCGGGTGGCCGGGCGGCGGGACTCAGAGCTCGGGTCTTTGTTCTGTGCCTCAACCGGCGGAGCCGCGGGCGGGAGGGTGTGGGGCGGTGGGGACGGAGCCGTGAGCTGCGGGGGCCGTCCCGGTGTGCACCTGGGAGCCCTGGGGCCCCGCGGGCGTGCGCGTCCACAGGACGGAGTGTGGGGGGACCCGTGTGCCCCGCAACGGGAGGCTGCCCCGCGGAAGCGCCACCGTAGCCGAAACCACGGTCAGGGAGCTGGCGCGTGAGCGGGCGACGGGCTGTCCGCCTGGCCCCACGGAGCCCTGGTGCCCACCCGAGCCCTGGCCCCCACCCACACTCCCCACCGCCTGCTCCCCGTGGATCCCAGGGCCTGGGGGCGAGCGTGTGGTCTTAACACGGAGGCGGCCGAGCGGCTCCGAGTGCCACCCACGTCCGCGGTTCCGCCGGGAACCCTGTGCACGAGTGTGGTGCCCACCAGGGCTGGGCGGTGGTAGCTGGCCACGCGGTCAGCCCCGCGGGACCCCTGTCTCAACCGGAGGGGGCTGTTTGGGGACAATGCCAAGCTGTGTCGGGGCTGCCAGGGGAGGGTGCGGGGAGCTGTCTTTGGAGAATTTCGATGGGGTGAGGTACGTGCGCTGGACCGTCCCAGTTGGAGGTGGGCCTGGCGGTGGCCCCAAGAACGGTCTCCGCTTTGATTGGCTGGCAGCGCTGGGGCGGGAATTCTGGGCGGGGCCAGCCCTGTTAGAAAAAGCCCGGGCTAGGGTGCGGGACAGGGCGCGGGTGGGGGTGGGGGTAGGATGGGGGAGCCCAGGGGAAACGGGGGAAACGGGGGAAGCGGGGGAGCCGAGGGGTAACCAGGGAAGCGGGGGAGCCGGGGAAACCAGGGGAAGATGGGGAACTGGGGTGGGAAGATTGCGTGGGCCAAGGATCACCTTGGAACTCTGGAGCCTGGCAGGAGCGGCCACGGATCGGAGGGGCTGGCGGGCCCGGACGCGCCGCAGGAGAGCGGCGTGGGGTGTGAAGGGCTCAGCTAGGGGTGCAGAGGAAAGAAGGGGGAGCCAGGCATTCATCCCGGTCACTTTTGGTTTCAGGACGTGGCGGCTGGTGGACACGGGGGAGCTGGAGAGGGGTCCGCCGGGCCTGGGCCGAGGAGTAGCTGGCAGCCACGGCAGCTGAGGACAGCGGTCTGCCGGGCAGGTGAGTCCCCTTCCCCTCACGGCCTCGCCGCCCCGGCCTTCCGCAACCAGGAGGCTCCCGGGAGCGAGGACCCGTGAGGAGAAGCGGCCGCCAGCCCGGCAGAGCGGCAGGAGGAAGGCAGACGGTAGCACAGGTGACATCGTCTCGGGGGGAGCCGAGACCGCGCAGGCTGGGGGGCCGCGGCCCGCCCAGGTGCAGAGCGTGTTTCCAGGGGGCAGAGCGAGAGGAGGGGCTGCCGGCGAGGGAGAGGACAGAGGGCCCGCAGGAGCCCACCACCTGCACGGACATTCCAGGCCCGGTCACTTCGGACAGGATGAGCAGGGGGCTCACGCAGCAGGGTCCCCAGCCGCTACCACACCCACTGTAACTCACTCAGGAGCAGGCACAGGAGCGGCTCCGGCCGGCGGGCGTCACGGCCAGGCCGGAGCCTCGAGGGCAGGAGAACGAGAAGAGGGCGCAGTGCAGAGGGGCGTCATCAGAGGGAATGGCAGCACAGGTGTGAGCTCCAGAGATTTCGGCAGCAAGGAGGCTGCGGGGCCCCGCCGTGGGCGCCGTTTCCACGTGGCACTGCGACCCGGGGGTGGCACGGGGAGGCCACGGCGATTTTGCGACACCGTGCATCTCCGTGCGGCCCCTGGGACGGCGTGATAGACAGTTCAGCATCCGGGGGAGCCAAGGACACAGGCAGGACCAGACTAGGAGAGGCGGGCGGGGCGGCGTGTGTGCGAGGGGGGGAGGGAGAGCAGGGCGCGAGCAGGGGCGCGGCACAGCGGCCTGGCAGCGAGCGAGGCGGGCGCTGGCTCCGGAGCCCGTGGCCAAGGCGGGCTTGCGGGCGGTGACGGAGCAGGGATCGGTGCCTCCGCGTTCGGATCGGAGACCAGGTGAGCGTCCGGTCCGCCCGCCCTTCCGCCTGACCCCCGCCCGCCGCGGCCCCTGCCCGGCCACTAACCAGCGCCCTCTGCCTCTCCCAGCCAGGTCTCAGCGGGGTGACAACGTGCCTGCCAGCCACGGAGGCCGGGCACCAGGAGGTGTGCTGAGAGCGACATGACATGGTCCGGTGTGACGGCGAGAAGGGAACGGAGCCCCGGCCTTCCTGGTCAGTGCAGGTGCAGGGCGTGGCTCCCAGACCCTCAGCGGTGTCACCTCACGCCTGACCTGTCCTTTCTCTTGTAGAACATCTCTGGCTGGCGCCCTGGGAGCGCAGCGCCCAGCTGGTCTCTGTCCTTTGCTTTCCGGAGGAGCCCACACAACTCTGGCCTCGGGACCTCAGAACCCTCAAGATGACAAGGTGAGCGCCCCTGCTCCCCACGCCCCGCACGCAGGTGGTGCGGGGCCAGGGCTGGCACTCACTCCGTCCCCCTCCCCTGCAGAAATGGTGCTACCCAGCTCATGCCTGGGCCTCGGACCCCGGACTTCTTCAAGTCCTTCTAGCTCTGACTCAAGAATATGCTGCACTTGGAACCACTACCCACCCGTCTCAGGAACCGGCTGCGAAGGTGAGCGTGGGTGCCCGGTCCGGAGGCATTGCCCTCCCAGCCTGGCCCCACCCTCAGCCCTGTCCCTCTGTCGACAGGTAGAGCAAAGGACTGAGATCGGCGACACCAGCACCACCGGACGCGAGCAGCTCCCGTGGCAGCACCTGCCCCCGCGGCGATACCATCTTGGCCGCGCCCCAGCGAGGGCTGGAGACCACCCCAGCCGCCCCGCCCAGCACCACCACCCTCCTCTCCTCCTTCTTTTCAGACTTTCCTGTCTCCTTTCCCTCCTTTCCTTCTTTCTCTGTCCCTGGCTCAGCAGGCTCAGCGTCCGGGACTCCGCGTCCCCCCCATCCCCCTGATTCAATTTGCACTATAAGTCGTTTGCACTGGTTTGGGGTCCCGGACCGCCCCGAGTCTCTGAGCGTGTGCGTGAGCGTGTGCGTGAGCGTGTGCATGAGCCACTGCCGAGTGTGCCGGCCTCCTCGGGCCGGTGCCGCCCCAGCGCCCCCGCCCTCCGTCACTGGGGGTGCTGGGTGCGGCAGAGTGCGTGGGGCCCTGCCCCCCCCCCGCCTAGTCTGGACGCTCCGCCCACCAGGAGCACCTAGCACTGCATTGTGCACCATCCTGCCTGTGTCCCTCCTCACCAGGCTTCACCAGAAGCCTGGCATCATCAATAAATCCGTTCCAGCACTTGGTCTCCGCGTGTCTTCCCTGCGCCGTGGCAGTGGGCGGGGGCACATGAACGGGGGATACGGGCGGGGGCACATGAACCATGAACGGGGGATACGGGCGGGGGCACATGAACCATGAACGGGGGATACGGGCGGGGGCACATGAGGGAACATAAGAGAACAAGAGGAAACGGGAGTGGGGGGGTCACACAGTGATGTGGGCAGCAGCAGGGCCTGTGAAGTGGGTGGGACTTGTGCGAGGCTGTGGGACCAGGGGTCCCTGCAGGGAGGGGTGATGAAGAGAAGGGAGTTCTGTCATGAGAGGGTGGGGGCCCCCCAAGTCTCTTGAAGCTTGATCCTGCCATACAAGTGCCTCCTGGGCGACACCCGAGGCCTCCCCCCCACCCCCCCGCGCCCCCATCCTGAAGGCCTCATCTTAGGGCAGTGGGCCTGATGGGGAGGGGCTGGGGGGCTTTGAACTCAAGGGGACACAGAGATGTCCCTCCCGCTCACACTGCTGTGGGGGAGCTGGGGGCGACAGGGAGGGGGGCACAAAACAGACATGAGGTTCTGCTCAGTGGCCTGAGGCTCCGAGGTGGGGGAGCTACTCAATAGCCAGGTGACAGCCAGCCAAGCAGAAAGGGGGGCAGGGGATAGGAAGGGGGAGGGAGGCAGGCGGGCAGGCAGGGGAGGAGGAGGGAGGCCCGCAGAGGGAGAGGGAGCAGGCAGAGGGGGTGGTGAGTGAAGAGTCGAGGGAGGGGGAGGAGGGGAGGAGGGGGACAGGATGGGGGAGGTGAGGGGAACCAGGAGGTAGGAAGCAGAGGGTCTTGCACTGAGGCCCTGGCTGGGGCCTCCCGGCTGGGCGGGCGGGCGCTCTGCTCCGAGCCCCAGGCCTCCCCGCTGGGGCCCCTGGCGGGGCAGCGCTGGAACATGAGGAAGCAGCTGTTGGAAATGAGCCTGGGGTCCTGGGCCCCTCCCGGTGCTCAGAGCCAGGAAATGCCTTTGCTCCAGATAAAGGCAGAGAGGAAAGCCAGGGAGCCCCTTCCCCCCAGCCCGGCCCGCCAGCCCAGGATGCAGGGGCCTGAGAAACCCACCTCCTCCCTCCCCAGGCCACCCAGGCCCTGGCCCGGGATGGGGGCCACGCCATCCTGCTCCCACGGACAGGCCGGCCTGCCGGCGGTGGTCACCACGGCGCACACGGGCGCAAAGGCCACGCGGGGAGGCCTCGTGCTGAGGCCCTGGGCCCCCCACGGCCTCCCCAGGCCGCCAGCCCCCACACACCCGAGCGGGCTTGGTGGGACCCCAGGACCCCATCCGCTCGATGTCAGGATTTCGGGCTGCACACGGCCTTCATGACAAAGCGGGGCTGCCTGGCGGCGGGGGCGGCGGGGGCCCCTGGAGGGTGGCCCCCGTGGGTCGGGACAGAGCAGGGGAGACATGAACACGGGGATCAGGGCCCTAGGAAGGGGGCCCGCCCTGGGGGTCCTGGAGTCAGCAGGGCGGCTCCTGAGGGAGCCGGGACCCTGTCCTGGTCACAGGAGACGCACGCATGTCACCGTTACCCTCTGGGCTTCCACCCGGGCCCGGGGGCCTCTGGGAAAGATGCGTTGGGGTGAATGTGGGAGGGAGGGAGTGCGAGGCCCCCAGGGTCCCCCCATCTTCCCCCTTTGGGTGCACAGGCCGGGCCTACGCTGGGCGGCCCCACTGGCTTCTGCTCTTAGGGCTGTTCAGGCAGAGGGACCAGGAGGGAGACTGAGAGCCTGCAGGAACCCTGGGGGCGGAGGGGGGGGAGCCACAGGCCAAGGCCTCGCTCTGCAAGCGGGCTGGGAACAGGCCGCCCTCCCCCCCCCTCCGCAGCTCCACGGAGCTGGGGGCTGCAGGCTGGAATGTGTTTACCTTTGGCCCAACCCGATTTCCTGCTTTTGAGCAAAGGGGCTTAGAGAGGCTGTTAGACGGGCCCTGGCCCCCCACCACCGGCACTTTCAAAGCGCCCTGCGCTGAGTGAAGTGTCAGGAGCAAACAGGGGCTTGAATTTCACTCCCCAACCCATGGCGGTGGGGGCCGGGGCCGGGCCGGGGCGGGCGGCAGGCAGGGAGTCTGGGAAGGCCCTGGGAACATGGGTGAGGGGGCAGTGCCCCGCCGCCCTGCTCTCCCCCCTGGGCCCCCAGCACAAAGCCCAGGTGCACACTGGGCCCCCCAGGGCTGAGCTCCCAGGCCGCCGCGTTTCCAAACATAGGACCTGTGTCTGTGTGTTCACATGTGCCTCCATGTGCGCGCCCACATGTGTGTCTGTACATGTCATGTGTGGCCCTGTGTAGTCACGCGTGTGTCCTGTGTTTCACTGTGTGTCCGTGTGTGTCTGTGTGTCCCCGTGGCCTGTGCACAGCCCTAACGCCCTGGTGCCCTGGGGGGGGTATGCACAGCCATGTGTGGGGTCCCTGTTCGGGTCTCTAACCCGCTGTCCCGCCACGTGGAAGGAAGGCACGGGCGGGGGTCCTGTCTGCTTGGGGAGTGGGTGCTCGGTGGGGCCGGCTGGCTTTTGTGTGGCCCAGCCCCGCGGGGGCCCAGTGTCCCCGGGAGGGTGGGCCTGGTGCTTGTGTGGGTTCACATCTGGGCCTGGATTGAATGGCCCCGGGGCCCACTTCCAGCAGGGGAAGGGGGCGCTGGGGCGGGTGGATTGGGACCCCGTTGCACCCCTGAGCGGGGACAGCGAACGCCTAACAACGCGAAGGAAATGAAACGCTGTCCACAGGCCTGACCGAGGCCTGGTCTGGCTGCAGTCGCAGAGCCACAGCGCCCGGGCCGGCCCGCCCTGCTCCCCTCCCCCAGAGCTGCAGGGCGTCTGGGCCCCCAGGGAGGCCGGGGGCCTAGGCTGTGGCCCCTCAGCCACGGGTTCGAGCCCCAACCAGGCCCAGGCCAGTCTCCCCCATCTCTCGCCTCCCCTCGGTTGAGGGTCCACGAGTGTTTTACCCGACGAGCTCCAGAGAGTCAAGGTCCCCAAAGGGGAAATCGAAGGTTCTAGAAGGCGTGTGGCCAGCACTGGCCTCCTCTCAGGCCTCGCTGACCACGCTGGCTGAGGCCCAGTCCCTCCTTCCTCTCCGGCCCCCCCACCCCTCCTTCTCTGGACCCCTCCCCTCGGCACCTGGTGCCACGCCTGGCCCTCTTCCAGGTGGGGGGCCCGGGCGCCTTCCTGGAAGCCCACCTGCGGCCGGCTTGCTGGGAAGGGGCGCTCGGGGCCCACCCCACCCGGCGCCGTTTCCTGGAAGCGGCCCTGCGGCCATTCTGTTCCTTGTCAGCACCGTGCTGCCTGCACACACACTGAGCCCTTGTCCTCGGGGGGCCCAGGCGCCATCACCGCACACCTGGCCGGACACAGGCAGGGAGCCGGTCTGCAGGGAGCAGCCAGGGCCTGGGGCCGGACCAGTAAACAACCGTGGGCGCCAGGCGCAGGGGCCCTCGCCCCCGCTTCGGCCCAGCGCCTCCGCCTGCTCCCCCTGCCGGCCCCTCATGCCTTCCTCCCGCGGGGCAGGGGGCACCGTGCAGACCGCAGGGTCCTGGGGGTGCAGGCCGCGGCTCCCACGCTCTGCAGGAACACGTGCCTGGAGGTTGGGCCCGGTGGGAGCCGGGGCTGGAGCCAGACGGGGCGGGGGGGGGGGGGCGGTAGATGAGGAGAAGCGGGATCAGGGCTCCCCCTGCACGGGCCCCCGGCGTTGGGAGGGTGGGGGTGACGTGCCGCAGCAGCTTGGAGCCTGTGGGTCTGGTATGCAGCCCCGAGGGTGGGAGGAGGGAGGAAGGATGGTGGGAAGACCGTTCCCTGGGTTGGGGCCTGGACAAGGAGCAGAGGAAGAGGGGGGTCAGTGGTGGGATGCCTGGAACTGAGACCCGACTCGGGGCGTAGAGCTGCCTGGCAGGGCTGCCGAGCAGGACGGGGGCACAAATGGGGGAGCCAGGACCCGGCGGGGAGAACGGACGTGCGGGCCTTGGGGGGCCATGTTGCAGGGGGTGCCACAGCAGATGGAGGCATGGGGCGAAGGGGTGCTGGGGGACAGGGCTTGGGGGCCCCCGGCTGAGGGCGCGGGCGGGCCCAGCGCCTCCTCCCCTCCCTGCCCCCTCTGCTCTCGCGCGCAGACAGTGGGGTGGGTGAGCCTGCAGGACATGGGGCCGGGGAAGAGGGGCCCTGGGGTTTATTCAGGTGGCTTTCCGATCATGCCCTGTGTGTGCAGGGCCCACAGTGCGGGAGAGGCACACAGAGCCCCCGACAGCGCCCCATTGGTTGGTGGTGATATCACCCCTGTGTCAACACCCCAGCAGTCGACAGCTTCCCGGCCAGGGTTTATGGAGCGGGACCGACCGCCGGCCTCCGCCCCACACCCCACACACTGGCCCACTGTTCTGGGGTCTGGGGGTGGAGGCCACACCGTGGCGCCTTGACGCTGCCTGTTCCGCAGCCCCCAGTCCCAGCACCCCCACCAGGAAGCGGGGTCCGCAGGCCTGGCCTCCGCCGCCTCCTCTGTCGGGAAGAGGCCGGGAGGGCCTGGGGCACAGGCGGGGGCTTTGTGGGGCCGAGTGGCCTCTGGGGTGGGTCTCCAGTGGGCCCCTCCACACAGGGGTCAGCCCTCTGCCGGCCTCGGGAAAGCCAGAAGGGCCCCGCTTTCCGGCCCCTACGCTCGGGTCGACCTCCCACTGCAGGTCACTGGCCAGGCCTCCCTGCCTCCAGGACAGCGGGGGGGTGGGGGAGGCCCAGGGGGCCAGGACAGGATGTGGCGGAGACCCTCGCTTCCCACTGATGGGGCCTGGGAGGGGGGCCCTCCTCAGAGGGCACCGGCTCTGCCAGGCTATGGAGACCCCGGGGAGGCCGGCAGCGGGGGGCTTGGTGGTGGGAGCCGGCAGGGTATGCTCCTCGGGGCCACTCCCAACACGCACCCCCCACCCCCCAGCTGAGCAAGACCGCACTGGCCCCGGGGTCTGCTGGGAAGAGCCTACCACCCTGAGGGTAGCCCCTTTCCGAGAGGGTCCTGGGGCCCAGGTGGGATCCATCAGATACAGAGGAAGCCTGGGCCGGAGGACCGAGCGTGGGGGGGCCGGGGGGGTGCCCCTCCAGGAACCCATCTCCTAGGGCAGCGGTTCTCAACCTGTGGGTCGCGACCCTTTCACAGGGGTCGCCTAAGACCATCGGAAAACACATCTATAATTACATATTGTTTTTGTGATTAATCCCTGTGCTTTAATTATGTTTAATGTGTAACCATGAAATTGGGGGTCCCCACAATATGAGGAACGGTATTAACGGGCTGGGCATTAGGAAGGTTGAGAACCACTGTCCTAGGGGCTCGGAACCCCTCAGGATGCCCCGAGACACCGCGGGTCCCTGTGGGCTGGTGCGGGCAGGCCCGAGGGAGGTCTGTGGCTGTGGCTGGATGGGGTGCTGGGGGGAAGCAGGGGCTTCCACTGCCCTTCACCCATTTTCCATGGTGAACTACGTGCTCCTCAACCTCTGTCGCTAAGAAGGGGGTGGGGACGGAGGGGACAGAGCCCCCAGGCCCTCAGGAGGGTCCCTGCGGGCCGTCCCCACCCCGGGCTGAGCTCCCCTTCCTGCCTGCCGCCCTGCCTTTCTGCTGGGCCCCCTTCCCCGGGGCAGGGCTAAGTCCGTGCGCGGGCCCTGGGCCCTCACCCCCGGCGTCCCCGCATCTCATTCTAGCCCCTGGGTGGCCCCGCCGGTCAGAGCTGCCCGCTCCAGCCCCCTCCCCTCGCCCCCGGCCCCCTTTCAGGGGTGAAGGACCTCACCCTGGGACACGGGCAGAGGGCATGTGTGCCAAGAGGGGCCCCGGGGGACACGTGGCTGTTTGCAGTTCGGGAGGCGGCTGAGATAAAGCGCTGTTTTCCCAGTGGGAACGGAGCCAGGGGGGCCGGGGGCCCGGGTCACGGCTGCTCGGCTCCCCTCCCGCTGCCCGTCTCCATGGGGCCCAGGGCCGTTGCACAATGAGGCCCTCGCCCAGGGCGGTGGCGGGAGGAGGCTGCCCCCCGCACCCCACCGCCGTGATACAGTTGTCCCCCCGCCCAGGGTGGCCGAGAGGGTCCCAGGGTATCGGCCTCCCACCTGCGGGACCCCGGCATGCAGCAGCAGCCTAATTAAGGCCGAACTTCATGGTCCCCGAGGTCTGGGTGGGCACGGCCCCTGCCCGCCTGAGACCCTGACCCAGGCAGCGGGCGGGGCCGGGACAAGAGGATTAAGGGCTGACACGCCATCATGTCACAGTCAAGGCTGTGGGAGAAGCGAGCAGGGCGGGGGGGGCGGGGGGGAGGCCGGGGGGGGGGGGGGTTCTGAGGAAGTGGAACCTGAGATGGAATTTCAGACGCCTGGCGGGGGCTCTGCGGCCTGGGAGCTCGGAGCAGCAAAGAGGCCCGAGCTGGGAACGGACCCCACCCTGCCCCCCAGGCCCCGTGGGCAGCACAAGGGGCGCTGAGAAGCCACCCGGGCCCCCCATTCCCAGCTGGGTGTCGGGCCCAGGCAAGCAGGCGGGACGCCTTGCTCAGCCCTGTCCGGGGAGCCTGGGGCCGGGGAGGGTGAAGCTGCCTGGGGAGGCGGAGGCTGTGGCTGCCCAGCACAGGGGAGCCCGTGGGTCGGGGCGGGCGGCCCCAGCATCTCCGCTCCCTGCCATCCATCACGGAGCTGTCACCCAGGAATGCGCTCCAGACCCGCACTCCCTCTGGCTGAGGCCCTGCCGGCTCCCCTCGTGCACCCCTCCATTCCCGTGATCCCCATCCCCGCTGCCCCTGGTCCTAGGGGGGCACAGTGGTGTGCACCTAAGTCAGCTCTGGGAGCCCCAGGGGTGCTCACGGGGTGCCTCAGAAACGGGGTGCCCCCTAGATGCAGTCGGCCAGCTGTCCTGGGGTGAGGAGGAGGCAGCCACCCGCCTGGCCGGCAGCAAATGGCTGATCACGTTCAAGGCAGCGCGGGTCCGAGAGCGGGCCTGGGCCCTTCTTTTTGTTTGTTTGTTTGTGTTGTGAATCCTCACCCGAGGATATTTTTCCATTGATCTTTTTTCTTTCTTTCTTTTTAATATTTTTATTGACTTCTGAGAGGAAGGGAGAGAGAGACAGAAACATCACAGACGAGAGAGAATCACTGATCAGGGGCCCCCTGCACACCCCACACCTGGGACTGAGCCCGCAGGCCGGGCATGTGCCCTTGACCGGAATCGGCCCTTCCATCTGCTGGCTGACGCTCTATCCACTGAGCCAAACTGGCTAGGGCCCCATCGATCTTTTTCCGGGGAGAGGGGAAGAGAGAGGAAAAGGCAGAGAGAAATGTTGATGTGAGAGAAACACATGGATCGGTTGCCTCCTGCACGCACCCCGACCAGGGCCCAGCGGGCGGGAGCCTGGAACCGAGGTACATGCCTTTGACGGGAATTGAACCCGGGACCCTTTGGTCCGCAGGCCGACGCTCTATCCATTGAGCCACACCGGCCAGGGCTGGGGTCCCCTCTTAAGAAGACCTGTGGGTTCTGCCCCCCGAGGCCAGGCCAAGCACGGGGAGCTGGGCAGCTGCGGGAGGCCCAGGTGGTCCCGAAGGTGGCGCCACCCCCCCCCCCCCCAGGACTCTTGGGAAACGACGCCTGCGATGAGGGAGGCTGTGGGGGAGGTGGCAGGTCGGTCTTAGGGAGTCGGAAAGAGGGGCTTTGCTGCAAGGGCTGCCTCCCCGCCGACGGCTCTCCTCCCTCAGCCTGGCTCCTGCTGGGTGGAGGTCGCCTGCCTGCCTGCCGGCCAACACTGCCCGTCTGTCCATCTGTTGTGTCCTTTTCCTCAGTTCCGCGGGGGTCCACCCCTCTGTCCATCACACACACACGTGCCCCCTGTCGTTGTCCTTTGACCCTGGAGCTGACCGCTGTCTGGAGGCAGGAGCACACAGCCAGTCCCGCAGGAGTGGCCACTGGCCTGGCCCGAGCCCTCGGTCCCTCTTGCCCCAGCCCCTGTCCACTCTGGGGTGGCCTCAGGGAGCTCCCTAGAAGGCCGGGAGGCCCCACACGTGGGGTTCTCTGGCCTCCAGCCGCCAAGAAGTGGGTGCACTCTGACCTTGGGGTCCCCGGCACCAGAACCGTGTTTCCTTTGTGACGAGGGTGGGACGCGGGGAGTGATAACCAGGGGCCGCTGGGCCCGTGTGAGCTCGTGGCTCCGGCAGCACCGGCGTTAGCAGTGCCGCCCGGTCTGCAGACGTGGAAACCGAGCACTGAGGGGCCGAGGCGTCCTGAGCTCCCGCAGCCCCAGGGACACCCCGGACGGGGGCCCAGGTGGCCATTCCGCCCGCACCTCCTCACCGCCCTCGGCTCCGTGTCTGCTTGGTGGGCAGTGACGGGGCCCCCAGGGAGAACAGCCCAGGGGGGACGCTCATCAGCGAGATTGCCCCAGACGCAGGAAGAACTTTCTGGAAGGTCAAAGGCTTGCAAAGGAGGCCGGTGCCTGTAATCCCACCCCCACCGCCCACTCCCCGGCCGGCAGGATCGGCCGGCAGGATGGAGGGGTGCAGCCGCGTGGGCTCTGGGAACACCCACTCCGGGCAAAGTCCAGGTACTGACCTGGCGCTCCAGCAAGGCCGCTGGGCCCCCGGGGGGGGGTAGGGGTAAGGCGCCGGCGCCAGCAGGAGCCCCTCGACCGTCTGGGCTTCGAGCCGCTCCACCCGAGGGTGGTCTCCGGGCGGGCCGCCTGCTGCCCGAGCCTCTCTGTGTGGAGACAGTGATCGGCCCCCCAGCCCGCAGGGCATTCCAGGAACGCGCTGCACGCCTGCCCCCCTCACAACTGCCCCCCAGATGTCTGCAGGGTCGCTCTGGGCAGGGCGGCGCTTGGCACCCGGACTCCCAGCCCCTGTGCACAGGCCGGGCTGGGTGGGGGCAGAATGACAGCCCGGCCTGGAGTTCCGGGGGCTCCGAGGTGGGCACAGCGCGGGGTGCCCCACGTCCACGCAGCACTGGGCCCCGGAGGCCCCAGGAGGATGCGCCCAGCAGCTCTGAGGGGGTGTGCCCCCAAGCCAGCTCTCCCTTCCTCCCACCCGCCCCACCACGGCCGGGAAGAGAAGGGGTGCGTGGTGGGCTCGGGGCACTGAGAGCTCCCGGCCCTCAGGCTGCCTTCAGGATTCCGGGGTGCATGGGGCCTGTGGGCAGGGGCAGCCGGCCGGTGCGAGAGCGCTTCCCCCCATGTGGCCCCCAGAGGCCTGGGCTCAGGGGACCACTGGGGTCTGTTCTGAGAGGAGGAAGGGGTTGCGGAGGTGGACACGCCTGGGCCTTCAGTCCCAAGGCCGCGGGCTTGAGGCTTGGGAGCAGCGCCAGGAGCGGGTGGAGGGGAGGGGCCTGTGCGGGAGACTGGCCGGGAGGGAGGACGGGGATCCCCCTCGCCACCCCGTGCTGTGCTGGAGCCAGGAGACCCCGGTGGCCTGGCCTGGAGCAGTCACCCCAGGAGGGGAGGCGGCCGCTCGGGCTCACGCTGCGTCCCCCGCTCTGGGTGGCGTGGGGTGTCCAGCCTCAGGAGCCTCTGGCCAGGGCGCGGGAGTCCCCTCGGCGTCCAGGCAGCCCCCCTCGCTCTCTGGGGATCCAGGGCCGTCAGAGAAGCGCCAGCAAAAGTGTTTATTTTCAAGTGACATTTTTAAGAAAAACAGCTTCCCCCAAATGCTTGACCTTGCGTCTGGAATGCAGGGAGGCAAACAGCTGTCTGCTCCCCGGACCCTGCACAGCCCTGATTGGGGGTCGAAGCTGGCGGGGCCTCCTGGGGGACACGGGCTGTACGTGGTCAGAGCGTGGAACCCGGCTCTGGGCTCTGTTCCCAGTCTCGCTGTGTCCCCAGCAGGATGCTGACACCCCCTCCCCGGCCCCTGCAGGGACGGCTTATCTTGGCTGGGGCCCCCTCTCCGGGGCCTGGAGCGCTGGGACATTGGCTCCCAGCAGCACGCGCCACACTCCGGGGCAGCCCCGAGCTTCTGCTCCTGCTGGGCTCCCGGCTGGTCCCCCTTGGCCTACAGCCGGCCCCAGCCCTCTCGTCCTCCGTGGAGCCCCCTCCTCCAGGAAGCCCTCCAGGGGAGCTCAGCAGGGTCTGCTCTTGGTGGGCAGCTGGCAGCCCCTGTGCCTTTCCCACCCACAGCCAGGGTTCCGTGCCTCTTGCCCACAGGCCCTCAGGCAGAAGCTGGGTCAGTGGATCCCCTTGGAGAGGATCATGGGGGCCGTTGGCTCGGTGACCCCTTCCCTGTGCCAGCCAGTGACTCTGCAGGACAGCACCGGCCGGTCAGCCAGACACTTCAGCTCGGGGGTGGGGGGGGTGCCCACTGTCAGAGGGGGGAGCCCACCCAACTCCTGCCCCCGGCAATGGCCTTCACGTCCCTGCAGAGGCCAGGCCGGGGTCCCTGACAGCCCCCAGCCCCCGGCTTCCTGTTTGCAGCTCACAAAGCACTAAAGGCCGTGGTTGGACATCAAAGGCCCAGGAAGCGCCTTGTGCTGAATTAAGTGTAAATGGCCAGAGGCATGTGGCTTGCATTTCCACAGGACCCGCCCCTGCTCAGGAGGCTGGGGCTAGGCTGGCGGTGGGGAGGCAGCCTGAGAGGGCGCTCCCCCCCCAATGCCCCCCCCTTTGCCCCAGGAACAGCACGGACAAGCCCCTTAAGGGGAACCCACTTGGAGCTCAAAGAGAGTGGGCTAAGGGCCAGGATCGGAGTGAGGGCCGCCCGCGTCCTAGGCCCCCTCGGCCTCCCGGTGGGCAGCCCTCCATATTTGCCAGGCCGGTGCTCTGGGGGGGGGGGGGGGCCTTGAGCAGTGGCCAGCCTGAGAGGCATCAGCCTCCAGGGTGCCCAGCCTTCATGCCTGGGGCATGTCAGACTGATAGGAGCCGGGGGCTTCCGTCCCTCTGGGCTCTCAGCCCCTCGAGAGTCCTACTGGGTGGGAGACAGGTAGGGGCGGAGGGGTGAAGGGAGCCCCAGCTCACCGGCCCCACCTTCTCCCTTGTCTAAGTGGTGGGGCCTCCAGCAAGGGCTGCAGAAGGAAGGTTCCGGGAGAGGGTGGGCAGCCCAGCGGGGGGAGCGGGGCTGGGGGCTGGGGGCAAAGAGCGGAGGCCGGAGGAGGGGCGCCAGGAGTCGATGACCCGGGGGTTATCTTGGCCTCTGCACACAGTGTCTCGTCGGCAAAGTTGGCTGAGCAAACACGGAGCCAAGGGTCGAGAGATAGGCCCCCGCCCCCGCCGCCCCCTCTGCTCACGTCCCCACCAGGCCCTGCTTTCCGGGTCAAACTCCAGCTCGCCATCTGCCCCCTTTATGACCCAACGTTCCCGGAGGCCCAGGGGTCCCTCGGCCTTGCCCAGCCCACCGGACACGCCAGCCCCCACTCCCTCTCCCCCAGGGGGCGGCTCCCCGGCCGGCTTCCCCTTGGACGAGAGGCCCCACGGGAGCGGCGGGATTGGGTGGTTCTCCAGTGGGGAGGCCTCGCTCGGCTGGGCCCGGGTGACTCGGTTTACCCAAAGTCCTCAAAGCCCCGGAGCCCAGCTCCGTCCACTTCGGGGGGAGGGGGCGCCTTCCTCGGGAGAGGCCCTGAGACCCCAGAGAGGGGAGCAGGGAGGGTTGGGGCCGGAAGGAGCCCGTGGGAAGCCGTGCAGGCGGGGGGAGGGGAGGGGAGGGGAGGGGAGGGGAGGGGAGGGCGGGAGGAGACACAGGGCCCCTTGCCCCTCCTGCAGCTGCTGCCTGGTCCGGCTTTTCCCCGGTGTGAGTAACCACCTCCATCAATCATGGAGGCTTAGCCCAGGGGCTGGGACAGCTGCGACTCCAGAGAGTTCCCAGGGACCAGACCCACCAGGCAGCAAGCTCGCCCCTCCCCCAGGCGGTGCCAGTGAGGACCCAAACTGGAGGAACCAGGCCCCGGAAGGCCCAGGGCCAGAGAGGATGAGGCCCAGGCAAGCGGTAGCAGGGAGGGGGCGGGGGTCCCAGCCTCTGGCTTCCCAGGAACCCCCACCCCATCTGCTCATCACATCCTGAACCCCACAGTTCTGTCTCTGGTCCCCGTGCAGGCTGTGGGTGCCATTCAGGGCCAAGAGCTGGCATTCTCACCGGCCCGGGATCAGAGGTCTTCGATGAGCCATGGGAAGAAAGGAGGGGCTGACAGACGGGGACAGCTGCTCCCCCCGACCCTCCCGCCCGGCCAGGGAGCCCCTGCCCACCCATCGCGGCCACCAGGACCGTGGGCCCACCTCCCTCCTCCTACCCCTAACCCCCCACTTCTTCCCACTGCTCCAGGCATCGGACACATTTTCCAAATTCTCAGGCTGCGGCTGCTTCCTCTTCAAATTCCTCGCCCCCCGCCCCCGTCCCCACCCTGGGAAAGGCTGCCGCCCGGACACAGGCTCCGTCCTGGGCCGGGCCAGGCAGGAGCAGCTGGCTGGTCCCTGCAGCTGTGAGGTGTGGGGGTGCCAAGGAGAAGAGCCGGATGATGGGGGCGTCATGGGAAAGCTGTGAGGGAATGCTCCCCAGAGCCCTCCTGCCCACAGCCCGGCCGCTCCCTCCCAGGATCTCTGGTCTCTGAGTGGCTCTGCAAGGAGGCAGATGGGGTTCCCCACGGGGACCACTGTGACCCGCTGGCCACGGCTCTGCCAGGAGCGTCCATCCGCTGGGGCCATGCGGCCCCTTGGAGCTCCAGGACCGGCCCCCGCCCAGAGGCCTGCTCACTGGCACAGAGGGCAGGGCCCAGCCAAGCCAACACATCAATAGGCCGGCTCCACAGGCCGCAGCCAAGCGGTCCACAGCCCGTTCCTGGAAGGGGCCGGGGTGCGGGCTGCTGGGGGCCCGGGGGCAGCCCAGCCAGGTGTGCACAGGCCCAGGTAGCCCAGGGGACAGAGGGACAGAGGGACCGCCCTGCGACCAAGGGCCGCTGCCCTGCTGTCCACAGACTGTGGGCCTCAGCCTCCACGCGGGTCTCCCTCCGTCCAGATTGCACAGCCGGCCCTTTCTGATGGCAGCTCGCGGCCGGGGGCCCCTCCCAGGCTGGCGGCCCAGACCCACTCCTTTCTCCGTGCAGCTCAAAGGCCGCTCCTCAGCCGCCATTTCCTCCGTCCTTCCGCCCGCCCCCTCTTCCTAATAAAAACCAGAGAGTTCTCTCTCCTGCCTGGGGAGACGGCACCCCAAGGCCACACGGCCCAGAGCGTCCAGCGGGTGGACCACGGCCAGTCCCCAGCCGCTCCCCTGGGCCCGGCCACTGGAGAGCTCACGTCTCAGGGTCCCGGCCCGTGGCTGTGCCTCGAGTGACGGGCTTTCTGAACGGCGTGTGTCTACGCTCACCCGTGCCTTCCATCGTCCACCCCCAGGCCCCGCCGGCCCTGCTCCTGCTCTGGGGCCGCTTTCAGTGTTTCCCGGGCACGTGCCCCCAGCTTGGAGCCTGGTGCCTTCCTGACCGCGCGCCCCCACCTCCCAGGTGGCCCCTCGCGGCCACATCTGCAGGGGCAGGAGAGCCAGGCGCGGTGGGCTGGACAGCGAGGGGTGGTGGCAGGAGGCGGGCGAGGGGACGGCCTCCCGGTGGGGGGCCAGGTGGGCAGGCGGGTTCCCGGAGCCAGGCCCGTGGGATGCCCCCTCCCTGTGTGGGTCTCGCCCCGGGGACAGGGCCCGGCGGTGGGAGGGCGGCTGCAGGCACTCCCGAGTCAGCCTGTGCATTTCATTGAGGTAACACGTGGGACAGAGAGTCGCCATCATGGCGTCTGCGGGGGAAGGCCAAGGGCGGCCGCTCATCCACCCTGTGTGGTCCCCGCCCGTCCCGTGGCGCCAACACTCGCCCTCCCGCACGGAAGCTCCTGGGACCTGCCCGTCCTCCTCGGCCGCTGCTCCTGAGGACAGACGGACAGGGAGCAGCTCAACCTCCACGGGTCCCTTCAAGGCCCCGTGGGGAGCACGTGGCAGCTGGGCACGGGGTGGACAGACTAGGGATGTGGTGGACAGCTGGGCATTGGGTGGACAGGCCGGGCACTGGGTGGACAGAACAGGGATGTGGTGGACAGCCGGGCACTGGGTGGACAGGCCGGGCACTGGGTGGACAGAACAGGGATGTGGTGGACAGCCGAGCACTGGGTGGACAGGCCGGGCACTGGGTGGACAGAACAGGGATGTGGTGGACAGCTGGGCATTGGGTGGACAGGCCGGGCACTGGGTGGACAGAACAGGGATGTGGTGGACAGCCGAGCACTGGGTGGACAGGCCGGGCACTGGGTGGACAGAACAGGGATGTGGTGGACAGCCGGGCACTGGGTGGACAGGCTGGGCTGGGCACTGGGTGGACAGACCGGGGATGTGGGGGAGAGGCTGTGCGCCCCAGGGAGGTCGCGACCCGCCCATCGGCTGCACCAGGCCCCAGCCCTGCTGCCCACCTGCTGGCCGGAGTGTCCCCCCGCGGCCTTGACAGCTATGGGGCTTCACCTTCCAGCCTCTGTTTGTCATTAGCTGCTGCCGGGCGGGGGGCGGGGGGCGGGGGGCGGGCTCTGCAGCCAGCGAGGGTCCATGCTCACGAGGGGCCACCTGGACCTCATTATTCCTAAGTGGTCGGGTCTGAGAGTGTGGGGGAGGGAGAAGAACTGCCCACCCCACCCCCACCCTCCCAGCCAGCACTCTGGGGGCTCCATAGAGCGGACTGGACGGGGCCACCCAGAGCCCAGAAGGGGCGTCTGTTGACGCTCAGCCCAGCAGGAGGGGGACCCCAAGGACGAGGCAGGCGGTCAGACCCTGGTCCCACCCTGGCTCCTGGGGTCCCTCTGTCCTTCTGGAAGGTGCCCTGGGGGTGCAGTCAAGGCCCCAGAGATGCCCTGGTTCCGACAGACGGGGGGGGGGGGGGGTTGGTGGTTTTTCTCAACCCTGCTGGCTCCCCAGCTTCCCCGCCCGGAGGCTGCCGGCGGGTGACTGAGCCAGGAGGGCGCTCAGGGGACTCCGGACCAGCAGGCCTAGGCCCAGGGGCCCCGGGATGCCAGTGCGGCAGTCTGGGAGCTCGGGGTCTCAAGGCCCCCTCGAGGGACAGGTCAGCCAGCAGCCTCAGCCTCCTGGAGGCCCCTGGCCCCGCGTGGAGAGGGACCAAGGCCCGCCCCAGCCCACAGCCGCTGGCCCACGGGGCGCAGAGGCCGGAGGGAGGAACCCCAGGGCTGGGGCGGGAGGCAGGCAGCGGGCGGGGCCCGGGGCTGGGAGACTGGCTTGGCAGCGCCCAGAGGGTCCTGCACCCACCTCCACCCCCGTGCTCATCCCTTCCCTCAGGGGCCCAGGGGAGGCTCTGGCCGCCCTCTGGGTTGCCCACAGGAATATGGAAAATGGCCCCTGGAGCGGGGTGGGGGGTGGGGGGTGGGGAGGGGCGCCTCCAGCGCTGCCCGGAGTGATGGGAGCGCGGCCGGCCCTTGGCATCCTCCCCTCCGGCTTCTGCCCCCTGAGCAAACACACCACACGACGCACCAACGAGCACCGCCCAGCAGGGCCGACTCCGTCCCTTCTTAATCCCTTTGGCTGGGGGTTCCCCGCCTGGACAGCCTCTCGGAGGGGAAGGCTGCCCAAGGGCGCGGGCATCCGTCCGGGGACACTCAGGCAGCGACCGATCCTGGCCGCCCTGGCGCGCGCCCTGCACCGTCGGCCTTTTCCCAGCCGGCCGGTGGGGGAGCAGCCACTGTGGGTCCCCGAGTGTCGGTGAGATGGACCTGGGATGGGGACCGGCGTGCGGTCGTGGCCGGGAGGGAAGGAGGAGCACAGGCTGAGACAGGGGGGGCGCCCAGAGACCACCCTGAGCCGCCCCCCACGGCCACCTTCGCGCCTCCGCTGACCGGCTTGGGACAGGTCAGCTCTCGGACGTCCCGGCTGGAGCAAGTCCTTGAAGAGCCTGGGGGTGGGGTGGGGGGCTGCCGGGCACAGGAGCGCCGGCCGGGCGAGGGCCACCGTGGGCTTCGAGGTGCGACTCAGGCTGGACACCTGCCCGCAAGGAGGCAAAGCCGCCCTCAGGGCCGTTTCCCGGGGGGCCATGCCCGGAGCCGGCTCCGGGGGCTGCAGGGTCCCAGGGAGGAGCGCCCCGACCCGGATCAGGAACCGTCCGCAGTCCCACCCAGTGACAGCCTAGTCCCTCCCACATGGCTTCCCCGGGGATGGGGGCCCGCCGGAGCCCCTCGGGGGGTCGAGCCCCCGCGGGACGAGGAGCTGCTGTCCCGCCCGCTCCCTGCCCGGCTGGCCTGTGGGGTAAGCGGACCCCGTGGGGACCGAGCCCGTGTCTTCATCTGCCCCAGCCCTGGCCCATTGCTGGGAGCTTTGGACTCAGTGATGCTTTGCATCTTCTGGGGTGTCCTCCGGCCCCAGCCCCACAGAGAGGGGGTGCAGGGCTGTCACCCAGCAAACAGGACAGAAGCCCAGACAGAAGAGGGGTCCACGCCGGACCGGATGGGGTCAGGACCTCCTCACCCGGTCGGCTGGTGGTCCCGGGAAGGAAAGAGGGGTGCGTGAACAGCCCTGGGTTCTAGAAGGTTCTTCTGATGGAGTAACGCGATGCCATGGCCCCGTGGGATGAGGTCCCCTCACTTGGGCCATGGGGGGAGCATGGACCCCAATCCCCAGGGCCCTGCTCTCAGCCCAGCAAGGGGGGCGCTCGGCCGTTGCTGAGAACCCTGCCCTCCCTGCTCCCCATGTTGCCTGAAGACACCCAGCCTGGGGGGAGGCAGCCACAGGGGCAACCTGGCCAGGCACCCCCAGCCCCTCCACACACCTCAGACACTGGCCACCCGCCCACCCCAGACCTTGACATGCAGACATGTGTCTGCTCTAGCTTTGCTGCCCGCCTGCCCCCTGCCCAACGCAGCCTGGGGGGCTGAGGGCCTGGGCACAGCGGGTGCACAAAACGGCCCCCCATCCCCTAGGCAGGGAAGAAGGGCTCTGCTACTTGGCCAGGGGACCCTGCGCCCCTCTGTCCAACCCCTGCCTGGCTTCCATGGCTCCCTCTGCCCTCCTTCGCCCCCACTCTGGCCATGACCCCTGTGGGCAAGGCTCCAGACCCTGCGCCCACTCCCGCCCGAGGCCCAGCCTGTCCTTCCTCCTTGTTCTCTCCCCAGCGCCTGGCCTCTTTCTCCCAACGTCCACTTTGTGGCCATGAGGTGCCCCGCCCTCCCAAGCCCCCTCACCTGCGCCCTCTCCCCGCGCTCCGCCTCCCAGGGCCTCCGGCCTCCTCCTTGGTCCAGTCTCCAAAGGGCAAGGGGGACGCGGGCTGGGCGGCTCGCACATCGGGCCTGGGGTGCTGCTGGCCGCCTCCCAGGAGGGGCGAGGACGTGGCCGTGTGGGTGGCCGTGGCTTCCTTGCCGGTGCCCGAGCTGCGGGCCTGACACCGAGCCGAGGAGCGCCAGGGGCTGTGGCAGGCGGTGCCCAGCCTTGGCTTGGAGTTGGCGTTGCTGGACCTTCCCTTGTGGCCACGGGTCCCCACTGGGGTCCTCAGACCCCCCGGAGCCCCACCAGGCCTCACCTGGGGCCCACGGAGATGTGCACAGACCGGTGTGCAGCAACAACTCAACCATCGGCCAAGGAGGCCAGACCTGGCTGGGACGGGCTGCCCATGGGCCGCGGGCCACCTCTCTCTGCCGCGGGCGGGCGGGCGGGCGGGCGGGCGGGCGGGCGGGCGGCTGCAGGAGGCAGCGAGGCCAGCTGGGGGGAGGAAAGGGCACCCTGGCCGCTCTGCTCCCTTTGGGGATTGGGAGCGTCCCAGACGGCGGGGAGGGGGAAGGACGAGGGAAGGACCCCGGGTGGGAGGCAGCATGGCGGGGGCCGACCCGTGGAGCCGGGCCATGCACCACCGGCCAGCTCTGCGGAGTTTGCAGAAAGTGCTGAACTGCTGAGCCCGCGGGCCAGGCTCAAAAGGGACAGGAGGGAGCTCGCGCCGGGCCTTGGGCGCTGCTGACCCAGCTCCCCTTTCCAGGGTGCCGGGGCCACCAAATCTGCCGGCTCTGTGCCCGGGACGGGCTCGCCGGGACACTCAGGCTGGGCTGCCGGCCTCGCGGGGAGGAGGGTGGAACGTCTGCCCCTCGCCCATGCCCTGGTGTGGGTCCCCTCCCTGCTCTTCCCCTCCCCTCCTGGGCCACCTCTCTCTCGGGAGCTGGAAAGCCCCCCCCCCCCCGCCCCCTGCCTGCTCTGCATCCCCTCTGTCCCCGTGGAGGAAGGCCGGACATTGGGGACGACCACAGGCCACAGGAGGCAGCACCCCAACGCATACGGAGGGGTGTCTGAGGAGCTGGGAGAGCAGCCCCATCTCAAGGGTCTGCCCGGGAGGGAGGGAGGGTGGGTGGGCAGCAGGGAGAACCTGGGCGTGCCCCCACCGCCCCCCAGGGTCCCCACGGCCCCCCACGGCCCTCCGTGGCCACAGCCGGTCACTCTCGGGGGTGGCAATGCCAATGAGGGAGATGAGGAAGGCCCAGCCGCGAGGCCAGGACGCCGGCTCCGGGGCCTGACGGGGAGGGAGCCCAAGAGAACAGGGGGCAGGATCGGAGGGAGCCAGAGGCTGCTGGGTGGTTCGGAGACCCGTGTGGGGAAGGGGAGACCCCAGGGGGATGTCCGTGTGCCCGGCCCGTGCGGGGCCCTTGGAGGTCACAGGGGGAAGGGTCTGGGGCCGAGTTCACAATGGCCGGAGGAAGGGGGTGGAACCAGAGGGCTGAGCCCGAGGACCTGGGCTGCAAGGAAGCCTCACAGGGCAGGCGGGGCGGGGGGCCTGTTGGGAGCTGGCCTGGTCTTGCGGAGATGGGGGGCCTGGTCTTGCGGAGATGGGGGGCCTGGTCTTGCGGAGATGGGGGGCCTGGTCTTGCGGAGATGGGGGGCCTCGTCTTGCGGAGATGGGGGGCCTGGCTCAGAGGTGAGGGCACGGGGAGGAGCTGCAGAGGCAGGAGGCTTGGGGGGCTGTGTGGTGCAGTGGCGGGGAGGGGGAGAGGTGTGCTGGGCCTGCTTCTCACCCACAGTATCTGGGAGGCAAGCAGGGGAGGGGGGGCCCCGTCGGGTGGCTGTAGAGCGTGTTGCCCGACGACCTGGGCTCAGAGAGCGTGAGGGGGACGCTGAGCCAGCAGAACCCGGGGTGAGAGGGCCCAGCGCGGGTCAGCCCGGCGAGGGGAGGGCCAGCCGAGGCCGGTGTTCGGGTGGGACAGTGAGCAGAGCCGGCAGCACTCGCCCCCCCAACCCCTACCCTCCCACCCTCACCCCACCCCCACCCCGGCCTGCGGCCCCCCACCTCCGGCCGGCCCACTCAGGGGCCGTCTGGCTTCCATCAGGAGCCACAGCAATCTGGCTGTGACATAACGAGGCAGGCCGGGTCAGCAGGATGACCCCCGGGGGCCGACGTTTGAAAATCCCCAAATCAAAACGACCGACAGGCAGGCTCAAGACTGCCTTTCCCAAGGGCCCCCCTTCAATGACCCAGAGGCACACGGCCAGGCCCAGGATTAGTGCTCCCCACGCCGTAAAGCACGCGCCCCCGGGACCACCTGGGGCTGGAGCCCGGCCTGTGGGGGGTGGGGTGGGGTGGGGTGGGGGGTGGGGTGGGGGGTGGGGTGGGGGGCTCCTGCAGGCCCGCCTCTCCTGGGGCAGGGGTTAGGAGAGTGGGGGGGGCTTCCCGGAGCCGGCCACAGGAGACAAAGGACAAGGCGTGACCGCTCCGTGCTCACCCCCACCCACCCCACCCCCACCAGGAGCCGAGGGCGGCCGCGGGCAGGACTGGAGAGGCCGGAATCAATAACTCACTCGGAGGAGGGGAGTGGGGAGGGGTCCCTCCTGCACCCAAGTTCAAAGTCTTATGTGAACAGGCCCAACACCCGCTCGCCCCTCCCCGCCAGGTGTTCGCTGGAAAAGAATTCCTTTCAAAGCGCAGGCTGGAACTTCAGCCTGGAATTTAGTGTCAGAACCCGTAATCTCTTTCCCAGAGATAAGAAGCAGCCCGGAGGAGGGGCGGCCCACCCCCTCGCCTGACTGCCGACTGGAGCCGGAAGGCAGGGCGGGGGCTGGGGGAGGAGGGGGCCCCTGAGAGGGGGCCCCGCGGGGCTGGGGCTGCGGAGGGGGCCGTGGGTGGGGGGGCACGTCCGCAGCCGGCGAGCCACAGCCAGTCTCCGGCACGGCCTGTCCCTGGGGTTGGGATGGGCCTTCTGCCGCCCCGAGGTTCAGTGTCCCCATGAGGCCGAGGTCTCTGCCCAGGCCCCAATTTAGGCCTCGCGGCTCCTGGCCAGCCAGAGGGTCAGGTTATCAACAGCTGAGCAGAAGAGGGACAGTTTGGCCCCCACAGCCCGTGCCCTCCCGCCAGCGGCGCTGCCCTTGGGGGACGTGCCCCCCGCAGTCAGGCCAGCGGTCCTCGGGCACACTGTCCCCTGCCCAAGGCCCTGGCCCTGGGTCCACACCAGTCGTCAGGCCCCAGACCGAGACTGGCCGTGGAGCAGAACTGCCCCGGTCGCCCCGACACCCCGTAGGGTGTGCAGAGGTGCACCAAAGGCCGGGTCAGCGCCTGCCTCGGTTTCCCCGTGGCGACACAGACAGAACGTCTCTAGTGGGCCCCCCAGAGCCCTCCCCTGGAACAAGCCTGGGCCTAGCCGGACCCCCCAGCCCAGGCTGTCCCTGCCCGGGGTCCCTGCTCAGCACCCCAGGAAGGTGGGTGGGGTGCCCCTCGACCAGGCCGGACCCCGATGTCCAGGACAGCGTTCTGGGAGAGGGGGTGCCGGGAAGGCGCCTGGGTTAGAGCACTGGCCTGGCTTGGGGGCCGCGGCCGCACCACGGGATGCGACTGCCCCCGTCAGGCGGCCACCACCTGCCTTTGGCCTGGTGACGCGCCAGCCCTGCTCCCAGTGGTCTGGGACTCACACCCTGAGGAAGGGAGAGGTTGTGGCAGGGTCACTGAGCCCCTATGTGAATGGACAGAGATGGGGGTCCCCTAGAGTGGGCCCCGAGCCCTGAACCCCGGCTTGCCAGCAGCCAAGCCCCTCTCTGGACAAGCCCTGCGGACCCTGCCCTGCCCCTCCCTACGCACATGCCCTTGTGTGGCGCTGGGCTGGAGCCAGGCCAAAGGTGAGCTGCTGCTCCCAAACAGCTGCCCCCGCCCAGGGCCCGCTCGGGGCTGTTTGCAGGTCCCTCCCAGGTTGCTGTGGTGACGACCTGGGTGCAGGGGGGGCCATACCTCCGAGGTGACTCAGTGTGCTGGGCCCCCTCCCATCCAGCCCCCGGCTCCCTCCCAGGCTCCCACCTTGGCCCCTGGCCCCTGGCCCCTCTCCCCCGGCCCCCAGCAAGAATGTTCCATGACCCCGTGGGCAAGCATGCGTCCCAGCACGTCAGGCCGAGCGCGCCTGGCCGGCGCCTGCCCCCTCCCGCCTGCGGGCCTCCCCGCCCTCCGGAGTTGCCCGCCCATGAGGCCGCCCTGGCCATCCTGGGGTCCTTTCCTGGGGCTCCCGAGACCTGGCTTCCTGGCCGCAGAGGCTTCCCAAGTCCCCCTGCTTTCCGTGTGGTCCCCGAAACCAAACTGGCCTCCGCCCCCTCGCTGTCCCATAGCCCAAGTCTGCTGCCCAGCACACACGCCTGGACCCCAGTCTGCGGCGGGGGCTCAGGCGGGAGGAGGCCGGGGGAGAGGACAGAGAGCGGAACCGAGGCCGGGCGGCCGGCAGGCCTCTGAGGGACCCTCTCGTCCGGGGCTGTGGGGGGCCCCGCAGCCCCCCTGACCCGGGAGGTCAGGGCAGTGCAGAAACGGCCACTGGCTGGTCGTCCTGACTGACGGGGACAGCTGTGTCCCACCGCCCGGGGCTATTTCGGCTTCAGAGGAGCAGGGAGGGCTGGCACAGGCTCGGCATCCAGGCGGGCAACCCGATAGCTTCAGATGGAGGGCATTCCTGGCGCCCACCTCACCCTCCCGGGCAGCTGTCGCTCCCCTCACCCGCCAGGCCCTGGAGGAGGCTGGGAACACATAGCTTTCCCGTTTTGTCCCAGCCGAGGGGCCAGCGCAGGTTTAGCCGGGGCGAGGCGGGGTGGGGGGGTGGCAGACAGTCCTGGCTGGGAGGACCCTGGGAGGTGAGGGCAGGCCAGGACGGGAACCCCAGCTGCTTCTCACCCCACGGACCCCCTCAGGACCTGCCTGCAGGAGGCACCTTCTCAAACGGGCACTCCTCCTCCCAGGCGCACAGGGACAAGCCCAGCATGGCCACGTGCCAGGTGGTCCCAGGGTCCGGGGAGACCTCCGCTAGGGGAGGGTCCCCAGGCCTGGTCCTGGAACCGGGGTGCTGGAGTTCACCGTGTGTTTCCCCACACTCTCGGCCACACCTCCCCCTAGCAGGGACCAGGGTGACCGTCCAGCCCCGTCCCTCGGGTGAGCCTGGCCGGAGGGGCGAGACGCTGGCCACCCCTGCCTGCACACATCTCTCCTGGGCCCAGGAGCACCCCGGGGCCACCTGCAGAATGCTGGGCGCTCCTGAAGGGGGAGTCTGAGCTGAGCCGACACTGGGGAGCAGGGAGCCCCTGGAGGAGCCATGCCACAGGCTGGCTCAGGGGGGACGAGAGCCTCGGTGACGGCCGTCCACCTCGCCACCTCCTGACCTCACGCTGTCCCCTCAGGGTTCGGGGACGAGTGCGGAGGGAGGGTTCCGCCCAGGCCAGCAGGCTCCAGGGCACCGCTGTGGACGTGGCCTGACTGGGGGCCACACGGGGGGGGGGGCATGGTGATGGACAGGAGCCCCCAGGCCTTGCCCAGCACTGGGACACATCTGGGTGGCAAGGAGGGCGGGCATCTGGCACTGGGGTCCTGGGGGTGGCCGCAGAGAGCTCGGCGCCGTCCCCCGCCTGTCTCGCCCCGACCGCCTTTATCATGCCTGCACTTTAGACAACAAACACAGTCAAGGCTGTAGCCCACGGCCTCACAGTTGCAAGGCCAGCAGCAGACGCCCCAACCCCGGGACGGCCTCCGTCACCCTAACCTGGAGCCAGGGCCTCACCCCCCAGGGCCCGCTGGAGGTCCGTGTTCCGGCTGCGAAACCACAGGCCGGCCTTGGACGGCCACAGTGGCAGGAACCCACCAAGGCCCGGCCGCGCGGGCGACTTGGACCGAAGCATGGGGGTCCCGGGGCGGGGCTGGCTTCCCAGCAGAGCCCCCCGTGCCCCTGTCTGCCGGCCCCGGCCGGGCCTCCCTAATGACCTGTTTCCAGGGCCCTTTGATCTGATCTAGCCTTTAATCACCAGCCCCTACAGGAGCCGACACCGTCACCCCAGGCCCCCAGCCACGCAGGGAGCATGGTCCAGATACCACACAGAGCGGGCAGCCCGAGCTGGGTCCTGGGGGGCTCTCGTCCCAACTGGGGCCCAAGGGGACATTCCGGGTCGTGTTCCGGGCCGGGCGTGACCAGGCCAGCTGTGACGTGGCTGTTCCAGGGGCTCCTGCTCCCCAGGGTCTGGGGTCACCCGCCTCCTCCCAGGCCCGATGTCGGGGGAAGCAGCAAGAGAAAAGCAGCGCCCGCCGTTCTGTTACTGGGACCGGCTCAGGGTGCGCAGGCGGTGGCCCCGCTGGGAGGGCCGCGCGGCCTGCCCTGCCCTGGGCCTGTCACGGGCAGCTGGATGCTTCCTCCTCTGAGCACCAGTGCCGGGCAGTCATGCTGGGCAGCAGTGCCCGTCCGCAGCCTCCGTCCACTTCCCAGGGCTGCCCAGTGGGGAGGGTGCACCCTCCACCAGGCCTCTGTCTCGCAAGGATGTCCGGCCACAGCTCAGTGACCGGCACCAAGTGGGGTGTGGGTGGAGGGGACAGCTTCGGGGCTCAGGGCGGGCATGGAGCTGCAGGAGCCCTTCTCTCCCTCCCCCACATGTGCACACGCACACAGACGTGCACACACATGTGCACACACGTGCACACGCACCAGCGGGACAGCGGCGGGCAGCAGGCGTGGGTTATGACGGCTACAAATCAGACACCACACAGTGCGGGGCTGACGTGGGTTTTATACGTTATTGGGGGCCCGGCCGCCGCAAAGTCCCGGGGAGAGCCCGGCGGGGAGCATGCAGCTGCTCGGCCGTCGGAATGCCAAACACTTCGTAAAGCAGAGTCTGAGGCCCGCACCCTCTTCTGTTTAGGGGTGCTTCACCCCTGCCCTGGGCTGCCGCGGGGAGGAGCTGCCTGCAGCTGTGAGGGGAGGGGAGCAGGGGTCCCCACAGCGCCCGCCGCCACTCCGGAAGCGCCACCCAGACCCTCTCAGTGGCCATCACACTTTCTGGAGTCTCTTTTTTTGTTTGTTTTAAATATTTTAAATTTTACTTTTATTGATTTCAGAGAGGAAGGGAGAGGGAGGGAGAGAAGCATCAATGATGAGAGCTAATCACCCACTGGCTGCCTCCTGCACACCCCACACTGGGGGTCAAGCCTGCAACCTGGGCCTGTGCCCTGACAGGGAGTCGAACCCTGACCTCCTGGTTCATAGGTCGACACTAAACCGCTGAGCCACACCGGCCGGCCAGGCAGGAGTCTCTTCAAGCTTCCCCCGCCAGGCGTGCAGTGGGCAGCTCCGGACACCTGCCCAGGCCTGCCGCTCAGAAACTGTGCCCAGGGACCGCGCCCGGGCATTCACAGGGGCCACAGCAGCCACTCCGGTGCCAGGCGGCAGCTCGGGGCTCTCCTCATGCCACCCCCCGAACCTGGCAGCATATGGATTGCCATGGGGCTGGACGAGGGATGGGGACATGGGGTCGGGCCTGCAGGGCTGAAGGGCCCGACGGCTGGCGAAGGGGGTCAGAGAAGAGGGTCTGTGCTCCACCCCCATGGCCGTCCACTGGGCCCCCCAAGCTAAGCAGAGCAGGGAGCTGCCTCGGGGACCCTCTCGGGGGGGCCATGGAGTTGCACCAACGTGCAGGAGCCCATGTGGGAAGGAAAGGAGGATGGGAGTTCCTGTTGGAACTGACAGACCAGCCGTCTCCAGCCTCCAGCCTCCCTGACCTCTGACCTCCAGGCCCTGCTCCCTGCAGGGGACACAGACTCCACGCAGAAGGGTGGGGGGACTTAGGGAGTCCTCCTCGGGTACAGCTCTTGATGAGAGGGGATGGCCAAGCTCCCAGAGGGCAAGAGGGAGCTGCCCGCTCCGTCCCAGGGCGAGAGGTGCAGGAGCCGGGATGTTTACCACATGTCGGGGGCCTTGGGCTGACCCCCAGGTGCTGAGCGTGTGGGCGCCCATCCTATCTTTGCAACCGACCCTAAGTCCCTTCAGGGCACAGAACCCACGTGCATTCCTGGGAGCTCTGGAAGGGGAGTCCCCAGCCCCCAGCTCTGCAGAGGCAGAAGCAGGGCCCTGCAGAGCCGGGCGGGCAGAGCGCAGCTGCGAGGGGAGAGCAGGCCGCCACCCCCACGCCGCCTGTGCGGGAAGGAAGGCAGGCGCCCCTCTCCCCTCATCATAACGTCAGGGCTGCAGCATCCACCCCAGGAGGCTGGGGCCAATCAAAGCCAGATGTGGGAGCAACACAAAAATGCTGATTATTTTGACTAGGAAAAGCCCTATTTACAAAGAAATAATGAAGTGATTTGGGGTCTGGGGGCCGCGGGTGATCTCAGCCGGGAGGAGTGAACGCAGATGCTGAGCAGGTCGCTGCTGGACCCCAAGGGGAGGGTCCTGGGCCGGCCGCCTCCAAGGCCAGGGGCCCTCCCGTCCCCACAGGCATCCTGCTGGGCCCTGTGGGGTGCAGCGCCTCCGGCTGAGCTGGGTGCAAATCTGAGAGGTTCCTGGGTTGGAGACCAGGCTCTTGCCCCTTTTGCCCGGGAAGCAGAGGCGTCCCAGAGCCTGGGGGGGGGGGGGGGGGGCGGGCAGAGAGCTGAGCTGGCAGGAATGGAGGGGTGTCCCCGCAGTGGGTCACCCCACACACGGCAGAGGGGCAGAGCACACTGTTTGGCATGGAGGGAGCCCCAGCACAGCTCAGAGGGGGGTTCTCTGCTCCAAAGGGACCTGGAGGATTTCTGAGGGTGAGCGCCGAGTGTCCTCTGAGGGGAGCAGGACCTGGGGTGCAGGACTTAGAGGGGCACCGGGGAGTGGGGGGAAACGCAGGGCAGCCGCACAGGTGGAGGCCCCCCTCCAATCCTGACCCAGGTGGGTGCTCAGGGACCCGCTGTGGACATGGGCCCTTCGGGACACCCTCGGGAGTGGGGACTGTCGAGGACGTACCCCACCTCCCCGCAGCCTTCGGCGACTTGGGGGATTGGAAAGACCCTTCCACGGAGGGCAGGCGGCTCCAGCCCCGGTGGGGCCTTTCGGGTGACGTGGCCTGTGGGGTGGAAGTGGTCCACGCCCATGCGGACACGGCCCTCGACCGTGCGCACACCCCACAGAAAATCCCTCAGCCCCGAAGCGGTGGGCCCGGAGGGCAGTGAGAGAAGCCGGTCACCCAAGGCCGCACGTGTGACCCGTGTTCTCAGCACCTCCTGAATCCACAGGTGGCAGAGGTCGCGACGGGCCGGGTGGGCTGGGCAGGGGCAGGAGCAGGGGTGTTGCCGGGGCAGCGTGGGAATGTTCTGAAACGGACCAAGGGGACAGTCACCTGACTCGGGCATCCAGCGATCGAAGGCCCGGGACTGCAGGCTCTGGCGGCTCTATCTCAGTAAAGCCGCTGAAAATAGACGCAAACAGCCCGGCCAGCGTGGCTCAGTGGTTGAGCATTGACCTGTGAACCAGGAGGTCAGGTTTCGATTCCCGGTCAGGGCACAGGCCCAGGTTGTGGGCTTGATCCCCAGTGTGGGGCGTGCAGAGGCAGCCAATGGGTGATTCTCTCTCATCACGGATGCTTCTCTCTCTCTCCCTCTCCCTTCCTCTCTGAAGTCAATAAAAATATTTTTAAAAAAGATACACGAATGCCTACGCCTGCCCTTCCTGCCTGTGACGGGTGTGACGGCGGCCACAGCCTCGCACCAGCCAGGCAGGAGCCGGCCCCCAGCTCGCGAGGGTGGTGACGGTGACGGTGGCAGAGGTGCCAGCACCACCCAGCACCTCGCTGCCTGTCTGTCCGGACCTCCCGCCCAGGCCAGACCCCACTCCCAACCCCACCTCTGCTGGGGGAGCTGCCCTGGTGACCACTCGCCCTCCATTCACTCACGACAATTGCCAATCGCATGGGACGGTGTCGGGGGGAAGGGAGCCCAGACACGCTCGCTCCCAAGGGGCCTGATTTATCCAGCTTCTGCTGTTTTAGGACCTGCCGGGGGTGGGGGGGTGAGGGGAGCTGACCGGGGTCCCTGCTGGAGGCTGGGCCTGAGGGAGGAGGGCAGTGGGGAGCGGAGGCCAGGAGACGGGCGGACACCCTCACCGGGGACTTGAGGCTCCTTCTCGGCAGAGGGGCCGGCCGGGCGGGTGGGGGCAGCCCCTGCAGGGAGTCACTGAGGGGGCTCGGCTGAGCCTGGGGTGACAACGTGAAGTGGCCCAGGGAGGACTCTGCTGGCCTTGAAAGGAGAGCCAGAGGCCGAGGAGACACTGGCCAGTGGGTTTCCTGCTCCGAGAGGCCTGGGCGCTGGGCCTGCCTGGGGCAGTGGGGGTCTGGATGCGTCTGTGGCCCTGGAGCCGGGCCTGTGGCAGCTCAGTCATCACAGACTGAGGAGTGAGGAGTGGGCCCAGGGCACCCCCAGGGCGGGAGGCGCTGGCCCCAGTCCCCACAGTCCCCGGTCCCTGCAGCCCAGGTCTCCCTCCCTCCCACCACGTAAGCACCACCCAGATGCCGACAACAGACATCATGGGGCCTGGGCTGCGGGCTGCGGGCTGCGGGCTGCGCTCTGCCTTGACATCACGGGGCCTGGGCTGCAGGCTGGGCTGCGGGCTGGGGGCTGCGGGCTCCGCTCTGCCTTGACATCACGGGGCCTGGGCTGCGGGCTGGGCTGCGGGCTGGGGGCTGCGGGCTCCGCTCTGCCTTGACATCACGGGGCCTGGGCTGCGGGCTGGGCTGCGGGCTGGGGGCTGCGGGCTCCGCTCTGCCTTGACATCACGGGGCCTGGGCTGCGGGCTGGGCTGCGGGCTCCGCTCTGCCTCAGCCGTTTCCTCTCCCCCAGGAGCTGCCCACCCAGCCCCCAGCCCCCAGCCCCCAGCCCCCAGCCGGAGGCTTTCACGGGGAGGGCAGCCGGGCCCACTGGGTCGGGTCCCTGCTAGGACGTCCAGCAGGACTGGGCCCTCTGCAGGAGCAGACGGGCCTGTGGGCCACACGGGGGTCTGGTGGGGAGGCCTCCTCTGGTCCCATGCAGGGGCACAGGGGGGAGGCCAGCTACGAAAGAAAAGGGAAGAATGAGTCACAGAGAAGCAGGGGCCCACGGTCTCCAGGCAGAGGCGGGCCCCCCCCCCCCCCCCCCAGCCTCCACAGGGAGGGTCTGAGTGCTTTCAGCTCCCTGCCTGGGGTGCAGCCCAGCAGGCCCCCAGCTGAAGGCCCGTTTCCTGGATTCCCTGCCTCACCCCCCCTCCCCCCCTCCGCATTCCCATAGGGGCCCTGCTGGCCTGGGGCGCCAGAGGACCCTGAGGTTGGGGGGCCTCCCCCCAGGCAGCAGGGAGGGCCTGCAGGCCAAGGCTCAGGGAGGAGCCTGTGGGGGCGGCTGGGCTGGAAGGCAGCGGTGAGGAATGAGATTCCCCTCCCAGCCTTGAGTTGGGGTCCTGGGGCCCCATGAATTATTTCTCTAAGGAAAACACCGTTGCCTGGTCTCCGGTTCACTTCCGGACCCTCCCGTCACTTTAAATCAACACTGAAGGCAGAGTCTGCCCGGACCTTCACCCCGCAGGCTTGTTGTAGGGGTGGGGGAGAGGCGGGGGCGAACCCACTGGTGGAGGGGGGTGGCCAAGCCAGCTCCCCACTTCTGTCTTCCCTGAAGCCCCCGCAGGGGAAGGGTGGGGCGCAGACCGCACGCGGCCAGACGGCATCGCAGCCCATTCTCTCATGCCCAGCTCGCGGCCCGACCCCTCAGCACCAGCCTGCACACGGACGTGACCCCCCGGCACCCCGCACCCCCGTCCTGGCTCCCAGGCAGGAGCCACTGGGGCCCTGGACACACATCCACGGGCTGCGGGTCTGCAGGGCTCTCCCCTCCCGACTCGTCCCCCCAGGGACGGGCCACCCCTGACCACGCTCCCTGCCTCTCTGGGGCGCTGGGCCGAGCACCCTTCCCAGACCCGGTGCCGTGTCCGCCTCCTGCGCCGGCTCCATGGCCCGGCTCTGGGTGTTGTCTCCTACACACCGGGCCCCGCGCAGCCCCGGCCCACTGGAACACCTCCCCCCCCCCCCCCCCCCCCCCCCCGCGGAACTGGAGCCCCTGCCCCAGGAAACTCCTCCGCACACCCCAGACGCCGGCCCCTCAGTGCGGACGCTCAGAGTTAGTTTCTGGGTGCTCTTCCAGGGGCACCTCATTCCCACACTGCGTGGGGGTCCGGGCCTCGCCCGTGCCGTGGGGCCAACTAGCCGTGTGACTGTGGGCTGGGGTGCGCAAGGCCGGGAGCGGGGTGCCCGGGACCAGCGGGAGGCCCCGTGGAACAGAGGGACCAGCCGGGGTGCGTGGTGCACAGGCGCTTTTATTCACAGGCGCAGGCCCTGGCCGCGGCCGTCACAGGCCGAACCACTGGGGGACGCCGCCCCGCCGGGGGTCCTGGCGCTGCCTCTGCCGCTGCTCCTCCATCACCGCCTGGAGGTCGTCCTCCGTGGAGTCTCTGGGGCTCGGCTTCTCAGGGAAGAGATCGGGGAACGTGAAGGTCTGTCCGTGCGCCTACGGGGGGTGGGGGAGAGAGGCTGCAGCCGGCGGCGCCTGTGCGGCGGGGGGTCCCGGCCACGCGGACAGGGCCTTCCCGCCTCCCCACCCACCTGCCCACCCGGTCGGCGGGGCTCTGCTTCTGTCTGACCCAGGGAGGCTCTGTGACTCTCCCCACGGCAGCCTCTTTCGGTGCCTGCGGGCCGCCCGGGGGAGCGGGGCTGGAGGGAGGCTCAGCGAACAGGGCTCCACCGTGTGCCGCGTTGCCTGAAACCTTTTCCATCCAAAATCCCCAACGGCCTTCACCCCACTGAGGACACCCCTCCCAGCAGAGCCCTGTGACCCAACGCAAGCCACACACGAAGGGAAGCACAGGGCAGCAGCCTGCATGGGCTCGGCCCAGCTCTCGCATCTCACGCATGGCCCCCAAGTCCACCCGGACCCCCAGGCCCAGTGCCGGTGAGCCGGCCCCCAAGTCCCTAGTCAAGGGCAGGAGAAGAGGGCACCCCAGGCAGGTAGGGAGTGGGGGGCGGGGTGGGGGGCACCGTATCTGGGAAATTCTAGGAGTGAAATCAGCAAAGCGTGCTTGGATCTTGCAGACCCTTGTTTTGCAAAGAAATCTGGATTGTGGGCGGCGGCCAAGGACAGGCTGACCCGGCCCCTGTGCCCCCCGAGAACGCGAGGTTCATGCATTCGGGTCACGTGGCGCGGGAGGACTACCTTCCACGTTTCAAAACCTTTTTCCCCTTTTATAAAATACCAAAGGGCAATAGTTTACACGCAAGGCTGACGGCTCAGAGCGGGGAGGGGGTGTGTTTAATATATCGAGGTGATTCTGCTGGTTCTCTGAGGTGGGGGAACCCAAAACGACATTTTAAATATAAATACAAAGATGGCAGTTTGCAACAGCTTGGGAGAGGGCAGGGGCCCGGTGAAAAGAATCCTGTTTCTCACCAGCGACGGCGTGTGGGTGCCGACAGCGGCCCCCTTTCCAGAGAATTCCCTGGCCCTTTCACAAGCCCCCCAGCCCGCAGAGAGGAGAGGGCGGCCGGACTGCGGAAAGTACAGGAGAGCAGGGGGAGGCCACGAGGCGAGGGGGCCAGCCCGGGCGGCCCCGGAGCCCTGGGCCATTGTCTGCAAACCCGCGCCCGCAGCACCCGCAGCGCCCGCAGCACCCGCGGCACCAGCAGCACCGGCGGGCCACTCATTCCTGCGCGCTGCGTCAACAGCAGGCCCCGCGGCAGGTCAGCCACCGCGGCCCTCGCTGGAGCCGGACTCGGGGCCAGGGAGATGCTTATCAGGTTGTCAGAGGCGGAAAACATGTGGGTCTCCCACCCGGTGGGACCGGCTTTTCCCAGCAGCCGACTCAAAATAAATCTGGTGATTTGATTTGTCTTCCTGATTGACCCTCTGTGTGCCTCATAACCGCTCTGTTTTTAGGGGGCCCGAGGGGGCCCAAAGGGACAGGCCGGTGAGGATGGGCGGCCGCGGCCGGGGTCCCCACCGCGGGGGACGGGGCCGAGGAGGAGCCCCTTCGGAGGGCACGGCCCCCCTCGAGCGTTGCAGGCCCCGGGGGTGGGCTGGGGGCTGCGCATTTGGAGCACCAGGGGCTGTGCCCGGCAGGGGCCCTGGGAGCCCAGTTGGGCGGCCGGTGCTGCTGCCCGGGGCTCACAAAGGCGTCGGCGCGGCAGCTGCAGACCCCAGATCTAAGTGCTCAGTTCGGTTTTCGTGAGTGGGGGTGGGGGCCGGGCAAGAATGCGGGGCCCGGACGACTCAAAAGCCACTTGTAGCCGTAGCTCCCCGTGAAGGGCCTCGTGGCGAACGTGGACATATGGGCCGTCCACCCGCCGCCGTGAGAGACGGATGGCCGGGCCGACACCGAGGACACAGGCGTCTTTATGAGTCCAGCGGCGCCCCCCCACCCCACGGGCTGATTTTATGCACGGCAAATATTAGGCCAAATAATTACGGGGGCCCCGTTCAGGACAACAGCTGTGACTGTTTTTCAGAAAAGCTGCCACGCGGACGGGTCCCCTCACCAAGGGCCTCCGAGCAGCTGGGCTGCGGCGGCTTCGCCACAACGCTACTGCCATCTAGCGGCCGGCGCCGCGGCTCCACGCGGAGCTCGACACAGAAACGGCCAACGGGAGCCCCCCACCCCCAAACAGAGGGGCAGCTCCGGGACCCAGCGAGCGGGGCTGACCCGGGCCCTGGCAGCCTTGGGGTCAGGGGAAAGCACCCCTGAGAGCGGGAGAGGGACGCGGGAGCGAGTGCTCGACTGTCCACAGCCCTGGGCTCGGTCAGTCAGCTTGAGCGGCCGGACCCCCCTGGCCAGGCAGGAGCCACCGGGGGAACCCGGGGACTGTGCAGGTGCCCACCACCCGACGTGCCAGGGAGGGCTCTGGGCCGGGGCCCCACAGGGACGGGCGCCCGTGGCCGGCTCCCTCCCGCCTGGGAGCCGTCCCCGTCCCCTGCAGGGCCCCGAGGCCGCGCTGATCGGCGGGGTCTGGTTTCTGTCAGAGCCCAAATCCCCGGGCCTGGGTGGGCCTGCTCTGCCCGCAGCCTGTGCAAAGTTCAAAGGCTCAACAGGGCGGCCCCGAGAAGCTCCAAAGTGCCCGCCCCGCCCTCCCGCCAGCTTAGCTGTGCTTTGAACCCCAGCTCCTCACGGATCTTGTTGTGGATTAGAGCGGAGGGCAGTGGACCTTGAGATCCTGCCCCGCAAGGCCTTCCTGGGCCCCGGGCAGCGGCTGCTGCACAAACACGGCCGGCCCCCGCCCCCCGAGAGGTCACTGCCGGTCACGGCGCCCCCTGGGCCCCTGCCGCCGGGCGCGCACTCACCAGCTGCACGTAGGCCACCTTGAAGTCCGGCTTCTTCACCCTGACGTTCCTGTGGTCCCTCTTCCTGTTGGAACCTGTCGGGGGAGAAACCCGGGACTGCCAGCACGAAGCTTGAGTCCCACTAAGCCAGGCGCCCATAAAGAGACGAACCCGAGAGACTGGGTGCACGGGTGCCGGCAGGGCACACCCCAAAGGCGGCCGTGCAACCTGCGGGCCGTGCTGGGGGCGCGAGCCAGACCCCTCTCCGCTAAAACCCCCAGCGCAGGGCTTCTCGGTCAGCACAGCGGCTCCCGCGGGCTCCTCGCCTCAGACCGAAGGCCTTCAGGTCCCCGGGGAGGAAGGGGGCCGGGAAGGAACGGGGCAGGAAAAGGGGTGAAGCAGCGCTCCCAGAGGCCTCCGAGAAGTGTGACCCTGGAGGTCAGCCCGGTGCCCTGTGCCGAGAGCTAGACCCACGGAGCGGCCGCAAGGGTGAGGTGGTCAGTGGCACGGGGGGCGGGGGGTGACCCCATACGTGCGACAGGGAGCAGCCCCGCCAGGCACCCACCATGCTGCACCCTGGTCCGCACGGCGGCCACGGGCACGCTGTAAATGCGCTCCAGGTAGTTCCTCAGGTCCACCCTGGTCATCCTGGGGGAGGACAGGGCGTGTGAGCTGGGCCGGCGAACAGCAGCCGGCCTTTGGGGTGAGAGTCGCCGGGTGGCGGGGAGGACGGGGGCACGGCCTCCGCGGCCACATCAGGGAGCAGCCTCGGCCGTGGCTAGGCTGGACCCCCCCAGGGCCAGCGGCGGGCCCCTCCCATCGCTCCCCCTGCCACGTCAGCGTGGGGGTGACGGAGGGACCAGGCCCCAGGCCCCTGGTCGTCCCACTCGCCCTCCCGCTGGCCCACGCTCACGAGACGCCCGAGGCCTCGCTAAGGGGAAGGCTCCCGAGGGAAGTGGGGGTCTTCGGGTGCCCCCTGGCTGCCGGGAGCCCAGCCTGGGGGGGCGCCCCCGTCTGCAGCTCCCACCCCACCTCGAGGTCCTGACCGGCCCTTGCAGAAAGTGACTGTCCTTGGTGGGTGAGGCCCGTTCCCTTTTCGCCTTGAGCGCATCTGAAACTCCGGCCCCAGCCTCTCCTGCCCCTGCCAGCTCCCACGGGAGCGCGAGCCAAGCCTGGGCCCACCCCTGGGACAGGCACACCCTGCAGCCTGCAGCCGTGGCGACAGGAGGCCCAGAGGAGCCCCCTGGAGAGCCGCTCTGGGGACCAGGCCTAGCGTCTTGGGAAGAGCAGGGACTCGATTGGGCGGGAGGGGCAGGAGGGAAGCCCCTTGGGCTCGCCCCAGCTTCCCAGGTGCAGGGGGCCGGCGGGCTCGGCAGCGCACAGCAGGCCTCCGTCAACATTTGCAGAGCCCCCTGGGGCTGCGGCAGGAAGCCTCGCCCGTCCCTGCGGACTCACTCCATGGGGATCCGGAACTGCACGGTGTCCTCGGGCTGGGCCGTGCCCGGCCGCACCAGCTGAATGAAGAAGTTGGTGCGGAAGACACGGAGCTGCGGGTTGCCCAGCTGGTACAAGGGGTACCTGTGAGGGGGAGAGGCGTGTCCACCGGGGCCCAGAACGCCCCACGGCCCCCTCACTCCCCCACACGGGCTGCCGACCTCTGAGGCCAACCTGCAGAAAGCGCCAGCCAGTGACTCAAGGAACAAAGAGCCACCGAGAACAGGCCCCAGCCCCCAAACAGGCGGGCGGCCCGGCACGCCGGTTGCCATCCAGGGGGGGCCCCCGCGGCAGGCAGGCCCGTGCCGGCGTGAGGGGGGATGGAGTCCGCTCACGGGCACGGGCTCACCCCGCAGCGGGCACGGGTCCCTTGCACACCCCCTGGGAGGAGGACGCCAGCTCCTCCAGGACGAGTGAAGACACAGGGCTCGGGGTACACGGGGTGTTCAGTTCCTCGCCCTGCCTCCTCCACCCCGAAACCCCCCAGGGTGGGCAGAGACCCACTGCCATCACTAAACGGACCCGGGCTGCGGGCCACCCGGGCGGGCTGGGACCCAGGGGCAGATCGTGGTGGAAGGTGGGTGCTGGGGGTCTCCCCGAGGGTTCCACCCACACCCTGGGACCATCTGCAGCACCCAGCACCGGAAGGGGCTCCGTGGGCCCGAATTCCACGCTGGCTCTTGCTTCCCAAGTCTGGGGGCGTGAGGAGGCCAGGGGGTCAGAGGGCCTGGTGGGGTGTCCTGAGGGGGGCCTGGCTGAGGCAGGAGCCGTGGGGGCGACACCCCCAGGGCAGGGCTCGGGCCAGGACACCTGAACTGAAGGCTGGTACCATTCGCCGGGTGTGTGTGTGTGTGTGTGTGTGTGTGTGTGTGTGACCAGGTCGCCTTTGTGCAGGTTGGGCACCGGCAGGGGCGGGAAGGGAGCAGGTCTGAGGGTGCAGGGCCTGCTTGTTGTACCCCGAACTCCTCACGGGAGCTCAGGCTGACCCATGGCAGCACTGCAGGGGCCAGCGGCTGGCCCCCGGGTCACGTGGGAGAGCAGGGGCCCCGGCTCAGGCCTCCCACTCTCTCCAAGACCCCCACCCCCGCCTGGGGCCGGAGGGGGCCTCCGAGCTGGGGGTGGGGAGGCCCCCCAGGCTGAGCACCAGGCCCAACCCCCCAGCTCAGAGCAACTCCTGCGCTGACCACCCTCCTGCAGGCCCAGCACCCGGGGGGCCCCCTGCCCGCCCCCCCGTTTCGCAAGCACCTCGACCTCCCATCGCTCAGGCAGCGCCTGACTCTCCTCTGCTCCAAACAACGAGCTGGCTGCCCGCCAGCGGCCCTCCCGCCCGGGCCCGCGGTGACTCATCCCCATCCCACCCTCTCCCCGGCCCCGGCCCCCCGGCCCCCGGCCTCCCCTCCGGGCCCCGCCAGCCAGGCAGCACGTGCGCGCCAGCGGGCCCGCCCGGCCCCTTCCCTTCCCGCCTGCACGGCCCCGGCCTCCGGCCCGGCTGGCAGCTCCCCTCCGCGGGCCCCGCGCCTCCAGGCGCCTCCGGAAAGCAGCCCCTCCCGCCCGCGCCGCCCCCGCCCGCGCGGAGACTGCTGGCGCCTGGGCCCGGGGCGGGGGATGGGGGCGCAGAGCGGGCCGGGGCGCGCGGACCCACCCGCACCCTCCTCCCGCGCGCTGCGCTCGGTCGCGCCTCTGTCCACGCGCGGGCGGGCGGGGGCCCTCGCGGTCGGGGCCTGGGGCGCCCCGCGTGCACTTGGGGGGCGGTCAGGGCGGGGGAGGGGCCGCGATCGGGGGTGCGCGCTGCCGGCCCCCTCCCCTCCGGCCTGGGCCCCCGTCCCCTTGACCGTGACCCCCCTCCCGCCCCCCCCCCCCCGTGGGCCGCCCCACTCACAGCACGTTCCGCGCCATCGCCGGCTTCCGGTCCGCGGGCAGAGAGGCCGCGCGCGTGGCCCCGTGGCCTCCGCACAGCGCCCCCTGGTGTCCGGAGGGCGCGCCCCGCCCTGCACGGCTGCCCGGAGCTCAGTGCTCCCGCACCTGACCCCCCTCCCCGCCCCCCAGCCGGCCAGGGGTCCCCGCCGCGCCCACGCCTGTCCCCAGGCGGGCCTGGCCCCCTCTGCACCCCGCAGCCTGACACGCTCTGCAGGGCAGGGAGGGCAGAGAGGGCAGGGCAGGGGGTGCCCAGCAATCTCCAGGTGGGTGGGCATGCGGCCTGAGAGGGGCAGGCGCTGGGCCTGATGGCTGCTCCTGGGAGGGCAGGGGAGCCCCAGGGAGGCCCGGCCTGGGAGGGGCTGCAGGCCTCCCCCTGGGTGCGTGCTGATGGGAATGGCCCCAGTGGGCTCCCCAGGATGAAGGCGCAGTGAGGACGGGCCCAGGGGCAGGGTCGGGGGACCGGGCCCCAGCCTGCCTGCCTGCGGGGACAGCAGGGCTCCTGGGGGGACCGAGTCAGAAAAGCCACGTGGCCCGCGCCGGCTCGGCTCAGTGGGTAGCGCCTCGGCCTGCGGACGGAAGGGTCCCAGGTTCATTTCCGGGTCAAGGGCACGGGCCTGGGTGGCAGGTTTGGCTCCCGGCCTTTCCCTCCCCCTCCCTCCCTCCCTCTCCCTAAAAATCGATGGAAAAATGTCCTCGGTGAGGATTAACAAAGGAAACCCACTCTGGGGGCCAGGGGGAGGGGGGCGGGGGCCGGCGCTGCGTTTACGAAGTGTGGCTGAGCCCTGTTCCAGCTGGAAGGTGAGATGTTACGTGCGGAGACGTGGCCGGAAATTGGGCTCGGCGTCGTGGGTGGCTGGCGGGGGCGGTGGGAGACGCTGTGCTGGGTCTGGGGGCTCTGCTGCGGTGTGGACCCCTCAACACTCAGCCCTTGCCTCTCTGACGATCTGTCAGCCGAGCCTCCCCCAAGGCCTGGCGTTTCTGAGCACAGAGTTGGGTCCCACGCTGAGGCTGAGGCAGCGGCGCCCCGGGGAGCTGCCCGCACTTCCTCCGGCCCCCTCTGTGCCGGGTCCCCCAGGAGAGAGGTGCCCGCGAAAGCAGGCGCCCGGCTGCCTGCAAAGCCTGGTAACCCCCGTGGTGCTCATGGCCGCCAGACCTGCCCCCGAGGGGGGCTCCCTGGGTTTCTGGCCCCGGGGGGCTCCGGCAGGAAGCCAGCCGGCAGGGCCCGGTCCTGCGACCCTGCGACCCTGTGCTGTGGGTGGCAGGCTTGTCTCCGTGCCTCCCTCGGGGGCGAGGTGGTCCCCTTCTGGTCTGAAGGTGCAGCGGACGTCCGGTGACCCTGTGTGTGGCTGGCAAAGGCCGGGCAGCCCAGGCCAGGGTGGCAGGGCGGCCCCTCCCCAGCACCACCCCAGAGTGGCTTTGGCATTCCAAGCAGGCCACGCCCCCAGAGCCGGGTCACCTGCAAGTACAATGGGTCCGAGTCGCGGCCATGCTGACCGAGGAGCGTGTGCCATCCCTGCCCAGACCCAGGCCCCGCGACCTGCCGGCCCTCAGGCCCCGGCCGAAGACACCGGCCTGGCTTCCCGAGGCACGGAGGCCCCCGGGTGCCGGCCCGCCAGGGCCGATGGTCCTCCCCGGGGAGCAGCCTGAGGAGACCCGGAAGTGAGCCCGGCACCTCCTTCACGGTGACACCTACGTGCTCACAGTGTGGGCCCTTTTGTTTTTCTGAACCTGTGACTCGTCTAGTCCTGTGTTTTGCGCGTTTTCCCTCGAACGAGGAGGTGCTCTGAGCTGCATGGTGTCCTCCAAGCTCATTGCTGAGGTCCTGGCCCCGGACCTCAGAGGGGGCTGTACGTGGAGCTGGGATCTTTAAAGCAGTCACGGTGGGTCCTGATCTTACAGGTCTGGGGGCCTTCGGCGAAGAGGAGACGAGGACACAGACACACACGGGGACGACCCTGTGGGGACACAGGATGGAGACGCAGCCACGCGCCCAGGAGAGGTCTCGGAGCCAGCCCTGCGACACCCGGGTCTCCCACCCCAGCCGCCGGGACCCGACGGTGAGTGTCTCTGGTTTAAGACGCCGCCCTGGCACTTGGCTGTGGCCGCCCTGGCAAACCTCTCCGGGTGTCCGAGTTCCCTGTGGGTTTCCACGTGCGTTCACCGTGTTCATGATGTGACCCTCTGGTCGTATTTGCTCAGCACATTCGCTCAGTTGGTCGTTTGCCTTTTAATTGCTCAAACCAGCTCTAGTGTTGTCCCCCGGACCTACAGCCCCAGCTCGCACACCTCTCCCCCACAGCCTGAGGGTGAGCACGTCCCTCACCCCTGAGGGGCCCCAGGGCCTCTGCCACGGCTTCTCCCTTCCCTCCCCACCCTTCCTCCCCCCATTCCCCAGCGCCCGTGACCTGGTCAGCCTGCACGCTATAGAGTTTCCCATAAATGGAAGTACAGTATATACGCTCTCTTGTTTGGCTGCTTTCCCCGGCATAGCTATTGTGGGACTCATTTGTGCCTTGCGTGCGTCGGGCCGCATTCCTCTGGCTGCCATGGTATGGACACACCACAGCTTGTTTATCCATTCCCTGTTGATGGACATTTGGGCTGTTTCCAGTTTTCGACGATGAAAAACAAAGCGGTATTTACATTCATGTGAAAGTCTTTACAAGGACAAACATTTCCTTTTCTCATGGGTAAATGCTTAGAAGGAGAATGACTTAGATCACATGGGAGGTTTATGTTTAACTGTTTTAAGAAAAAGAGACATTGCCAACTGATTCGTTTCACATTTCTGCTCGCGAGGTGGGGCCCCCCACCCCCCGCGGACCCTGGTGTGCTGGGCTTGCAAGCGCCAGGGTCCTGAGAGCGGGGCGTCCTGTGATCTTAGTTCGTGCCTCCCCCGTGACCCGGGGCCCCCCACCCTGCAGTTTTCACATGGCCACTTGCCGTTCCTTTATCTTGTTAATGAGGTATCACTTCTACTCTTTGGCCCATTTTTTAAAAAAACCCGGTTGTTTTTTTTCTCATTATGAAGTGTCTGCGCTTTTTGGTACAATTCTTGTTCGTTTCCCCCCTTTTTTCGAGAGGACTTTATATCTTCTGGGTCAGGCCTGGGTGAACTGTTTGCTTGGCAAAGATTTCCTTCCACCCGGGGCCTTAGATTTCCATTCTCTTGATGAAATTCTCTTAGATTTTCATTCTCTCGTCTTAGATGTCCATTCTCTTAGATTTTCATTGAAAGAGCAAGTGCTAAACATGTTTGAGGCCTCGTAACGCACCAGCTTGCTTTTCCAGGGGCCTGTGCTTTCGGCCTGGCGTCCGGGCGATCTTGGCCTGGCACGCGCTCCAAGGCGGTCTCCCGCGTGTCCGGTCCTCGCCTCGTATGTGGGCCTGTGACCCATTTTGAGTTCAACTTTGGCTAGAGGGTGAGGTCTGATTCCAAATCGTTGCTATCGCCAGTGTTGCCCGTGGACGTCCCAGGTCCCCGCACGATGCCCCGGACAAGGGGTCATCCCTGCGGAAGTGGGAGCGTGTCTCCGGGCCCGTTCTTTTATCCTCGGCTCTCCTGGAATAGCTTGACACCGAGACCGGTCTCCTTTTGGTTACCCTCATCCTGTGCTGATTCTTAGGACGCGAGCTCACCTTCGTTCTTCTTTCTCGGGGTTGTTTGGACGGCGCTGGGTCCCCCGCACGTTCACGGGAATGGTGGACGCGGTCGTGGAACGCTGCTGGGACTCTGACTGGGGTTGCACTGAACCTAGAGACTAAGAGGCGGGACAGCCGACGTCCCCGCCGTCTTGACTGACCCTCCCCATCCACGAGTCTGTCGCCCCCTCTCTCTCTCACCAATGTTTTCTATGACTCCAAGCGCAGCTCCTTGTACCCTTTTGCCAGGCGTCCCTCTTGGGGGGAACACTGCTGGGAAGGGGTTTTGTTTTGAAGGTCACCGCCCCATTGCTCAGGCCCATCTGGTAGAAACGCCCCGAGACCAGCATGTGTGCAGAGACCTTGCCGAGCTCACTCCGGTCCTCGTCCCTCTTCCCGGAGGCCCCGTCATGTTGGCTGTGCAGGGTGTCCGTCACTCCCACCCGCACCGTCTTTTCCTGTCTCGTGGTAGCGAGCCCCTCCAGTGGGTGCCCGGTGGACTCCCTCGCCCTGGCCCTGTTCGCAGCGAGAGCACTTCCACGCTTTCCCCGGGGGGCGGGGGGGGGGGGACGTGTGAGAGCGAGGGAGCTCCTCATTCGCGAGAGCCTTTTTGTGTGTGTGTGTGTGTGTGTGTGTGTGTGTGAGACTTAGGAACGCGTGTTGAATTTTGTCAAATGCTCTTTCTGCGCCTCTCGAGCTGATCATACGGGCTTTTTCCGTTTTCAGTTTGTGAACGTGGTGAGTTGCTCAGATGGTCTGAGTGTCAGACCAGCCCTGCGTCCCTGGGGTAAGCCACGCTTGGTCCCGACGGGCCTCCCGCTCAGCCACTGCTGGGCCCCCTTGGCTAGCGTTGTGTTTGGAATGTGTGCGCCCAGGCGTCTGAGGGCGGCTGGTCTGCAGCCTCCTTCTCTCATCCTGCCCGTGGTGCTGGAGTCCGAGTGATGCCGGCCCCACAGAATGAGCTGTAAGGGGGTCCCTCACTCCCAGTGCTGGGAAGAGTCTGTAATTGCTACCATGGCTCCCCCTCCTCCTTTTCGTGGTGGGTAGGATCCACCCGTGAAGCCGTCGAGGCCTGGAGTTTTCTTTGTGGGGAAGTTTCTTTTGTTGTTGTTTTTTGTTTTTTAATCCTTATCTGAGGATATTTTTTCCATTGGAAGGGAGGGAGGGGGAGAGAGAGAGAGAGAGAGAGAGAGAGGGAAACATCCCCGTGAAGGGAGGCACATGGACTGGTTGCCTCCTGCACATGCCCCGGCTGGGGCTGGGGATCGAACCTGCAACCCAGGTCTGTGCCCTTGACCGGGAATCGAACCCAAGAGCCTTCGGTGCTCGGGCAGGCGCGCTAACCCCTGAGCACCGGCCGGGGCTGCCGCTTTTTCCGTGGGAAGTTTTTCCCTGCACGACCGAGTCTTTGGTAGCTGCGGGTGTGCTTGGGTTCTCCCTTGCTTTCCTTTCTTAGGTGGTGTTTTTTACGAAATGTGGCTGTTCCTTCGCACCCATCCAACCGACTGGCATAAGGTTGCTCACACTCTGGCCTCATGGCTCCTTAATGCCCCCCCCCGCCCCCCGGGTCGATGGCCCCCTCGCTCCTGAGGCCGGCACTGTCTGCTCTCTCTCTGTCCCTCTTCTGCTCAGATGGATTCGAGGGTTGCCAGTGTGTGTCTGTCAGTGTGTGAAGCTTTGGTTTTATTTTTATGTATTTGTTTTTTAAATATGTTGTTTTTTTCTTTAATTTCAGAGAGGAAGGGAGAGGGAGAGAAAGATAGAAACATCCATGATGAGAGACAATCACGGATCGGCCGCCCCCTGCACGCCCCACGCTGGGGATGGAGCCCGCAACCCCTGCATGTGCCCCGACCGGGAATCGAACCCTGCCCTCCTGGTTCATAGGTCGACACTCAACCCCTGAGCTATGCTGGCCGGGCTTGGCTTTATTTTCTTTAAGTTTTTCTATTGTTTTTATGTTTCCCGCTTCATCTGTATCATAGCCTTTCTGGTGCTTTCTTAGGCTTTAACTTGCATTTCCCCGCTATGCTCCTTAAGGAGGGAGCTGGGATCGGGGACCGAGGCCCCTCTCTCCCCCCTCCGCCGGCGCTGGCGGGTGGACTTGGCCCCAGCGCTGCCTCCGTGGCACTCCCCCGCCCGCACTCGTTCTGGCGAGAGCTCTTCCTGAGGCCCCTCTTTGCTTTCCTTCCCCTCATGGATCATTTAGAAGTGTGTTATTTCGATTCCAAATACTTGAGCGTTTTCCAAGGATCTTTCTGTTATTGATTTATAATTTAATTCCTGATGGTCCAAGAACATAATCCGTGGGACTTGAACCCTCCTCAACTTATTAAGTCTTGTTTTATGGCCCAGAACGCGGTCTGTATCCGTGAGCGTCCCGTGTGCACGGGAAGGAATGTGCTGGGTGGAGTGTTCCATCGGCTCGCGGGCGGGCGGGCGGTGGGCGGGCGGGCTGGCAGCCGCGAGGCCCCCTCTGTGCTCGCTCGGTTTCTGCCTGCACGTCCCGTTAACCATTGCGGGGGGCTCTGCCCCACTGGAGCTGCGCCCTGTTTCTCCTCTCAGAGCACCGCTGTCGGCTTCACGTATATTTTGAAGGGACCGTGTGTCTTCATATTTATTTTTAATCTTTAAATATATGTATTTGTATTGATCTCAGAGAGGAAAGGAGAGGGAGAGAGAGAAGGAAACATCAGTGAGGAGAGAGAATCACGGACCGGCTGCCTCCTGCACGCCCCACACCGGGGATGGAGCCCGCAACCCGGGCCTGGGCCCTGACCGGGAATCGAACCCTGACCTCCTGGTTCCTAGGCCCACGCTCCCCCTCTGTGCCCCGCCGGCCGGCCAGGCTGTGTCTTCACATTTAAAGTGTGTCCCTAGGCGCCAGCTAGACCCTTCCCAGCCGTGGCCAGTTTCCTCTGAGCACAGGCCGGTCAGTCGGGCTCTGCTGCCCTGAGGACCCCCGCGGCTCTCTCCTCGCGGATCCTCCGTCCGATGAGCTTTCCTGCCTGGTCTCCCTATACCTCCGTGCTCTCTCGTCAGCTCAGGGGTGCAGTGGGGCTCCCCCTCCGTGCCCCCTTCCTGCACCCAGGCCTGAACACTCCCCAGGAAGCGAGCCGGGCAGCTGTGGGACGCGCCCCGACCTCGCTGCTCACTGCCTAATGGTCCGTGTGGTTTTCACCGGTTTGTCTTGCTAGCTGCTCGGTGGGGTGTTTCGGCCGGAGGATGATGTGCCCCCGTGACCCCACCTCGTCTGGCAGCGATGAACGCTGTTTGATGTACGGCAACTGAACCGTTTTAAGCAGAGAGATTTACAGAGCTCGCCGTGGCCTTCCACGGCCGGTGAGCTCGGAACGCCGATCCGCCGCCTCCTCTCTCCTCCGGTTTCGTTTCTGACAGCCTCCTCCCACGTCGAACTCTCTCCCCTCCCGGCACGTGCTGGTATGGGCTGCGGAGGGAGGGACACGCTCTTGGCCTTTGTCCTCCACACACATGTGATGCCCTCAGCCGCCTTTGGTAACCAGCCCGCCACCACCCCGTCCTTGGTGGAGACACCCCAGATTCTTGTGTACCCGGTGATCACGCCGGTGAACACTGTGGCACAGGGAGAAGCTGTGCAGCCTCCGAAAGTAGAGGTGTTGGGGTTGTGAGTCCGACTGGTAGCAACGGGGTAGTGGCTGGGTGTCCCTGTGTGGCACCCACTCTGCACTCCCATTGGCTGCATGTCCCTGTGTGGCACCCACTCTGCACCCCCGTTGGCTGTGTGTCCCTGTGGCACCCGCTCTGCACCCCCGTTGGCCCCCCTGGAAAATGCAGATGTGAGGGCATCACCACCTCGGCCTGACCCTGGTGCCGGGCACCCAGCACCCGCCTTTGAATCCACTCTCCATTCCCTGCACATCGAATCCGCTCTTGGTTTTCACCTCGGTCTTCGAGCTTCCTGCCCGTTCTCCCTTCCCAGGCGTCTGACATTCATCCGTCCGCCCCCACCCCCGGCCGGGCCCCAGATAGATCTCATCAGAATCGGCTGGGGAAGCTGGCAGCTCTATACATTGATCGGGAAGAGCCGATTCTCGTAAACTTCCTGCCAGAGCAGGATGTGTGCGTTCCCTCCTCTCCCGTTTGTTTATACGTTTCTCATTAGCGGGTGTCCTGTCCCTCCTGCAGCCCCGGGTCCTGGGAGGGGGAGGGCCGTGCCGTGTCTCCCTGCGCCTGGCCCCGCCGGCTTTTGTTTGGGAGTGAAGTGTGTTACCCACTTTATCTCCGCACAGGCCGGCTGGAAGGCAGGCCGCGATATGGACGTGAAATATGTGTGCTGCGTCTGGCGGCTTTCCTGCGGCCTCTCATCATTCTGAAAGCTCTTCCGCTGGTGCTGGGGCGGGAAGGGCCGCGGGCCCCCTCCTCCCAGGCCTATTCGTCTGATTTCCGTTTCACGTCGCCCGCATTGTCTCTGGTTTCCAGCCCCGGCCTGAGCCCTAATGGTAAAAGCAGGCGTCCTTGCTGGGTTCCTGTCTCGGCCTGGAATGCGCCGGCCGGTCGGCCGCACAGGCAGATAGCGGAAGCGCCTGGCCACCGCCTTCCCTCGTTTCTGCAGGTTTTGTGCTCAGAAGCGAGGGCTGACCCTCAGCAAAGGCCCTTTCCCGGTGGTTCACTGCCCTGAGCAGCGCGAGCTGCTCTGGGAGGGAGGATGGGAATAGGGAGGGGAAAAAAAAAAAAGAATAGGAGGGGACTGCTGCACCCCCAGCCCCGGGCCCCAGCCCCCAGCCCCGGGCCTACGAACAAGACGTGACCAGCCCTGTCCCGCGCCCGCTCGGGCGAACCCCACCCGCCCGCCCGAGGGGCCCATCCATCTGAGCCGTGTGCTCCTCACATCCAGGCGCACATAACTCACTGTCAGGCTGAGAAATGGTGTGTCAGGGATAGCACGCTCCCCTGTCCCAGCAGCTCGCTCACCACCCGGGGCCCTGCTTTCAAGATTTTGGCAGAGGCTGCGGGAGCTGCGGGTCCTTGTTTTAACCCTGCAGGCCCCGGGAGGAGCACGGCACGCAGGAGGGTGGCAGCTGCTCGGACCGTGTGTGGGGGTCCCCGTGTGGGGGCAGCAGCCACGTGGGCCCGGCTGGCAGCCCACGGCCCCCTGACCCCGGCGCCGTGTGCCAGCTCCCGCCACCACGGTTTTCTTGCGCGTGTGGCTCTTCCCGGCCACGGGCACTGTTGAGGCACAGCCCAGGCCCGTCGTCGTGGCGAGGGGCCCGCGGTCAGGCGTTTCGGGCGGCGTCTTCACGGGATTTGGGCCGGAATATCGCTCGGTGGCCTTTTTCCTAACGGCCCCTGACCTTCCCCCTGCGGGCGCGGGGGCCGACCCTCCTGGGGGCCGTGCGGACGCCCCCACCACGTGGCTGCGGGGCCTTCTGACCCAGAGAAGCTCTCGGTCCCTCACCGCGTTCTCCTGGCGTCGGTTCCCCTCGGTTCTGCGGGCTGGGGCCCTGTGAGCGGGGCCTTGGGGCGTTCTCCTGCCATCTCTCTCCTCAAGGCCCGATGTAGGTCTTCAGACGGCCAGGGCCCGAGCGGGCGGGGGGCGTGCACGGGGGCAGCGCCTTCACTTTCTCATCCTCGACCCCACGGCTGCTCCAGGCGCCCGCGCCCCCCCCCGAATCTGTGGGGTGTTCCCATGTCCCTGGGGACCCCACCTTAGGGGTCCAGAGGAGAGTGTGTTTTTCTTGCCTACGAGTGGTTTCGTTTTAAGTTTTTTTTCTCGTTCCACAGCTCCGGCTGCGACACCCGGGTGAAGGCGAGCCGAGCTGGCCACTCAGAAAGGTGCCTCTTCAGGGGCAGTGATTGTTCGAAGTGGATAACTCTGAAGAACAGCAGTACTGCGAGACTCTCGCCCGCCGGCGGGGCTCAGGGGCTGAGCATCGACCTAGGAACCAGGAGGTCAGGGTTTGATTCCCAGTCAGGGGACAGGCCCGGGGTTGCGGGCTGGATCCCCAGTGGGGGGCGTGCGGGAGGCAGCTGATCCGTGACTCTCATCGTGGATGTTCCTATCTCTCCCTTCCTCTCTGAAATCAATAAAACTGTATTTACAAAAACATATTAACAAAAAAGGACTCTGGGCCCCGAGTGAAGTTGGCCTTGGTGAGTGGACACTGACGTCTGGGAGGGTCGATGCCCGAATGCACAGCCGCTGAGCTCAGGAGAGGGCTGGACACACACCTGGGGACCCCGTGTCCTGCCCCAGAACTGCCCCCCCATATCCTCGCATCTTCAGGGGCACGTGGTGGGTCACGGGGTGGCCTCCGCCATTACGGCGCGCTGTCCAGAGGTGCCTGCCTGTCCGTGGGCACTGACTCGTGCTCCTCCCACCGCTCTGGCCAGTCGTGCAGCCGTGTCCACGCGACGGTGAGAGCGTCCCGAGAACCTGGGCGGGTAAGGTCCCTCCCGACAGTGACCGTGAGGTGGGAACTGGGAAGTGGACAGTCCTGCCTCACTCCTGATTTCAACGGGAACCTTCTAACATTTCCCCCCTGAGAGGTTTTCGTAGGTTTTTGGGAGCTGCCTTCCTGAGGCCGAGGAGCTTGGCTGGGAATTTTCTTTGCTGTGTTCTGCTTTATCCCATCACCCGCCCGCCCCTCCGGCCCCTGGCCTTTAGACGGTGTCGTACATGGATGGCCACAGGGGCCGTTTGCTGATACAAAGCTATCTCAGCGCCCGAGAGGCACCCCGCGGTCCGGACGTGATTTTGAAAAGTTCTCAGTGCTTTGTGGCGGGGAGATATTAACTGCTGGTTCAGCATCTTTAAAATGAAACCAGTCTGTTCCGGCTTCTCTCCGCCTTCCCTGAGTCCGGCCGTGGTCACGTTTCCCGGGGAAGCTGGCCATTTTATCTGGTTTTGCCAGAGATTGTCCGGAGCCGCGTGTGGCGCCCTGGGACTCCCCCTTCGCCCTGCGGTGCCTCGGGGTGCCCCCTCCTCATGCTCACGTGCGCGCCTTCCCTTCCTGGTTAGTTACTGCAGCGTGAGCTCGTTTGCAGAACCCATTTTAACGTTGTTGGTCTTGTCCGCGGGTTTTGTGCGTGTTTTTGTTTTGTTTTATCTCCTTTTCCTTATCATTTGCCTGCTGTTTTTTTTTGTTTTTTTTTTTTAACTTGAGGCGTTGGGTTCATTGTCTGCTGTTTTGCAGTCGATGCCGAACTTGTTAAAACCGGGGGCCCTTTCCCCTTTCCTGCCATGAGACCCAGGCCCCAGTGTTGCCCGCCCGCCCAGCCCTGCGGCCCCAGCGTGTCTGGTCCTTGGGGTCGAAAGTGCTTCCCACTTTGCGTTCGAGTCCGTCTTTGACGCTGGAACTACCCGGCCGTGGTTTTGCGTCTCTGAGCATCTGCCCCCTATGAGCGTCCTCGGTTCTGCCGGGGCTGCGGAGGGGGGACCGTGGCTGGGGCCCACCCGTCAGAGACCCAGCTTCCTCCGCGTCCTCGTCTCCACGGCACACGCTCCCAGGCACGGCCCTCGGTCAGCGTCTGCGGTCAGGCCCCCGGGGCCCGGGGCCTCCCCACTCGCAGGGACTCCCAGGTGGCTTTGCAGCCCCCCTCTGCTCCAGCTGTCGCTCCCCCCTGGTTCTGCCCTTCCCCACGAAGCTCACATCACCCTGAGCCCGTGGAGCCCTGGCCAGCCGCCTCCGCTCCTGGGTGCCGCTGTGCCCCGGGGCAGCGTCTGCCTGCTGTCAGCACGGTGCTGCTCAATTGCCTTGTCACACAAGCCGGGGCGCAGGGCCTGGTGGTGGCACAGGCCGGGGGCCTGGCACGTATCACAGCGCCGCGTGTCTCCCTCGCTGCGACCGCGCGTGCCCATCACGTCGTGCGTTTGCACCGCGGCACGTAGCCCCATGTGTGGGGAGGGCCGGGCGGGGGCCGGGGTCTGAGTGTGCCGACGGGCACGAGTTGTGTGGGGGCGTCCACACGCAGGAGGCCGTGTGGGGAGGGGGCCTGTGTTGGGGTGCTCTCTGGGGTGCGCCTTGGTGGTGGGGTCCTGGCCCCCGCCCCCGGCGCAGGGCCTTCCTGGAGGCCGTTCCGTGAATGCCTGGCTGTGCAGGGCTGTGCGTCTTGATCCAATTTCTCTGATTTATATTTTCCATGATTCCGTTGGGTCAGGGTTTTCACATTTATTACACAGTGCGCACTGTTCTCTTATAACATAGAAAGAGCCGTCTGTCTGCCGGCCGCTCTCCCCGAAACGTGCCTTTCCGCTGCTTTCCTCCGGCTGCGCCCCCCACCCGGCCCCCAGCTCCCTCAGCCCCCGCATTTCTGTAAAGTCTCCCACTGTGTGCCGGGCCCCTCCTCCCAGAACCCCTCCAACGGCCAACACAGCCGCCCCAAACCGGTATAGAGCTGCTCTAAACCGGCCTCAGAGCCCCCAAACCGGCCTCAGAGCCCCCAAACCATCCTCAGAGCCCCCCAAACTGCCTTAGAGCCCCCCAAACCGGCCTTAGAGCCCCCCAAACCATCCTCAGAGCCCCCCAAACCACCTCAAAGCCCCCAAAACTGGCCTCAGAGCCCCCCAAACCACCTCAGAGCCCCCAAAACTGGCCTCAGTGCCCCCAAACCACCTCAGAGCCCCCAAAACTGGCCTCAGTGCCCCCAAACCACCTCAGAGCCCCCCAAACCAGCCTTAGAGCCCCCAAAACTGGCCTCAGTGCCCCCAAACCACCTAAGAGTCCCCCAAACCAGCCTCAGTGCCCCCCAAACCAGCCTCAGAGACCCCAAACCGGCTTCAGAGCCCCCCAAACCGCCTCAGAGCCCCCCAAACCAGCCTCAGAGACCCCAAACCGGCTTCAGAGCCCCCCAAACCACCTCAGAGCCCCCCAAACCACCTCAGAGCCCCCCAAACCATCCTCAGAGCCCCCCAAACTGCCTCAGGGCCCCCCAAACCAGCCTCAGAGACCCCAAACCGGCTTCAGAGCCCCCCAAACCACCTCAGAGCCCCCCAAACCACCTCAGAGCCCCCCAAACCCCCCTCAGAGCCCCCCAAACTGCCTCAGGGCCCCCCAAACCGCCTCAGAGCTGACCCAGGGCCCAGGAGCTTCCTGTGGGGCCCACAGACCCACTGAGCATGTGAGGGGCGTCCAAGGGCAGAACGAAGGAGCTCCCGGCCCCGCGCCCGCGGCAGAGTGTGGCCCCGGCTCCGTGGCCTCTGGGGCTGACCCTGGGAGAGCACCCAGAGTCTCCGGGGCCCTCAGTGCCTCTGCCCCCCTCTCACCCCCAGTGCCCCCCCACAAGCCAGCACACACCTGGTGGAGGGGAGTCTGACAGCTTTATTCACAGACCCCAGGGGAGGGGGGCCGCGAGGACAGGGACGTGGGGGGTGCTCGGGAGCCAGCCCCCCGCCCCCAGGCCCGGGGGCCAGACGCCGCCACGGGGGCTGCCCTGGCGCGTGGTCTCTGCCTCGGGGGCCTCTCTGGCTGCTCCTACTTCCAGCGCCCGCCGACCTTGCCCTTGGCCGTGGCCCCGGCCTTCTTGCTGCTGTAAAGGGGAAGCGAGTTGGCTTGAGCGTCAGGGTGTCCGGGGCCCTGGCCGAACCCCTTCCCCATTGTCCGGCCGGCCCCCGGCCCTCACAGCTCTGCCGCCCAGGCTGCTGCCGTCGGCCCGACCCCCCAGCACACGTTCCTGGCGCCGCCCAAGCAGCGACTCACCTGTGCCGGCCGGGCCAGGCCTGGGCGGCTTCGTGCCGAGGCGGTTAGAGTGTCAGGGGAGGGGCTGGCACAGCACTGGGACCCCCACCCCCAGCTCCCTCTGTGCCCCAGGGTCCTGACTTGGGGCCGACCCCGGCCCGCCCGGAGCTCTCTGCAGCGGGTGGCGGGCTCCCCAGGGACTTGGCTCTGGAAAGGACAAGCCGCCTGCCTCCTGGCTCCGGGGCAGCTGAGGCACAGGTCTGGCTACGGACTCGGGGCCTGGGAGGCCTCTGTCTCGCTTCAGAGTCTGTTACTTGGCCTGGAGAGGCCGCGCCCTCGTTGCCATGTCCTGCGGGAAGCAGCCTGGGAGCTCCTACATGCATGTCCCGCATACACACCATGCACATGCACACACACATGTACCTGCGCACACAGACACGCACACCTTGCTGAGTGGCCCGCTCTCGGGGGCCTGCATCAGCCCCTGCCCCACACGACCGAGCTAGGGAGGGAGGCCCATCCCGGGGAGCAGCAAGGGGGCAGAAAACACCCTTAAACGCTCCACCTCCAAGCCGCCTGCACTCCCTGGAGTGTGGCTGCTCAGGATCCAGAGCCCAGAGCCACGGCCCCCGGGCCCAGGGTGGGCACTGGCTCTCTGGGCTTCCCAGCAGTGTGGCCATGGGTCCCCTGGACCTTGGGGGCCAATCTTACAGACAGAGGCTCACTGTCCTGAGGAACCAGGGTCATAGAGGGCCTGGTGACAAGGCCCAGGCCTCCTCATTCCTGTCCCGGGCCACCTGGAGGGGACACACTGCTTGGATGTCCAGGAGCCCAGGCTGCCTTGCCAGGCTCGCCGCTGGCCTCCCCCATGCTGTCCTCCTGGGCTGGGGCCGTGTGCACAGGAGGCTGGGGTCCAGGGCGTGGGCCCCGCATGCTAGCTCGCGCGGCCAGTTGGTCGTGTCCCTGCTCTGCTGAGGGCCGGCGCCCCTGGGACTGGCTTGACTCGCCAGGCCCCGGGGGGTGGGCAGCCGTGCCCGTGGGTTGTGTGCCCGTGCAGAGCAAGGCGTCGGCAGGCTACTCACTGCTTCTGGGCCTGGTCGATGCGGCTCCTGAGGTTGGTGATCTGTGAACAACACGGACGACTTACCGTGGCGAGTCTGGACGGGGCCACGCGGGCACGGGCCGCACGCCCGCCCGCACCGCAGGCCTCTCCGGCGGCCCCGGCGGCCTCAGTGCCCCACGGGCCGCGCTCCCTTACTGTGCCTGTGGCTGGAGGACGCCGGCCGTGCCATGGCCCTGGGGCTCTGACTTACTGTCGCTGGCGCACTGAGACCCGGGCCGTGCCACACAGCAGCTCCGGAGCTGGCACTTACCTTCCTGCCTCGGCAGGATGTGGGCCACGGGCATGGCGGGAGGGAGGCTTGCAGACGGAGCCGCCGCCTCTGGTGGCCACCGAGCTCAGAGCCGCCCTCCGCTCCCTGACCCAGTGGCTCCCTCCTCCTGACTGCCTGGAGGGGAGGGCAAGGCCCGTCCCCATCTGCCCACAAAGAGGGCAGGTTCACCCGGGAGCAGGGTGCAGGAGAGGGGAGGCCTCCGTCACCTCCATGCCCGCTGCTGCCAACATCCTCTCTGACCCAGGTTTTGCCATGCGAGAGGCTCGCCGTGCACCACATACCACGAGCCTGGGCCTGGGCGGCCGGCTACTTACAACTTGGCCAGCATCTCCACTCTGGCCCGGGCAGTCATGATCTGGAAAGACCAAGACGGTTACGGGCTGGGTGGGTGGCTGAGGCCTAGGCCCCGCAATGCCCTGGGCTGGCCCGGGCCAGGACCCCCGTGCCTCTCCCCGCCCCGGGACCCTCCAGGGCCGTGCCCGGCACGTCAGAGGGAAGGGCTGGTCTGGCTCTGGGAGCACGAAGCCCGTTCCTGCAGGCAGCCCGCTGGGGAGCGTGGAGAGAGGGCCGCACTGCCCTGGGCCCGGCCCTGCTGGCCTGCAGGAGTGTGTGCTCCGGGGGTGGGGTGGGGGGGCAGGGTGGGTAGGGTGATCCTTTTGTTGTTGGAGGCGAGGAACCCGGGGCCCGAAGGACCAGTGACTTGCCCAGGGCTCAGCGCTCCTGAGAAGGAGCCAGGATTCGCCCAGTTGTGGTTCCGGCCCTCCAGCACCCTCCGGCCAGTGGCTGGTGGAGATGGCAGCCTGGACCGGTCTCCCCAGGGGCCGGGGGAGAGCGAGGGGCAGGCACCAGGCCTGCTGGTGAGGCTGGAGGCAGCGGGGTCTGCGAGCGGCAGGTGAGCCAGCGGCACCGGCACCCTTCCCGGGTCCACGCCAACTCGGGCCAGGGCCGGGTCGGCTCAGGGACGGCGAGCCCCTCGCAGGAGACTCGAGGGGCCGCCGTTCTGGGAGCACAGTCCCAGCCCCGGGCCCCAGCTGCAGGGTGGGGCGCAGGCACCCTGCCTGCTCTGGGCGGGGTCCCCAGGGGCTCTGAGGAAGCAGATTTGGGGGTCGGGTTGGCAGAGAAGGCCTTGTGTGGAGGACACCCCAGGGCCAGGGGACCTCTTGATTCAGAAACTGGCCTGAGGCCTCTGCCCGCTGCCCCCGGGGCCGCCCTCAAGCAGGCGCATGGCTCAGGGTCCGCGCGTGGGGCCTGCCCGTGGGGACGTGGGCGCTCGGCTGGCGGGAGAGCCCCGGACGGCCCAGGTGCCTGCACTCACGTCGTATTTCTGGCGCTTCAGCTTCTCCGAGAAGTCGTACTTGTCCGTCTCCAGTTGGTACAGGGTGTCCCATAGCTCCTTGGCTTTGTCCCTGGAAGCGGCCAAGTCGGGCAGCTGAGCCCCGGCAGGCAGGGCCCTGGCCACCCTCGGTCCTCCGCCGGCCTCACCGAGAGCCGCCCCAGCGACCCGAGGAGACCCCTAGGCGGTGGGTTCAGAGAGGGCCCCCCCGCCCCCTGTCCGCCGCCTGGGCGCGGCCCCTCACCTCAGCTTGTCCTCGCTGAGGTGGTCGATGTTGAGCGGCTTGCGTCTCTCGGCCAGCACCTTCTTCTTCATCTCCCGGGCGGTCTGCTTCTTGCCTCGCTTCTGGTCAGCCTGGGGGGACACGCGAGGGGCCGGACTCAGGAGGGGGGACGCCGCGCGGCTCAGCCCCGGGGCCGGAGGCCGGGGTCCGGAAGCCGGGGTGCGGCAGCCAGGCCGCCCGGCTCCGTGCGCTCACCTTGGCCAGGTAGCTGCTGTAGTTGGCGCCCATGGAGGACAGGGCCTTCTTCTTCTTCAGGTCGTCCTCGGCTCTCCGCTTGGCGTCCTCCTCCTCCCTGCGGGCCTTCTCCTCCTGCAGAGACCCCGTCCCACGACTCAGGGCCGGCCAGGTGCCCTTCCCCGCAGGCCCCCGGGCCCCCGGGCCCGCCCTCTCCAGAAGCTCCGGTCGCGGGCAGGGCCTGCCCTCTCCCAAGGGTGCTGCAGGGCTCTGGTCACTGGCTAAGGCTGGGGACCCTCAGCAGCAGAAGGAGCAGGGGCCCTGGCGTGCCCGTGGGCCTGTGGTTGGGGGGCAAGAAGGGCACAGCCTCACCGCCAGCCTGTTCTGGCGCTCCCTCTCCTTCTCGGCGCGGATCCTCTGCTGCTCAGCCCTCTCCGCGCGGCGCTTCTCCTGCGGCCGGAGGAGTGGGTCAGCCCAGCCCGCGGACCCGGCCCCTCGGAAAGGGACCGCCGCCCGCCCCCTCCCGGACTGCCCACGCACGATTCTCTCCTTGAGCGCGATCAGCTCTTCTTCCTCCTTCTTGCGGGCCTCGAAGTGGCTGTCGATGAGGGCCTGCAGCTCCATGAGATCTTTGTTCTGCCGCTTCTTCTGGATGTCCTGTGGGCGAAGCAGCCGTCAGCCCCACCCTCCTCGCACCTCCGTCCTGCCCGGCCCCCCTGTGCTCCAGCAGAGCAGCCCTGACTCCTCCGGCCACCACGAAAGCTGAACGCAGCAAGGGATCCCCGAGTCACAGGATAGGAACGGGACCCCCCACACACACCCACCCGTGAATGAGTCCGGGCCCTGCACAGCTGTGAAGTCATCAGGACCCCTCGGATGAACTAGCTCTGACAAGGCCCTGTCCCCATTCTGAGATGTCCGGCATGAGCCAGGCAGAGAGGAAACTGGTGAGCAAGATAATTTGTTGGAGGGACATATGGATGGTGGATGGATGGATGATGGATGGTGGAGGGGTAGATGGATGGGTGGATGGGTGGATGGATAGATGGATGGAGAGGTGGATGGATGGGTTGATGAGTGGTGGATGGATGGGTGGTGGATGGGTAGGTGGATAGATGGGTAGGTAGATGGATGGGTAGGTGGATAGGTGGGTAGGTGAGTACATGGATTGGTGACTAGCTCAGTGGGTGGGTGGTGGGCAGAAGGACAGATGGAGAGCAGGGGAGAGAGATGTCATGAAGGGAGAGGTTCCCTCTGGCGCAGGAATGAATGAAAGGGAGGGCCAGCCTGGGGTCAGGAAGCTCTGGCTCTGGATAACTGAGAAATGACCTTGTCAAGCCTGTGGCCGGGGGTTGGGGATGGAGACGTGTTGATCCAGGTTCCACAAACTTACATCGAAGTCTACTTTCTCCCCTTCCGGGATCTTAGGAGCCGTGAGTCTGGAAAAGAGAGAGGCTCATGAGAGGGACAAGTGGGGGCCCCCCAGAGAGCTGGCCTGGCCCTAGGCTGGCCCTCCCACCCTCTCACCCTGGCACCTGGCTGAGGGCACATTGCATGACCTCTGTCCTTTTTTTAAAAAAAGTTTTTAAAATATGTTTTTATTGATTTTAGAGAGAGAGGAAGGAAGAGGGAGAGAGATAGAAACATGGATGGAGAGAAACATCGATCGGCTGCCTCCTGCACGCCCCCCACTGGGGATCAGGCCTGCAACCCGGGCCTGTGCCCCGACGGGGAATCCAAACAGTGACCTTTTGGTCCAGGAGATGACCCTCAACCAACAGAGCCTCGCCGGCCGGGCCCTGACCTTCGTCCTAACAGATGTATAACCCCCTGTCCCCGGGGTGGCTCAACCCCCTGGAAAAGGTTTCAGCCTCTTGGTGTCCCTCTGGGTGGCCAACTCCTGTCCATCTCAAGGGCTCTGCCACCCCCGTCTGTCCAGGGGGACACCCTTGGTTTCTTCCTCAAACAAATAAACCAATGCCAGGAGGTCAGGCCAGAGGCAGGGTGGTCACCGCAGGCGCCCCGGGGGTCACGCGTCTCCGTGACCTTTGCCTTTCTGTGGCCCCACTTTCATCTTTCTTTCTGGGGACCCGGAGGGAGGGGGCTGGGCAGAGAGCAGTTTGGAGAAGAAGCGAGCCCCCCGCCCCCCAATCCGGCGGCCGTAAGCCTCCCCTCCCCCTCCTCCAATGCATTCCAGATGGAGCAAAGAGTTAAAACGACAACAACAATTTTTTAAAACAAGCCGTTGAAGAAAGTGGAACTGAATATCGATCAAACTGCTGGACCGGGAAAGGGTTTTCTGAGCTCAGAAGGTCCCGCTGAGGGAAAGGTGGCCAGATGACTCCACGCAAATGAAAAACTTATGTATGTGAAAAAAGGCAGAAATGGGAGAGGGGGGAAAAGAAAACCCAACCCAGACTAGAAAAATATTTTCAGCAAATACAGAGAAGACTTATATCCTTATGCAAACGGATGATTAAGAAAACAGAGAGCTGCCTGCGTTAGATAAATGGGCAGAGGCCGTAAGCCACCAATTCTCCAAAGGAAGAAAGAGGACCAGTTTAACAAACAGAGGGAGCTTTGCCTGCAGTAATCAAAGGAATGCAGGGAAAGCAGCCCTGAGAGGCCCCTTCTCATCCATCAGCGCTCCCTGGGCGCAGCGGTGTGGGGCGCAGGCCCTGCTCACGTCCACGTCGGAGACCGCGCTGGCAAGCCCCTCGCGGAAAGCCATTTGGCAGGGATGTCAAAAGCCTTAAGAGCGTTCATACTCTTTGACCCATTAATTCCAGTTCTGGGAATGGGGCCTAGGGAAATAACCAGAAAGACAGAAAATGCTTTCCACCCAGCGTTATTTATGATAGTAAAATATTGGGCGCAGCCGGCACGTCCTGCGCTGGAGGAATGGTTAGGAAAATTATGGTTTGTCCGATTGATGGAATATTATGTGGCCATTCAAAATATTTAAGAAGACTATGTAAAAACATGGAAAAATACTTATGAATGGTGCTACATTTTTTAAAAAAGCAGAACTCAAGGTTCTATAGACAGCCCAGGGTTTGAAAAACAGCTCCGGGTTTAAATCTTTTTTTCCGAGCCCAATGCATGGAAAGAGTAGGAAGAAATAAGCCTTTTTATTTCTCTCCCCTTTCCCGCAGTCTGGCTGGCTGGGTGGGAGTTATAGATGGACTTTTTTTTTCTTCTTCTTCTTCAGTGGACTTTTATGTATTTTCCAAATTTTCTTTAATGAGGTGTTTTATTTTCATAATGAAAACACAAACATTTTTTTAAAACTAGAAAATATCTTGTGATCCGGCAGCTTTACTTAAAATTGCTGACAAATAACGTGGCAGGGACGGGGAAGGGCTGGCCCTGGGCGCCGGGCGCCCCCGGCGGAGCCCGCGCGGGCGGGCGGGCGCGGAGGCCCCGCATTCCAGCCCCGCCGAGCACACAGGCGCGGACGTGCAGTCACGTACCCCGGGCTGTGGCTGACGTGCTTATCGCCGGAGAAGTCAGAACACTCGGATTAAAAAAACATCCCTGAAATCTCACAAATGCGATAAAGGCGGGAAGGACCCTCCCTGCCGGGGGCCCTGCTTCCAGCCGGAGGGGCTCGCAGGCCCCGGGGCAGCGGGAGGTCACGGAGCCTGGTCTGGGCTCGCCGTGGCTCCCAAGCGGGTTTCAGGGACGAGACCCTCCTCCCGGGCACCCCACTTTTGTGCCTCTTTCCTGTCTCAGGCCCTGGGAGACCCCACAACACAGGGGAGATGTGAGGGGGGCCCAGAGAGGGTACGTGGAGCGCCATGGCCCCCCCCTCTCGATGCTTCTTCTCCCCCAACTCCCGGTCCCCCTCCTTCCTTGGGCTGGCCCCCCCGCCCCCCGCAGTAAGTCCTCCTGGCCTGCACTGAAAGACCAGGGCTGAGCCCACCCCACTGGACCTGAGTCCGTCCGCCTGTCCCTGAGGACAGAGCGCCCAGGTAGAGTCTGGTCCCCGGCTGTGGGGGAGGCACCGACTGCCCAAACCACCCCGTTCTCAGAAAGCCGGCACAGGACAGCTAGAATGTCCCACGGCAGGTCCAGGAGCCACGGAGAGGCCCCTTTCCCTCAGGGTTTGGTGCCAACGCATCCCCCACGGAGCCAAATGCAGCGTCTTCCCTGGGGGCACCCGGGCCCCAGCCCTGGGGGTGGCGGTTTCCTGGGTGACCTGGTCCCCAACCAACCTGCACACGGCTTCCTCCCACCCGCTCCAGCCTCACACCCCAGCCCGCGCCCCCCACCCCGGCGTCCAGCCTGGCCTGGGCCCCACACTCACTTGGGTCTTGGCTTCTCCTCTGGTCACCACCGCACCAGCCAGCGTGGGGAGAGGGGAGAGAGACCACGTGAGACGGGGGTCCCCTCCTGCCTGCAGGCCCTGGGGTCCCCCGGCTCCTGCTCTGCAGCTGAGCCCCGCACCCACTCTACCAACCACCAGAGGAGGGCTTGTCCCCACTCTGGGTCTGAAGAAATCCCTGTGGGTTCTGGGGAGGGGAGTTCAGGGGGGACCAGGACACAAAGAGGGAGAAGGGGTGAAAGGGAGAAGGGGAAGCAGAAGCAAGAAGCACTTGGGGGAGGGTGGGGGACGGGGGCCAGGGAAGACCAGAGGCAGGAGGGGATGGGAGCTGGATGCGGAAGGAGAGGGTCTGATGGAGGGCGACGCGGGGAAGAGGAGAGGAGAGAGCACCCCTTGCCCCAGCTCCTGCCTGCTGGCTGGTCCCCACGACCACCTCCCGTCCCCTTGTGCCTGCGGACACTTCAAGGGGACAGCGCCCGCCCGTGAGGCCCCAGCCCAGCCTGTCCTTGGAGGGAGAGGGATGGAGAGCTGGCGAGACGGAGCGCAGGCGGCCAGCGGGCAAGCGCGTCCTCCCCTCTCGCGGGCACCATCGCAGCACCAAGGCCCTTACCTTCCTCGTCCTCCCGCTCCTCCTCCGCGGCGTCTTCTGGGCAAAGCGCACATGCAAGAGAGAAGCCAGCGAGGCTGCGGAGCGAGGACACGGCAGGGACGGGAAGGCAGGACTGGGGCAGCGCCTGGACCCCATAGTGCCTTCAGCTGGGGCCAGAGAAGGCTGTCCGGGGTGGGAGCGGATGTGGCCATGCTGCGGGCCAGGTGGCCTGGGAGACACCCTCCCCGCTGGGGCCTGAAGTGAGGGGCGACCCTGGGCGGCCGTGGGTGCCGGCCGCTGGTTGGGGGCACCTTGGGAGGCCGAGCACCTCCCCACACGGTACCCTTGGTTCTGGGGGGCGGCTCTGGGGCCCGGCTTCTAGGTTTTGCTGGTTGAAGCCCAGTGGGTCCAGAGCCATCAGCTGAGCGAAGCCCGCTGGTGCTCGGGCCTGTGCAAGGGCTAAACCCACCAAGCTGGAGCGTCCGCCACGTGCCCGGGGCCACGGAGCCCAGGCCTGCCCCTCCGGTGGGGGGTGGTGCTGCCTCGCCAGGGAGCCTGCCCCTGACCCGAGGGGCCTCTCCTTCCTCCTCTCTCTGCCTCCGCTGTGCCGGGGCCTGCAGATCTGAGCTGCCGGCCCGACCGGGTTGCCCTCGCAAGGGGCTGCTTCCTTTGAGCCTCCGCACCCACAGCCTGGGGAGGGCCCGGCAGCCCTGGTGAGAAGCCAGCTCGGAGCCCCAGCTCCTTCCGCTGCCCTTGGCTGCAGCCAGCAGGCCCCCTGGGAGTGGGTGGGGGTCTGGTCTGGGGTGCCCTCGGCAGGTTGCCCCTCGCGCGCCCCCAGCCCAGGGGTCGCCATGGTTGCTTAGGAACCAGCAAACAGCCCTTTGCAGGGGGCCCAGCGTCCCCCTCACCCAGCGCCTGGGGCCGGAGAGCCATGAGCCTGAGCCAGCGCGGGGTGCGCTTTGCGAGCCGGAAGCTGGTGGAGGGGCAGAAGGAGGGCTGCTGAGGGGCTGGGCATCTGTGGGTGCCCGGCTGGGGGAGCAGCTGGCAGGGCCGGAGTCTGCAGGGGCAGGGCCAGGCCAAGAGCTGGGGGGGGCAGTGGCCATGCTGCAAAGCCCTGGGCAGTGGGCAGCAGGGGCCTGGCGTCCCGTCCCCTGCCTGTCGTCTCTGTCTGTCTGCGGCGGGGCTGGTTCCGGGACCCGCAGCCCCTACAAGCCTGGTCCCTGGCACCTCTGCTCTCCCACCACGCAGGTCCCTTTGTCTCACGGGGGCCTCTCTGAGTCCAGGGAAGGGAAGACCGTTTGGGGGTCATGCTTGGGGTTCACCGAGGCGTCATGTGAGCGAGGGAGCTGAGGAGAAGGCCACCTGGGCCCCTGGCTGGAACCCTCACCCCAGGGGGCTCCTCACACCCGGGCACGTCAGGCTCTGACGCCGGCGACGGGTGGGTCCCTGGGAACTCACGCTTGCCTATTTGCAGGCAAAGGCCCGGCTGCTCTGGTGTTGCTGCGCCCACTCGGGCTGCGGCCCCACCCCCGCTGCCTCACGCCCCCCCCCCCCCCCCCCCCGCCGCCTCACGTCCCCTCTTCGGTTTGCTGTCTGGGGCAGGGTGTAGGCCGCTCTGCTCTTCTCCACCCGACCCTGGAGGATCCAGAGGGTCTCAGTGGACCCCAGCACCATCCTCCAAAGACCCTACCCTAGGCTTGGCCTCCAGAAGGGCCACCCCCAACGTCCTGCTGGCGGCCTGGGAAGGGCCTCACCACACCCCTGTATGCTTCCTGCTGGGATGGGGGGCAAGAGGAAGGCTGTACCCCACCATGAGCCCCACTGAGCCAGCACTGCAGGCCTAACCTGTCCCCACTGGGTCCCAGCCCAGAGGAATGGGGTGAGAGTCACACAGGCAGGCAACGAGGAAGGGAGGGAGGGAGGGAGCATGGAGCAGGGAGCAGCTCAGCCTGGGACGGGGACAGCATACCTTCCTGGACCTCCTCTGTGGATGGACGGACGGACGCAGCGCATGTGGGGAGAGAGGGGAGAGAACGGCTGTGACTGGGCAGAGGCGGGCGGGGGCAGGGACAGGCAGGGGCAGGGGCAGAACACGCTGTGAGTAGGTTACACGGCCTCTTGTTCCTTCGGAGCCAGGCTCCTGCTCCACCCACACATGGCCACGTGTGCACACGCACCCACACGGGACTGAAGTCACGGCACATACCTGGTTCATGAGCTTCAGGGGCTAAGGAGGGCGCGGAACAAGAGGCAAGACCACGGGTCAGAGGTCAAAGGAGAAGGATCCGAGGTTAATGGACACAGCCCGTCACCACGCGAGAGGGTCAGTGGCCGCGGCCGAGGGGTGGCATGCGGGAGGCGAGCAGGACACGGTCAGTGCTGACCCGGTGTGGGCACCCAATCCTACCCCTGCCTCGCAAACGGGGAAACCCAGGCTCAAGGGGAAGCTTCGGCCCCCGGCTCTCGCTTTTGTCCTGACTCCAACGCTTTGGCCATGGGGACGGGCACTGAGGCTCCGGCCAGTGCTCAAGCCCCTGGGAGGACGTCCATGCGGGGCCCAGAGGCCACCTCGGGGCTGCACTACGGTGGCACCAGGAGCCGGGACGGACAGGGCCTCCTGGGCCGGGTGCAGGGGCGGCCAGGGGCCGATGCATGGGCGGGAGCGCAGCCCTCACTCTGAGGCGCGGCCGGCTGCAGGGGCGGTGCCTCCATGGCCCTCTGCTCACCCAGATCTGGCCGGGGACCCTGACCCAGACGAGGGGTCAGAGGTCGTGTGGCCTCACCGTCACCCACCTGGGGCTCTTTTCAGGGATGAAGAGGCCAGGCCTCGTCTCACCTCTGGTCCAGCAGCCCCTCGCCCGGTGACCCTCCCAGGGGAGTGCCCAGTCCTCAGGGTCCCCCCAGTCTGGTCCAGCGTGGGGAGTGGTTAGTGTGTTATGTGGGGGCCACATGTGGGGCCCCTTAGCCGGCTGGTGCCTCGCTGTGTCTGGGCCCTGGCCCCCCATCCTCGCATGGGCTCCAGCCAGGCCAGGGCCCCCCATGGGGACCAGAAGTCCTGTGCGCTCATACCTTCCTCCTGGACTTCTGCGGCTGAGGGCGGGCGGGCGGAGGAGAGAGGAGAGCGTTAGGCCAGGGGCACACGCAGCCTCCGGGTGGTCACTGTGGACCGGGCCCGGGGCAGGTGGGCTGCGGGGAGGGTGCGAACCGGGCCCTGGACCCGCGGACTCACCTTCCTCCTGGGCCTCCTCTGAGCCGGGCAGCGGGGGCAGCGGGAGCAGCGGGGGCAGCGGGAGAGAGGGAGAGAGGGGCAAGGACAGTCATTAGCGGCGAACGGGGCCGGCGGGGAAAGGAGGCGGCACGGACAGGGGCTCAGAGACCTGGCCTCAGCCTGCTCTGCAGGGCCACCTCCTCTCGGCTCTGGGGGACCCCGAGTCCCTCTGCCCTCCCAGGGCCTGCGCCCCGAGGGCCTGGCTACGTCTTGCTCTGCGGGGCCCAGAGGTGAGGACAGGGGACGAGACCCGCGTGTTACGAGGGAACGCCGACCCAGGAGGAGGCCGCGTGGGGGGCGGCCTCGGGGTGTGCCCGAAGGGGACCCGTTAAGGATCGGCTCCCCGGGCCCACGTTCCCCGCTCCGAAAGTCTCTGCTTTCAGCAGAAAGAGAACTGTTTCCCTCGCGTTGTTAGGGGAGCCGAGTGTTTTCAAAATATTTTCCAAACAGAGCAGGCGGAAGGCCTCCCGGGGGAGCCCCGCTGGTGAGGGTGCACGAAGGCACGCGTTCCCAGGGCCCTGCGGTGCCAGGCTTCCGCGGCCTCCCCTCCGAGCCTGAGAACCGCCTCCCTGCAGGGTTCCCAGGTGCGCGCCCAGGCAGGGCCTGGAGGTTCCCACGGAGGCAGAGGCCGGGCGGGCGAGGGAGGGGGCTCCAGAGGGTGCCCCGAAGGTTACCCACGGCCTGGGGTGGGGGAAGGGGGCGCTGCGCCAGAGCGAGCTGGAGACGGAGGGACAGAGGGCCGGGCCTGCGATGCAGACCCTGAATATTAACGAAGGTGAGGGTGTTAATGGCCGAGTCCCAGCTAACTGCACACGGCCGGGCGCGATGAGGGTGAAGGATTAATGAATGATTAATGCGTTCGCGTCTATTAATCAGTTAAAGAGATGGGAAGTCAGCTGTGACCGCAAATGGGAATTAATGGTGAGGAAGGAGGATGGCTAATTGTTGGGCTCCAAGGGGCTGGAGGGTCCTCAGGCCGAGCGGATGGAGCGGATGAGAGGTCGCGTTCAGGGGGCGGCTACGCACTCACCTTCCTCCTCGTACTGCTCTGCAATGGGGAGAAGAAAAGACAGGAGCCTGTTAGCGGGGCGACCCCAGGGCTGGCCGGGCCCCAGAGGAGGAGGCGGCTCTGGGGGTGACAGTGGCTTTCGGGGGGGCCCGGGAGCCTGGGCATCTCTGTCCCACTGGGGGGCATGGCGGAGAGTGGTGGGACCTGCAGAGCTCCCTGGGGCCGGGCTGCCCGACTGCCTTGGGGTGCAGGCTGGGTGGGGTGCAGGCTGGGTGGGGTGCAGGCTGGGTGGGGTGCAGGCTGGGTGGGGTGCAGGCTGGGTTCGGAAGGGCCCACATCTCGAGGACGTCACCGTTCAGAAGGAGGAGGCCTCGGTGCAGGCAGGGGGGTGATCTAGGGCCCACGGAACGAGGCCAATCTGGGGCTTGCAGGCAGGGGTCCCCAGGGGAGCCCCGCCTCGAGACACGCATGTCCCCAGGGGCCGCGCCGGGGGGAAGCAGCAGGACACTTACCCTCCACCTGTTCACTGTGGGAGAGAGAGAGGCAGAGCGTGAGGGCTTTCGCTCAGCTCAGGGGGGTCTCACCAACATAGTCAGGGCCCGGGGTCCCCAGGCAGGCGAGGGGGGGGGGCTCTCTGACCACTACTCACACTTCCTCGTCCGACATGGTGGCGGGCTGTTTCTGCGGGGAGACCAAGGCCAGAGTTAGGGCTGCCTCGGTCCAGAGGGGTTCAAGTGGGGCGGGGCTGGGGGTGTGAGGGGCATCTGCGGGCAGGGTCAAGGGCCGCAGCTCTGGCCTCGGGCAGGCCCACTCCCACCCTGGGGCCACCTCCTGAGGCCTCTTGCTTTCTCCAAGGCCCCAGGCTGAGACCTACCACCCCGTCTTCCTCCCCTGGCTCCAGCCTGGAGCTGGGACTCCCCGGGCTGCTGGGATGTTGGGAGGTTGTGCGGTCCACCCCGCCCAAGCGGGTCCTGCCCGTCCAGGCTGCTCTGGGTGGTCTTGCCTTTGGGGCGAGGTGGGGGCTCCTTGGCCCTCCCACCTTCCGTCCCCACTGAGCCCCTGTTCCCGGCGTGAGCCCCCAGCTCCCTTCTCTGACCCATGGGTTCCTGCAAGGACCCACGTTCTCCCACGTGCGCCCTGAGGTCCCCCGTGTGCCCACAGCCCCCTGCGGGTCCCTCTTCCCGAATCACGAGGTGCCCAAGCTGTCCTTTGTCTCTACCTCATCCCTCCAGGCAGCCGCCCGCGCCCTGAGCTCAGGGGAACAGATGGGGGCCATTTCCCTCTGTGTCCCCACATACACACACACACATGTTGCTGGACGGAGTGGTCGGCCCCATCCCGCCAGCTCCCCCCGCCCCCCGCTCGCCCCCCGGCTCTCCCGCCCGCTTTCCCAGGCCCTGTGCAGGCTCTTGAGTTTGTCAATGTCTGCGGGGACGCTCTGCGTCCGGGCTGCACGTGTCCAGGTGCGGCCGGCGCCGGGCCAGCGTGCTCGAGGACCGTTTTCCGGTGAGCTGGCCACCGCTCACGCCCGGGGCGGCCAGGGCCTGGGAACGCTGGAGCAGCTGCAGGAGATTGCCGGCCTGGGGTTTGAGACAGCCCAGCGCCTGACAGCCCATTACAGCTCACTTGAAGACAATAGTTATGGCCTCCCCGGGGGAGTTTTGTATAAGAAAAACACGCGTTCATCATCGAAAAATGCATGCACGTCGCATTGCTAAGGTGGGAGCAGCTCTGCAAAGCTGGGTCAAGAATGTTGCTTTTCCCAGAGCAATTTCAGCACCATGCATCATTAAGCAGCCGCTCCGAGAGCCTCCAGGCAGCGGAGGCCCTTCCCATCCCCAACCCTCTTCCTGGAATCCGCTGCTCCCCCAGTTCCAGCCTCCGGCCACGTCCTCGGTGGGAGGGGGGTCTCACGGCTCCTGAGCCCCCCCCACCCCCCGCACCAGCCTGGACCCTGGGGCCACTCTCAGGAGGGTCAGGGGGAGCCGGGGCCTGGCCCTGCCGTGCCCACCTCTCGCCCTGGCAGCACCCAACACCTGTCAGCCTCCTTCAGAAGGGGGGGCACAGCCCCAGCCCAGACGCGGGTTATTTTTAAGGAGCCGGTGGCAGCTGAGGTGTCTAGAAATAGGCACCGGGGTCAGCCAAGACGCCTCTGCCCAGAAACACAAGATGGTGGGAGGGGGGCTTGTGGGGCAGCTGCCCGCTCGGGTCTTGGCCAGGCCGGTCCTGCTCCGTGTCCCCATAGGTCTCCCAGGCCGCCTGAGTTCCTCTGTCCTTCTGGGGGGAGCCCCAGGGGCACCGGGGGGGAGGGCTCCAGAGCTCCTGGGGGTTCCGGGGTGTCGGAGGCAGTAAAGTCCGCTCTCCACGTGGGGAAACTGAGTCTCTCGGGCTCCTGCTCCTCCACCTCGTGAAGTGGCAAGGGCACCCCGCCGACGGCCCCATGCCGCGCCCCGCCCTGTCCATCGAGGAGGGGCCGAGGAGGGTGCTCGGGGCAGGGGATGGCACGTCCAAGGCCGAGGAGGAGGCCAGCTGGCCCTGCGGTCCTGCCCTCGAGGGTGAGGGTGGAAACAGCCTCTGAGGTCAGCATTCCTTGGGAGACACACACCCTCCTTCCCGGGTGACAAGACGTAGCTGGGGGGGCCGGGGAGGGGGGACACAGGAGGCCCTGCCACTCACTGCCGTGGGCCCTGACCAGGTCCCCCAGCACCCCGCCCCCCCCCCCCCGGCCCTGTCCGCTCCCGTCCTTGGCTGCCTGGGTCCCAGCCACCCTGCCCGGCGGCCACTCCTGGTGGCCTGGACACCCCGCCTGGGTGTCGTCTGTACAAATGGCGGCATTAGAGCCACGGCCACTGGGACCCCAGAGCCCCGGAGGCGCCCGTCTCGGCCACTTTGTCTCCGATCCCTCAGCTCTCTCCAGCTCCAGCCTGAGGACCCTCCGCTCACCCAGGCCCTTCCAGAAGGTTCCCTTCCTCCTCAGGCCTCCGCTGCCTGGTGGCATCCCAGTGTGCCCCTGTGGTTCTCCCGGCCGCGACACTTAGAATTGAGACTCTGGGCCGTACCCACCTGGCTGAGTCTGGAGAAAGGGCTGCAGCTCCCTGTGGACAGGACCGGTTCGGGCGCTGCCCTCTCGGCCCCACACCCTTATGTTATAGTGACATTTGATCTTTCCCAGCAGCCCATTGGCCAAGGCTGGGTGGCCGGGGCCGTGCCCACGCGGGTCCCTTACCAAGTATAGGAATAGCCCAGGAGGAGGCCCAAGGAGGTGAGGACGGGGCGAGTCTGCTGAGGAGAAGGGCCTCCGCCCCCAGGAGGTGTCAGCTTCTATTTTTATGCCCCGACAGCAGGCACATTCTTAGCGGTTGAGGAGGACGAAGGAGGGATTGGGTGGCCACGGGGACACACAAGCCTTCTCCTTGGACCAGCCAGGTGAGGGGTCCCCAGCCCAGGTGCCCCTCTGTTCCTGGTGACAGTGGGGTGCACATGACACAGTGCCCCAGCCCACCTACCGGCTCCTCAGAGGAAGTGGCCAGGGCTTGGAGACCCCCGTGGAGTGGAGGACCCCGAATCCTCAACGAGGCCCCCCTCGCAGGCAGGCCACAGCCAGGCCTGACCTGGTCCTCTGGGCACAGGCCACTGAGGTGTGGGGCGTACCCAGGTGAGAGGGACAAGTGACTGCTGGGCCTGGCACCCCCCCGTCCCCAGGCCAGGGGCCACCCCTCTGCCGTCAGCCCAGAGCTCCTGGCCCGGCTCGGTGTGCCCCTCACAGTGGGCTTGGCCTCGTGCCCGTGGGTCCCCCCTTTCTTTTCAGGACTCCAGGTGGCACCGTCCAGCCAGCACACATCTCGCTCCGACAGCGGGCACATTCTTAGGGCACAGTGAGGCCACAGGTCCCCATGGCCCTGCCCCTCAAATTAAGGAGACCAAGTCACGGAGTGGGTGAGAGCAGCCTGGCACCTCCTTCCAGACCCCCCCGGCTCAGGGAGACAGATGAGGCGGCTGCACTCTAGACCTTGGCGGCAGGGGTGGCAGGGGGGCCTGCCTGGGAGCTGGCATGCCCGGCCCTGCCCCACTCTGTGCCCACCCCGGGCCTCAGAGGCCCTCGGAAGGCTTTTGCTGCACCCACCCGACCCCTGCAAGTTGGAGAGAAGGCCAGGGACCCTAGGGAGGCAGGGATGTACGCGTGGTCCCTAGCCAGAGGAGGCAGGTGGAGGCCCCCCCTGCCCACCTCCCCGAGGGCCGGCAGTGGGGAGCCCCGGAGGCCGGAGCTGGGGGGACGTCCCTACCCTCCTGGGCGGAACTCTGGGCCCCTCTGGCCCGACGTTCTCCCCTGCACCGGTCCAGGTCCTTGGTGGGCAAGGGTTTGTTGGGCCCCATGCAGCCCTGACCCTCGGCCACTTTGCACCCACTCTCTGCCCAGTGGGCTCTGTAAGCCTCGAGCCACCCCCTGCTGTCATCCCTGAGGTGGGGGGTGCTTCCCTCCTCAGATGGGCTCCTCTCACTCTGCCAACAGCCCTAGGACCTCCCCAAGCACCGAGGCAGGGACACGCACAGGATAGCGTCTGGGGCAGCTGGCTGTCTGTAGGCCCTGCTGGAGAGTGGCCTGGGAAGCCCCGTGCACCCAGGGAGCTGCCCGCTGCCCCTGCCCCACGCTGGGCCCAGGGGGCTCCCAAGGGCTGCACCTGCAGTGGCCCCGCTCGGCCAGCAGAGGAGGGTGGCTGCCCACGCAGCGGCGTGGCCCCTGGCAGGTGCTCTCCGTGAGCGGGCTGAGCCAGAGCACGGGCGCTGAGGTCAGAGGGACGGGACAGGTTTTATTTTGGGCATCAGTGACCTCCCCTCAGGCGCCAGGCCCATGGTACGGCCGGACACACCAGCAGGCACTGCTGGCCAGGCGGCGGGACTCAGAGGGCCTCCAACAGGTAATCCACACTCGTCCCCGGGCCTGGCTGGGCCGGGGTGGGCGAAGAGGGGGCAAGGCAGGGCAGGGCCTCAGGGGAGCTGGAAGGGCACTGAGGCGAGGGAAGGGGTGGCCCAGCCCGGGTTGTGGTGGCGACTGGTCTTCACTCCAGGAAGAGTGTGAGGGCTGACTGCAGGGCCTCCGCCCGGGGATGGTGTGGGGGGGCTGAGCAGAGCCGGGGAGGGGCGGCTCCCAAGTGTCTTGGTGCCAGCTGTCCTTGGAGTGACCTTGGGGAGGGCAGGGGTCCCTAGATCTTGGCCTGGCCCTCAGTGTGCGTGGTTGGGGGTACTGTGGCCCGAGAGCCCTGAACTGACCTGGGTGCCAGCTGGGCTGCATCTGCCAGGCCTTGGGCTCCGGCTCTACCAGGCCCAGGTGCAAGCTGCTGACATGGCACTTCCACATCCCCATGCAGCTGCTGCCCCCATGCCTGGGTGCCTGGGCAATCTACAGATCAGGCTCCTCTTCCTCCCACGCGTGGGCCCTGGTGCCCGGAGCAGGGGGGTGGGATGAGGCCTCTCAGGTAAGAGAACGGATGGTGGGGCCTCACTCTGGATGGATGATGGATGGATGCACAGACAGATAGGTGGATGGATGGATGATGGATGGATGGATGGGTGGATGGATAGATGGGTGGATGGATAGATGGATAGATGGATGGATGGATGGATAGATGGATGGATAGATGGGTGGATAGATAGATGGATAGATGGATGGATGATGAATGGATGGATGGATGGATAGATGAGGGGGTGGATGGATAGATGAATAGATGGATGGATGAGTGGGTGGATGGATGGATGGATGGATGGATAGATGGGTGGATGATGAATGGATGGATGAGTGGGTGGATGGATGGGTGGATGGATAGATGGGTGGATGATGAATGGATGGATGAGTGGGTGGATGGATGGGTGGATGGATAGATGAATAGATGGATGGATGAGTGGGTGGATGGATGGGTGGATGGATAGATGGGTGGATGATGAATGGATGGATGAGTGGGTGGATGGATGGGTGGATGGATAGATGAATAGATGGATGGATGAGTGGGTGGGTGGATGGGTGGATGGATGGATGGACAGCCAGCTACCCCTTGGGCAGTGATCCCTCTGAACCTCTTGGCCTCAGTGGTGGACAGGTTCTGACCCCCAGGTCCTGTGACACTCCAGCAGTGGGCATCAGCAATACTCAGACTGGGCCAGGTGTGGACAACCCCGACGGGCTGAGAGGGTCAGAGCGGTGTGGCTGGTTGCCTCCCTGGCACTGTCCACCCCACCTGCCTCTCTCCCCTTAGGTGGTCCACCTGGTCCCGGCACACTACCCAGGTGTAGACCTGTGCTGCCTGCCCGCTATCCTCAGCTCAGGTCCCATCCAGCTGCGGGAAGGGAGAGAACACCGTGTCCCCAGACACGGCCTCAGAGGTGGGCCAGAGTGCGAAAAGGTGCCAGGACTTTTTTGAGTGTAACACTTCTGCGCCGACATGTTTACTCTGTCTTGGGAGGCTGGCAGATTTTGACCATGAAGACTTCAGCAACGGAGGCTCTGAGCAGAGCCAACCCAGAACACCCAGGGTCCAGGCCAAGGTCCTGCCAGCTCAGCAGGGGGCTCCCCGGACACGGAGGGCGCAGGGCCCAAAGTCAGGCCAAGTGCAGGCCCAGTGAGAGGAGGGGGAGCAGGGTGGACCCCCCCCCCGCCTCCCACTTCACACATGTCCACTCACCCACCCACTTATTTTTATACATCCATTCTCATGACCACTGTCTATCTCCCTCCCTTCTTCTTTTTCATCATCCATCCATCTATATCCATCTTTCCACCCATGTATCTACCACCCACCCAGCCAGCCATCCAGTCTGGGCAGCATGTGTTTATCTGACCAATTCTTCTCCCATTTACTCTTCACACAGCCATTTCCTGCCCATCTACCTCTCATTCCTCTACAGGCCCATCCATCCATCCATCCATTCATCCACCCATCATCTGCCCACTCATTCATCCATCTCTTCATGCACGTATCCATCCATCTGTCTGTGCATCCATCCATCAATCCATCTGTCCACCCATCCATTCACCCATCCACCCACCCACCCACAGGTCTGTCTGTCCATCCATCCATCATCCCTCATTCAGACATCTGTCCATCCATCAAACCTTCACTGAGCAACTCCTGGGTACTAGCATGGGGCATGACCCCAAGGCAGGTCTTGTCCTCAGGGGGTGCACAGACCGGAGGGGCACACTGTTTTGGGTGCTATGAAGTTTCTCTCAGGCCAGTCAAGGGGGAGACATCACAGACACTCTGGAAGAGGGGGGCTGTCCCCCACCCACCATGTGTGCTGGGATTTAGGCCATCACACACCTCGGATCCAAGGGTCTAATCCCAGAAGCCACGGGACAGGACCGGGTGTCTGAATCCAGAGGCTAGAGGCCTGCGTCCCAGCACCATGGCGGGGGTGGCCCCGGCCCCCGGCCAGCCCTGCTCCCGTGTCCCTCCCCCCAGTTAGTGAGCAGCGAAGGGCCAGCGTGTGGGGACAGAAAGAGCTTTATTGCACAAATGAAGGGGCTGCAAGCAGGAGGCAGGGAGGGACGCAGGGCCGGAGTGTCCTGCACGGGCATCGGTGGCTCCTGACGGGGGTGTCCCCTGGCTGGCGTGCTCTCTGCACAGGACACCCCTGCCTCGTGGGTGTGTGGCCTCTGGGGAGGGCCCCCTTAGCCGCGCACCAGTGAGAATCCCATGCCTCCCAGGCTGTGAGAGGCAGAGCCGGTGGGTCAGGGAGCGGAGGGGAGAGAGGCCGGAGGTCCGGGACAGAGGTGGCGGCAGTGGCAGGTGCTGGAGGGGTGTGGGCAGCCAGGCAGGCAATGGGAAGCGGCTTCTTCGGCAGGGCTGGGTGGGCATCTGGCTGGACTCCCCGGGAGCATGGGTGGGGAGTGTGGAGGGAGCCCCCAGCCTGCACCCGGCTCAGGATAGCTGAAACACAGGCGAGGGGGTGTTAGGCTGCAGTCCCAAGGGGCGCCCTGCCCCACCCAGCCTCCAGCCCCGCTCTGGTGGCCACCCTGGCCTACCCACAACCCCTCCCACCAAGGGCAGCCCCTGCTCCAGTCTCTGCCTCCCCTTGGAGGTCTGCTACCCGGAGGCCGAGCGCTTGAGCCCTGGGCCTTGCTGGGGACTCAAGGCCCAGAGTATGTTGCCCATCACTGCTGGCCTGGCAGCCCCCCAGGCATAGATCTGGGGTTCCTGTGGTTGCTGGGGTCCCAGCCTCTCAGAGGCAGACAGCAGCCCAGATCGAGCCCCCGGCAGACCCCTCCCCGGGCCCATCCCTTCCTGCCTGGCGGAGCCAGCGGCCCCCAGGCCTCCCTCCTCCCCCACACCAGCGGCCTCTGGCTCGGCCCAGACACCATTTGTCAACGTCCTTGCTAGCACATGGCGCCCAGAAACCAGGGCGGGCGGCTTGGCCGGGACCACCCCAGCCAGGAGGTCTGCGGGAAGGTCCGTTTAGCATAGCTCAGCGAAAATTGCTCCCACCTCTAGGCCCCTCGACCTCTGATGATGCAGCCCCTCACTCAGAGCCCCTGGCCGCCACCCTCACCGCTGGCTCGCAGCGGACGCGCCTGTGGTCGGGCCGGCGACGGCAGGGCGCCCCTCACGCGTTTGCGGGCGGGTGTCTTCCTGCCCTCACGGGCGCCCGGCCCAGCACGTGCCCCCCACTTGGCGCTGGCCGGTGGGTCTCCCGGCCCCAGCTGTGCTCCAGCCCTCGTCCATCACCCACCGGCGACGGGGCCCCTGTGGGCCCGTTCCTCAGCCGCCCACACAGAGTTGCTGATGCCGACAGACGTGCCTAGAGAGCACCTGGCGGGGGCCCAGGGCTAGGAAGCCGGGCCCCGGTGGTCCTTCCGGATACGGAGGGCGGGGGGGGGGGGCACCGGGGGTGAGGAGGGCTGGCTGACGGCTGTCCCTCCCCACCCAGAGTGCCACAATGCTCATCTCTGCTGCCTCGACGCCCCCTGAAGCGGTGGGCCTGTGCCTCCCGGGGCCCCCTGCGCCCCCACCGCCCCTGCTACCAAAGCCGGGCAAGGACAACCTGGTTCTGCAGAAGCTTCTGAGAAAGGCGGCCCGGAAAAGGGGGGCCGGGGGAGGGCCCTCGGCCCCCACAGGGGCCTTCCGCACCTCCCTGTCCCCCGTGAGCGAGGCCAGCCACGACCAAGAGCCCACAGCCCCACACCCCGCCCAGGCCCCAAGCACGGCGGCCACCCTGCCCCGCGCCCCCCACGCCCCCCACGCCCCCGTCACCCGCCGTGTGCCCTCACCCCTGCAGAAGTCCACGCTCGCCCTCAGCTTCCCCCTGCACAGGAGCCGAACCTCTCCCCTCACGGCCCCGGGGCCCCTGCTCACAACCCCGGCCCTGGCCCGGGGACCCAGCGGCTTCGCCCGTGTCTCAGCACCCGCGGTGGGGGACACCCACATCAGCCGGGTGCACATCCAGCTGGTGCCATCCCCGGGGGCCGGGGCCCCTGAGCCTCCCCCGATGGCCCCTGATGGGGGGTCTGGCGGCCAGGACCGAGACACAGCCCCTTGCCCTCCTGGAGCCCAGCCCCGGGTCCCGGTCGCCCACATCCGCCCTCTTCCTACTGGGGCCCAGGCGGCCAAGCCCTGGCTGGAGGCGGCCCCTGTGCCCAGGCCACCCCCTGGCTTCCCGGCTGCGGGGCCCAGACAGGCCAGCACCCGGGTCGTGGTGCCCATAGCGCCTACCTATCGCTCGCCGGGGCCCTCGCCTGCCAGGCCGGCCCCTGTGGCCCCCGAGGCTGAGCACCTGGAGGAGCCCCCCACTGCTGGCCCCGCCACGGAGCCCCAGCAGGTCTCCAGCCCTCAAGGGGCCTGGTCGCCCGCCTCAACCTCAGGCCCCCACCCCTGCCCTGTCCCCAAAGTTGCGCCCAAGCCCCGGCTCAGTGGGTGGAGGCGCCTCAAGAAGCAGCTGATGGAGGAGGTGGTGGAGGCCCCGTTCCTGAGGCTGGAGCGGAGCCCCGAGCAGATGGAGCAGGAGGAGACGGCCCCCGCCGACCCAGCCCCCCAGTCCCTCGCCGATCCAGCCCCCCGGCCTCCCACTGACCCGGCCCTCCCACCTCCTGTGGACTTGGCCCCTCGGTCGTCCGTGGACCCGGCGCCCCGGCCCCCCGCCTCCCGGGCCTCCAAGCTGTGGGATGCGGTTCTGTACCGCATGTCAGTGGCCGAGTCCCACAACAGCCAGGCGGGGCCTGGGGATGGGCTGTGCGCCCCGCCCGGCCTGGGCCGCCTGCCCTTTCTGTGCCGACCGCGCTTCAACGCCCGGAAGCTGCAGGAGGTGGCCGCCCGGCCCCCTCCCACCATCCACTCCGTCCTGGAGCTGAGCCCCCCGCCCAAGAACTTCAACCGCACGGCGGCCGGCTGGGGCGGCCCCAGGCCTGGGACCATGCTGGACAGGAGGGGCCACAGCCAGTGAAGAGGCTGCATGGACCTGGGAAGGGCCCGGGTGCGGCGGGGCTGTCAGGAGGGACAGGGGCATGAGGATGGGGAAGTGACGAGGCTGGGAGCAGGGGGCAGGGAGGAGGTGGTTTCCATGTGTGGAGGGGCAGGGGGGTTAGGTAGGAAGGAAAGGGCCCAAGTCCACATGAGGCAGGAGTTGGGCAGGCTGACCTCACACCTAGTGCCTGCCTGGTCTCCTGGGAGGCAGGGAGGGAGGAGGGCCACAGGTTGGGCGACCCACTGAGGTGGGTGGGAGAGGGACACAGAGGGACTTGGGAGGCCTCTAGCCACGGTCCCCGAAGAGGACTCAGGAGGGGAGTGGGTCGGGGAGGAGGCCCCACTCACCCCAGGACATCATGGGTGCTGTACGTGGACCCTGGGACCCAGGCCACCAATAAAAGTGTGTCACTCCATGGCAGCGGGTCACCAGTCTGACTGCGCCGCTGGTGGGAAGGGCAGTGGACACCAGGGAGGTCGTGGCTGGGCCCCGTCTCATCATCCCATCAGCTTCTGCAACACCAGCCTCGCAGTGGCCGAGCCACCTCACCTGCCCAGGGAGCCTCGCTGGGATCTTATGGCCTCTTCCCAAGAGGGAGTGTGAAGCCCCCCGTCGGAGAACGGCCGAGCAGGCCCGAGGCCACAGGGTCTGATGTAAGACGGGGTGGGGTGGACGACCCAGAGGCGTCTGGGTTCTGGCCAGTTCTGAGGCTGGGCATTTGGCCCTCACAGGCACCTTTGCTACCTGTGACATGGACCAGCAGGCCCTGTCTACGCCACCACGTTCCCAGAACAGCCCACTTCACACATGACTCAGCCGCTAAGGCCGCTGCCCTGGACTCACCGAGCGGGAAGGCTTAGGGCGCCGAGCCCTCGTCCATCAGCACCTTCTCGTACTTCCCATGTCCGGTGGCCACAAACTTGTATCTCTTCCCAGATGGGGTGCTCTGTCGGGGAAGGAGCCCGAGAGCAAATGGTGAGCATGGCAGAAGGGAGATGCTGCTGCCCCGGGAAGCCCTCCCAGATGCACTAAGAATGGTCCCTTGTTGCTCTCGGACCCGCTCTCCCCGCCACCACTACAGACAGACTCTACCTTAATGGTCGACGAAGTCTTGGAGCCTCCTTTCTGCTCCCAGAGGCTTTTCTTGCTCATGTCTCCAGCTACAATGTCCTGGGGACAGAAGGAGGACACATCCCCCCTGTTGACTGGGGCCCGAAGCCCTGGGCCCTTCTCTCCTGCCCACCTGCTCCGTGAGGAGGGCTGAGAGCCCAGGGAGAGGCAGGGCAGGGCAGGGCAGGTTGCACCTTCTGCCTTCACTCTGCCAAGCACCCGTCTCCCCGCGGCCGTCCACGCCCAGGGCCAGCCTGGAGGTCTCAGCCTGGGTGGCCCTCCCCGGGGAGGGGCCTACCTTGCAGGAGGGGCTCTTGGCAGCAGACTGGGCCTGCACCTCTCCCGTCTCCCACCGGCTCTTGGTGCTGGCCACAGCCATGCTGGGCAGCTCGATGGAGGGCTGGCGAGTTAACTTGGAGTTCCGGCCAGCAGTCTACAGAGGAGACAGACCCCAATGCCACTTTAGTGAAGAGCCACGTGGGACCCATCAGAGAGCCCAGGGAGCACGTAGGGGACATCCTCTGTGTCTGCATCTCCCCAGCGGTGCGTTCCCCTCCCAGGGCAGGAGCAAGGCTCTGAAAAGGTGTGTGCTCCTCCATCCAGTGTACTTGCGAAGCTCCCCTTGCTCTGTAGAGCATAGGTGATGTGGTGGGACATGAGACAGGCCTGGGGCTGTCCTCACGCTGCTCAAGGCATAGGGCTGGAAGAGGATGGGATGAATGGAGGGGTGCTGGCTGGATGGAGGGTGCTGGTTGGATGGAGGGTGTTGGTTGGATGGAGGGTGTTGGCTGGATGGAGGGTGCTGGTTGGATGGAGGGTGTTGGTTGGATGGAGGGTGTTGGCTGGATGGAGGGTGCTGACTGGATGGAGGGTGTTGGCTGGATGGAGGGTGTTGGCTGGATGGAGGGTGCTGACTGGATGGAGGGTGTTGGCTGGATGGAGGGTGCTGGTTGGATGGAGGGTGTTGGTTGGGTGGAGGGTGTTGGCTGGATGGAGGGTGCTGACTGGATGGAGGGTGTTGGCTGGATGGAGGGTGCTGGTTGGATGGAGGGTGTTGGTTGGGTGGAGGGTGTTGGCTGGATGGAGGGTGCTGACTGGATGGAGGGTGTTGGCTGGATGGAGGGTGTTGGCTGGATGGAGGGTGTTGGCTGGATGGAGGGTGCTGGTTGGATGGAGGGTGTTGGTTGGGTGGAGGGTGTTGGCTGGATGGAGGGTGCTGACTGGATGGAGGGGTGTAGGTTGGGTGGAGGACTGTTGGGTGAATGAGAAGAGCTGCATGAACAGAGTGGTGACCCAGCAGAGCAGGAGGGCTAAGCATACCTCGATGGCCTGGGTGTACTGCTCCAGCCGGTCATCAATCTTGGAGATGGGCAGGGCTGGCTCGGACCTCTTCACACTGTTGCTGGAGGGTAGGAGAAGGGTCACACCCTGTGTCCCCTCACTGGGCTTGTAACCCCACCCTGAGCCCCATGGGAGCTCTCTCAGGCCCCCCATCTCCACCCCCTCTCTCGCCCTCTCTTGGAGAACCTCGAGTCCTAGCCTGGGAAGCCATCAGGGTACACACCTCTTCTTGATGGAGCGGCTCAGGGACTCGGTTCTGTCGATGAGCTGTGCAGGGCGACAGAGAAGGAGCCTTGGAGGCCGAGCAAGGCCTACCCTCCACCCCTGCCTGATGGTGTTCGCTGGGTGCTGGGTGCGGGGAGGGCAGGGCCCGGGGGACGGCAGAGAAAGAGCAGCAGTGCTCCCTGTGTGGGCTGATGTGGTTGCTTCTGGGGCTGGGAGGGGGGAGAGGCAGCAGCCTTGGGCTTGACCTACCTTGGTGCTGGGGCTCAGGGGAGGCGAGCTCGGCTCGGTGGTCTCCTCCAAGAGCAAGGGGCTGGGCGCCCTGGGCCGCTGACGTTGCTGGTGCTGGAAAGGAAACATCTGAGCTGATGGGACCTGGATGAGCACCCCCTGTGCACCCCTCCTGCTCCACGTGGAACCTACTCTCTCCCTTGCCTGGGCCTCAAGCCCTTCCCAGCCCTGACATGCTTTGGTTCTGGAATTCTCTGCAGCAGGACTAACCATGCAGAGTCACCCCCCGCCCCCAGGATGTGGGGGCTACACACTGCTAGCTCCCTGGGGGCCGGTCCCACAAGGCCACGGAGTGAGCAGGCAGCAGAGACGGACGCAACCCGGCCCCGAGGGACACCGCCGTCACCTCCTCAGCCTCCTCAGCCTCTGCTGGGCCCGGGCTGCCCCGGCCGGTCTCCTCTGGGCCCACGGGCTCTGCCTGCTCTGGCCCTGGCTCGTCCTGGGGCTCGGAGTCGGGGTTCAGAGGCAGCTCCTCCAGGCTGACTCTGGCTGGATGCAGCTCCTCGCCATTCTGGTGTCCACAGGGCCTGTGGGAGGAAGAAGGGTGCAGGCTGACCAGGGGTCATCTGATGGCTTGGTTCAAGTCCCTTCCCACTCCCCAGGCTCAGTTTCCTCATCCGTAAGATGGGGCTGGTCAGCCCAGCAGAGTGCTAAGGATCCCCGAGACCCAGGCCCTGGGTGAAGGGGCTGCAGGAACCTACGAGGCAGCCCCTCTCCCCAGGCCCCTTGGCAAGCAGCCCCGGCTGCCACAGCCGCACTGAGGGCCACCCCATAACGAGGCTCACCCGGTCTCAGACTCTGGATGGGCTCCTGCCTCGTGTCCTGTTTCCCCTCGCCCACCCTGTAGCCTAGGCTGGCCGGTCCCCGCGGCCGGAGGCGCCCTGCTCTGAGCGTGGCCCCGGGGGCCTTGGGGAGGCGGCTGTCGCGTGGAGTGAGGTGGGGCCTGGGGGTGGTCTAGGGGTTGGTCAGCTGGCGGACAGGCCGGGGCAGGCCCCAGCTAGGACTCATCCTGAGGGGGGGGGCTGACTGAGCTGGCCACAGGGGAGGGGGGGCCAGCCTGCTGGCAGCCAGTTGCTCTGCATTTGAGCGGGACTGAACCTGGAGAAGAAGGTGGGAAATTCTCGAATTTTCCATGATTTCAGGCCCCTTGGTGTTGGTGCCAACCAAGACCCAGACCCACCGCCCAGGGTGGGCCGGGGTCCAGCCAGCGGCAGGCACACAGAGGGCCCATTCAGTCGCAGTGTTTGGCCGCAGGTGTGGGGGTGCAGGGAGGAGAGCCCGGGTTCTACGGAAGAGCCAAAGCGCCCCCTGCTGTTGAGAATGCCGGCCCGTTGCTGGCTGGGGAGGAAGGAGCCAGGCCGTGGCCGCCCTGCAGACCCCAGCCCCACTTCGGAAATGCAGAATGTGCCTCAACTCACAGAGGCAGATGGGGAACGCCGGGGCCCGGAGGGGGTGGTAGGCAGGAGGCTGAGGCAGGACCAGGGCCCCAGCTAGGCAGGCGGCTCGTGAGCGGAGGGAGTCCGCTTGTGGGGACGGGAAGGGCTCTCAGCCACAGCTCGGGCTGCTTGGAGCCCCGGGGAGAGCTGGGGGTCTGGTGAAACTCGGGGCGAAGGGAGATCCTGTTCCCCCATGGAAGCTCCTAAGCAGAGCTGGGACCCCGAGCACATGGGGGCCGTGGGCACAGCCTGCACAGCTCAGAGAAGAGCTCAGAGCTGGGGAGGGGGGCAAGCTCGGGGAGCAGCCCCCAGCCCTGGGCCCCGGGGAGCTCGGCCCCCACCCCCGTCCGCTCCGGTTCAAACCGGCAAACACGTCTGCACATCTGGAAAGCTTGTCCCCCAGGCCGCCTCGCGGGCCCGCACATCTGGAAATACCTGCTCCCCTCCGTGGGAATGGAGGCCAGCCAGCCCCGAGGGAGGAAGGGGCGGGCGCGGGGGCCAGAGCCTCCATTACGTAAGTGGTCTGCAGATGTGTGCTGATGTGGCAACACCGCCGGCCGCAGCTGGTCTGGATGGGGCCCAGGGCCCTGGGGAGCCCAGGATTGAGATTTCCTCACCGCTCCCGCGGCCCTCGCCGCCGCCTTGCCGTCTCGTTCTCTTCCTCCCTTTCCCCCACTCCCCCTCCCAGTCGTGGGGCCTTTTCGGGGGGCTGGCTGGGAAGGGGAGCAGAGGGCTATTGCTCAGGCATGTGTTGGGGGGCTTGCAGAGCCTGCCTGAGGCCTCTCTCTCGGCGTTAACCCCTACTTGCCTGGCCTCCTGCTCCCCCTCTGGGCTCTCTCCCTGCAGGGGCTGCCGCAGCTCTGGCTTCTGGGCCCAGTCACCGAACCCCTCGTCCTCCTCCAGTTCTGGGGCCTCCGAGGCCTTCAGCCTACAGGGGAGGGGGGTTGGAGGGGGAGGGGGAGCAGAGAGGCCGAGCTAGGCCAGGGTGCAGGGCAGGCAACCTCTACCCACACCTCCTCCCACTCGGACCATGAGCCACGGAGGCGCTCGCAGGGCCGGACCAGTTCTGCCCAACATCACAGTGTCCCTACGGGCAGGACTGTGTCCCCCCACAGTCTGCAGCTGCCTGAGGCCAAGGCTGCACCTCACCCCATTAAGGCAGGGTTCCCCAAGACAAGGCTGTCTCTACCCCATCAGTTTACAATTCCCTAAAAGCTGGGTTCTGTCTCCCTCTTTGGTCTGGGGGTCCCTGAGCGCTGGGCTGTGTCTCCCCCTTTGGTCTGGGGGTCCCTGAGCACTGAGTTCTGTCTCCCCGCTTTGGTCTGGGGATCCCTGAGCACTGGGCTGTGTCTCCCCCTTTGGTCTGGGCTCCCTGAGCGCTGGGTTCTGTCTCCCCCTTTGGTGTGGGGGTCACTGAGCGCTGGGTTCTGTCTCCCCGCTTTGGTCTGGGGATCCCTGAGCGCTGGGCTGTGTCTCCCCCTTTGGTCTGGGCTCCCTGAGCGCTGGGTTCTGTCTCCCCCTTTGGTGTGGGGGTCCCTGAGTGCTGGGCTGTGTCTCCCCCTTTGGTCTGGGCTCCCCGAGCCCTGGGTTCTGTCTCCCCCTTTGGTGTGGGGGTCACTGAGCGCTGGGTTCTGTCTCCCCCTTCGATCTGGGGGTCCCTGAGCGCTGGGCTGTGTCTCCCCCTTTGGTGTGAGGGTCCCTGAGCGCTGGGTTCTGTCTCCCCCTTTGGTGTGGGGCTCCCTGAGCGCTGGGTTCTGTCTCCCCCTTTGGTGTGGGGGTCCCTGAGCGCTGGGCTGTGTTTCCCCCTTTGGTCTGGGCTCCCTGAGCGCTGGGTTCTGTCTCCCCCTTTGGTCTGGGGGTCCCTGAGCGCTAGGCTGTGTGTCCCCCTTTGGTCTGGGGCTCCCTGAGCGCTGGGTTCTGTCTCCCCCTTTGGTGTGGGGCTCCCTGAGCGCTGGGCTGTGTCTCCCCCTTCGGTCTGGGACTCCCTGAGCGCTGGGTTCTGTCTCCCCCTTCGATCTGGGGGTCCCTGAGCGCTGGGCTGTGTCTCCCCCTTCGGTCTGGGGCTCCCTGAGCGCTGGGCTGTGTCTCCCCCTTCGGTCTGGGGGTCCCTGAGTGCTGGGCTCTGTCTCCTGCCTCAGCCCAAGTCCTGCGTGTGGGTAACCAGTGACCGTCTGCCCTCCTAGCTGTGCCCCAGGGCCCTGCCCGGCTCCTTCCCTGGGTGCAGGGGGAGCCTCTGCACCCCGATCCCCTTTGCAGGCTGGGATCCTGGTGCAGGTCGGCTCCCCCTGCCCCCAGCCTCTGGCAGCTCTGCCTAGAACCTGGCCCAGAGGCAGTGACCGCTGCAGGACCCCACCCCGCCCAGAGCTGCTGACTCGGAGAAAATGGAACAAAACAGGCCTGGGAAAGGGGCGATATTGGAAAAACAGCCCAGCCCAGCCCAGCCGGGAGGCCTCCTGGGCCTCGGGCTGGCCAAGTTGGACTCGGTGTATGTGAGTCATCGGCAGCAGGGAGTGTGGGCGGGGGGCTGGGGGCCCCGGGCTGTGCAGCTGGGGTCAGGATCAGTCCGTGCAGGGCTGGGACCACTCGAGCTAGCCAGCGCTTGCACCCTGGGTGGGGGCTGTGCGTGACTCTGCTGGCCCCAGGCCGGGGCGCCCCTCCCACAGAACACGCCACAGTCCTGCGGCAGCTCTGGGCCTGGCCCCCCCAGTCGCATTGCTGTGGGACCCCAGGGTAGAGCCTGACCACCGCGTCCCCCCTGCCTGGGGTGCAGGACCAGGGCCGCCGCTGGGCAGCTTACAGCTCCTCCTGCTCCGGGGGCTCCAGGGACGGGCTGCCTCCATCCTGGTCCTGGGCCCTCTGGTGCCTGTCTCGCTCCCGCCGACGTCGCTCCCGCGCAGCCTCCTCCTCGTCGTCCAGGCTCCATTGCGTGGCGAGCCTGGGGACACGGAGACATGGTCACCCCTCGGCCCACAGCTCGCATCTCCTACCCAAGCGGGCCCCCGGGGGCTGCCTGTGGGGGGCTGACGGCCCCGGCCCTTTCCAGGCCTCAGTTTCCCCATCTTCAAGGCAGAGGCCATGGGAGGTGGTTGAGAAGTCGCCCTCGGCTGGAAGGAGATGCCAGGGTTCTGCAAGCACCTGGCATCTGTGTGGGCCTTGGTGGTGGAGGGTCCTGGGGTGCAGCCTGGACCCCGGGCCTGAGCAGAGCCGGGTACAGGCCAGTGTGGCTTTGACCCCAGGCAGGGTGGATGTGGACGAGGGTCCTGCGGTTCGGACACCCGGCTGTGGCCACCAGACAGCCCTGCCATTGCCCCACCTGAGTCAGGGGCTTAGGCCTCGCCAACCGGGCACTGCCAGGCTGGGCCGGGCCAGGCAGGGCAGAACCAACTAGGCAGCCGCCTCGCCCTTGTCCACCCTGCGGGGGCTCCTTCCGGTTCCCCAGGAGCATGCTGACTGGGGAGAAAGTGGCCCACCCAGGACCCAGGGCACAGAGAAGGGGGCGTCCCGCGGGGTCCGCTCACCAACACCACCCCACCCCTCTGAGCCCCCCATGGAGTCGAGTCTCTGGGTTGTTTCAAAGATGGAAAACAGACCCACTGCAGCACCAGGCACAAAAGCGCTGCCCCTCACTCAGGGCGACAGCAGGCTGGCCTGGGACCAGGGTCCAAAACCCACCGCCTCTGCCCTGGCCCAGCAGACCCAGACCCTCAGTGTTCAGCTGGCATGGCCCTGCCCACCCCACCTTGTCCCCTCGCAGCCTGGGGAGCCCTGGGCCCCCACTTCTGCAGGGCGCACTGCCCCCTCCCTCTGCCCCACACCCAGGGTCCCAGCCCCTCCTGCCCGTGTCCGCTGCCTGACCCCGCAGCTCTCAGCTCGCTATCTTCAGGCCTCCACCCCTGGGCCTCCGCCGCCAGCGTGATCTAATCTCTCCTAAGTCTCCTTGGAGCCTCTCAGACAAAAGCCAGGCCCTCCACAGCCTCAGCTCGGGGGCCCACTCCCCCCTGCGGCCATGGGATTCTGGCCTCCGCACCCCCATCCATCCGCCTCCCACACTCCCGCCCAGGGCTCCAGGGAGCCCCTGATTCCCCACACCTGGTCCCATCACATGGCGCCTGGCCCTCCAACCCCCCTCCCCGTCCCCCGCTCCAGGCGCAGGGAGGGGGCTGCAGGCCCCTTCTGTGTGGAAGGCAGAGCCTGGGGTGCTCTTGGGGCTGGTGGGGACCTGGGGTCCCAGATACCTCCCCTCTGTGCAAACCAGCAGCCCCTCCAAATGGTGGTGGGAGGGCTACCCTGGCTGGGGGGCTATCTTGAGACGGCTCGGGGCACCCCAGGAGGACACCTGGGAGGGGTGAGACGGCCACTTCGCCCCCTGGCTCCGTGTCCACGCTGCCAGGGGCCTGTTTGTGTTGCGGTGCTTGGGCCAATGCATGCTGTTTGGGGGTGTGCGGGGGCCCGGGTGGGGTGTGTGCGAGGCCCCCTCCCACACAGGGCCATTCTCCTGCTCCCCAGACCTGTGCACCCAGCTCTGAGGGCTGGGACCCGCAGGGCGCAGAGGCCACACCGTGTCCAAGGTCTGGACTCAGGTGAGGTCCCTCGGTTCACCCTGCTGGCCATGTGTCCTGGCAGCAGAGCCCAAGCAGCCCTGTGCTGGCTCCCAGCACACAAGGCCGGACCGCCTCGCACACAGACACACGTTCTCCATGAGCCCCACACAGACTCACATGTTCTCCATGAGCCCCACACAGACCACACGTCTCCATGAGCCCCACACAGACTCACATGTTCTCCATGAGCCCCACACAGACTCACATGTTCTCCATGAGCCCCACACAGACCACACGTCTCCATGAGCCCCACACAGACTCACATGTTCTCCATGAGCCCCACACAGACTCACATGTTCTCCATGAGCCCCACACAGACCACACGTCTCCATGAGCCCCACACAGACTCACATGTTCTCCATGAGCCCCACACAGACTCACATGTTCTCCATGAGCCCCACACAGACCACACGTCTCCATGAGCCCCACACAGACTCACATGTTCTCCATGAGCCCCACACAGACACACGTTCTCCATGAGCCCCACACAGACTCACATGTTCTCCATGAGCCTCACACAGACTCACACGTCTCCATGAGCCCCACACAGACTCACATGTTCTCCATGAGCCCCACACAGACTCACATGTTCTCCATGAGCCTCACACAGACCACACGTCTCCATGAGCCTCACACAGACACACGTTCTCCATGAGCCCCACACAGACACAAGTTCTCCATGAGCCCCACACAGACCACACGTCTCCATGAGCCCCACACAGACACACGTTCTCCATGAGCCTCACACAGACTCACACGTTCTCCATGAGCCCCACACAGACTCACATGTTCTCCATGAGCCCCACACAGACCACACGTCTCCATGAGCCCCACACAGACTCACATGTTCTCCATGAGCCCCACACAGACTCACATGTTCTCCATGAGCCCCACACAGACACATGTTCTCCATGAGCCCCACACAGACCACACGTCTCCATGAGCCCCACACAGACACACGTTCTCCATGAGCCCCACACAGACACACGTTCTCCATGAGCCTCACACAGACTCACATGTTCTCCATGAGCCTCACACAGACACACGTTCTCCATGAGCCTCACACAGACTCACATGTTCTCCATGAGCCTCACACAGACTCACGTTCTCCATGAGCCCCACACAGACTCACAATTCTCCATGAGCCCCACACAGACACACGTTCTCCATGAGCCCCACACAGACTCACACGTCTCCATGAGCCCCACACAGACCACACGTTCTCCATGAGCCCCACACAGACCACACGTCTCCATGAGCCTCACACAGACTCACACGTTCTCCATGAGCCCCACACAGACCACACGTTCTCCATGAGCCTCACACAGACTAACATGTTCTCCATGAGCCCCACACAGACACACGTTCTCCATGAGCCCCACACAGACCACACGTCTCCATGAGCCTCACACAGACTCACATGTTCTCCATGAGCCCCACACAGACACACGTTCTCCATGAGCCCCACACAGACCACACGTCTTCATGAGCCTCACACAGACTCACACGTTCTCCATGAGCCCCACACAGACCACACGTTCTCCATGAGCCCCACACAGACCACACGTCTCCATGAGCCTCACACAGACCACACGTCTCCATGAGCCCCACACAGACATACGTTCTCCATGAGCACCACACAGACTCACATGTTCTCCATGAGCCCCACACAGACCACACGTCTCCATGAGCCTCACACCAACACATGTTCTCCATGAGCCCCACACAGACACACGTTCTCCATGGGCCCCACACAGACTCACATGTTCTCCATGAGCCCCACACAGACCACACGTCTCCATGAGCCTCACACAGACACACGTTCTCCATGAGCCCCACACAGACCACACATTCTCCATGAGCCTCACACAGACTCACATGTTCTCCATGAGCCCCACACAGACCACACGTCTCCATGAGCCTCACACAGACACACGTTCTCCATGAGCCCCACACAGACCACACATTCTCCATGAGCCTCACACAGACTCACATGTTCTCCATGAGCCCCACACAGACCACACGTCTCCATGAGCCTCACACAGACTCACATGTTCTCCATGAGCCCCACACAGACTCACATGTTCTCCATGAGCCTCACACAGACTCACATGTTCTCCATGAGCCCCACACAGACCACACGTTCTCCATGAGCCCCACACAGACACACGTTCTCCATGAGCCCCACACAGACCACACGTTCTCCATGAGCCCCACACAGACCACACGTCTCCATGAGCCCAACACAGACCACACGTTCTCCATGAGCCCCACACAGACACACGTTCTCCATGAGCCCCACACAGACACACGTTCTCCATGAGCCTCACACAGACACACGTTCTCCATGAGCCCCACACAGACCACACGTCTCCATGAGCCTCACACAGACCACACGTCTCCATGAGCCCCACACAGACACACGTTCTCCATGAGCACCACACAGACTCACATGTTCTCCATGAGCCCCACACAGACCACACGTCTCCATGAGCCTCACACCAACACATGTTCTCCATGAGCCCCACACAGACACACGTCTCCATGAGCCTCACACAGACCACACGTCTCCATGAGCCCCACACAGACACATGTTCTCCATGAGCACCACACAGACTCACATGTTCTCCATGAGCCCCACACAGACCACACGTCTCCATGAGCCTCACACAGACTCACAGGTTCTCCATGAGCCCCACACAGACACACGTTCTCCATGAGCCCCACACAGACCACACGTCTCCATGAGCCCCACACAGACCACACGTTCTCCATGAGCCCCACACAGACCACACGTCTCCATGAGCCCCACACAGACCACACGTTCTCCATGAGCCCCACACAGACACACGTTCTCCATGAGCCCCACACAGACACACGTTCTCCATGAGCCCCACACAGACCACACGTCTCCATGAGCCCCACACAGACACACGTTCTCCATGAGCCCCACACAGACACACGTTCTCCATGAGCCCCACACAGACTCACATGTTCTCCATGAGCCCCACACAGACTCACATGTTCTCCATGAGCCCCACACAGACTCACATGTTCTCCATGAGCCCCACACAGACACACGTTCTCCATGGGCCCCACACAGACCACACGTCTCCATGAGCCCCACACAGACCACACGTTCTCCATGAGCCCCACACAGACCACACGTCTCCATGAGCTCTGCACACAGGCCCGCGTAGACACAGAGCGTAGACCCTTCCCATGTGGGCCTGGCCCCCCTCGCTGTGCACACACACGCACACACATGCACACACACACAAACAGACGTGCGTGTGCAGATCAGACGTGGGAACAAGGTGAGCATGGAGTGGCAGGTCCCAGCACTGTTTACTGTTTGCCTGCTGTCGCCCTGACAACGGCCCTGGGAGAGGCTAAGCCTCATTTGCTGGGAACGTCCTCCCTGAGGCCCCTCCAAGGGTCACCCCCCATTCCTGCCACTCCATGGGACCCCCTGAGCCCTCCTGAGGGGCAGAGTGAGGGTGCCGGGTAGGGGTCTCCCCGTGTCTTCCCAAAGCCCCACGCTGGGAGAAGCCACCCAGCCGCAGCCCCTGACCCACAGCCCAAGGACAAGGAGCCTGCTGGGCCCTTCCCTCCGCCTCCTCCCCCCTCTCCCTCCCCACAGCCCCAGGATGTGAGTAATGCGGCCCCTCCTGGCCCCTCCCATGACCTCAGCCCCTCACTGATCCACAGCTGGGCCCAGTTCTGGGAACTGAGATGGGGGTGGCTCTCCTGGGGTGGGGTGGGGGCCCCTGGCCTGGGAAAGGCGCCCCCGGCCAGAGGCCCAGACCCCTTGGCACGCTCAGCGGAGCTGTCAGGACGCTGGCGACAGCCGGCCGCCTGTGGCCCCAGCTCAGCCGCTGCAGCTGCGAGGGATTTGCTGTTCCGAGCAGATGCAATTAGGCGATTTCCTGTGTCTGTGCTGGCTCCGCGCTGGAGGCCCAGGGTTCAGCCTGGGGGGCGCGGGAGTGGGCTTGGCCCCCCTCCCAGTCAGGCTCCACCGCGGGGCCCAGCCCCACCGCCTGCACAGACCCAAGGCCCTCAGGCTCCAGGCTGAGGGGGTCCCTGAGTTCAGGGGTTGCCCCTGCTGGCCGGGTCCATTGCCTACTGGGCCCCAACTCAAAGCACGGCCCCCCTCCTTCCTCCACAGCCCCCAGTCCCCACCAACTGCTGACAGCGCCCGTTCTGGGCCAGGCCTGGCTCTCCCAGCTGTCCCACCCCCTCCCTCCCCTTCCTCCCCTGCCCGCAGGGCTGGTTCCAGAAGGGGCTTCAGGCCCTGGTCCTGTCTCGACTCTGCCCCCTGCAGGCAGCTAGTGGGCTGCCCCCTGCCTCTCTGAGGCCAAGGCCTGCTGAGTCCTGGGAGAGCTCGGGCTTGAGTGCAGGCGGGGGCCACAGGGAGGCCCACCAAGGACGAACGTCTCCGTCAGGCCCACAGGGACCCTACTGGCCCCAAGGCCCCCGACATCACGGGCTGGGGGGCCGGAAGGACTAAGGAGGCGGGCGGGTCCCCCCTCCCTCGTGCCCAGCCTCCCTGGGGGCTCACACCAGGGGCTGAGTGGACACTGCAGAGCAACAGGCACGAGTGAAGGGACAGTGGAGGGAAACGGCCTCTGAGAAGCCTTCTGGGGGCTGGTTCTGGGGATGGCGGCCAGCAGCCACCTCCACCTCGGGGTGCACAGGAGAGGGCGCCCCTCGCTGGTTGTGCAATGCCGGGTCCTGGCCCAGGCCGGGGAGGGTCTGCGGGCGTGGCACTGCCCGGGCTGGCTGTCACTGTTGTGGCAGGGCAGCTGGTGAGGGGGGTGGAGGGCGGTGGGAGCCGAGCTCTGAGCCAGCTAGGGAGCAGGTGGGTGGCAGGTGGGGCACAGGAGCTCGAGGTGCCCTAGGCGGGGGGTGTGGGCACGGCTGCAGCTGCTGGGACCCACCCCATTCCCCTGGCGCCGCTCCACCTAGCTCCCCCCAGCAGCACCTTTCTGAGGGTGCCCACGCCTGGCTGGGCTGGGCGACGCGACCCTGTCCTGGTGATGGCAGCCTCCTGGGCCAGGCCGATACCCTGCTGGCGCCCCACTGCCTGGGGAAGGTGACCTGAAACTCGGGTCAGAGTTGAGCAGGGATTGTGGGCCAGGGAGTGGGGGGAACTAAATGCAGAAGGAAGGCCAGAGGCCCGCAGACCCCAGGGTGCTGAGGCAGGCGGGGCTGCCGTGGGGAGATGGGCAGAGGTCCCGTGCCCCCCCCCCCGCCCCCCGCCCCCAGGGTGGAGCTGCCTGGCAGGTGGCATGCTCGCACAGGTGAGCGTTCTGGAAGGAGGCCCAGCAGGGAGGAGGAGGAGGGGACGGGACAGGCCCAGATGCCTGCCCCCCACACCCTGGGGAGCCCGAGGGGGTAGGTTTGGGGGAGGCGCAGAGTTGAGCTGGGGCTTGCAGAGAAGGGGTGCGTGGGGACCCCCTGGAGAGGGTCAATGGGGAGGGACTGCAGGTGAGGTGGGGCAGAGCTCTGGGGGTGAGTCCCCAGGAGCAGGGACGGCCTGGAGCCCCGTGCAGGCCCACTCCTCCCGCCTGGGCTCTCTGCTCCCGCCACGCGCCTCCCGGCTGGAGCTGAGGCCGCCCAGTGGGTTCCTGGACAGTCAGGGTCCCACCACCCCTGGGCCTGCCTCAGTGTCCCCACATGTGCTAGCTCCTCCTGACCCCCCACCCCCCTCCACTGCAGTCACTCCCAGGGTGGCTCCAGGATTTGGGAAGATTCTAGGCAGATCCGCTGAGCTGAGGCTCGGGGTCACAGAAGGCTCCTAGCAGGGAGGGGTGTGGGTGGATGGTGACTGGAGGGGGATGTGAGGTGGGTGGAAGGTGGAGGGAGGGCTGAGTGCAGGGGGCTGAGGGCCAGCCATCCCTCGGTCACCCCGGGAGGGAGGGCACAGGAAGGCCTCCAGGGTGGACGGGAGCTGGGCCGTGGTCGGGCTGTGGGCTCTCGGACCCACCCCTTCCCGGATAAGACCCCGGGCCCGGCCTCTGGCTCCCGGTCGGCAAACAGGGGCCCCGACCTCGGCTGGGTGACCCTGAGACGGTCCTGACAGGCCCGCTCCAGCTTCCCCACCTCGGCTGCTGGGGGCCGGGGGGCGGCCTGGGCCAGGAGGAGGCTGGAGCTCGGTAGGGGCAGGCCTGCCATGCCCCACCCGGCGTCCCTCCTGGCCCTGAGAGCCTCCTGGAGGGGACCCCTGTCTGCAGAGCGGGCTCCCCGCAACCAGAGTGACGGCACTCCAAGGCCCGGCGGGCACGGGCTGCCCACAGAGCCGGGCCCTGGCTGGGGCACCCTCCAGGCCACCAGCCCCAGGCTGGGGCGACAGGGGCACGGTCCAGGCCTCTGGGAGCCCTAAGCTCGTGGGAGAGAGGCTGCTGACAAATGGGGTCCCATCTCTGGTTGTCGGGGAGCCTCCCAGAGGAGGGTCAGGGGCAGCAGCTCCTTCCCAGCCCCCAGGGGAGGCGGGCGGAGTGAGCTCAGAGCCGCGCCTCTGGGAGAAGGCTCGGCCGCCCGTTTGTGGGTGTCTTCACCCCCACGGGGACATCAACCCGTGTGGTCTCTGTGGGGCTCTGCTGGCCCCTCTGCCCAGCACCCCTCGTCTTCCCAGCAGGCAGCCCTTGGGGGCCTCTTGTTGGGGGGGTTGCCCTACCCAGAGCCAAGGAACCCCCTTCTGCAAGTCTTTCCTGGCCGCCCCCCAGAGAATACCAGGGGGGCGCCCCAGCCTTCGCCTCACCTGGGCCTTGACCCCATCGGCCTATGGTGGCCCCCGACCCCACTATGTCCCTTCTCCTGGTTTCTGAACCTCTCTGTGGGAGCCACCGCCGCAGCCCCTCCCAGGCCAAGCTCCCTGCCTCCCCAGCGACACCCGATATCGCCACCTGCTCCGTGATCTCGTTAAGGTCCTCAAATCCCTCCTCCCCAGGCCGGGTCCAGGCAGCACCCCCTCCCTGCTCCGCCAGGTGCAGGGAACCCAGAGGGGGTGAGGTTCCCTCCGTGCCCGGCAGGTTAGTTTCTGCCAGGAAAACCCCACACCCTCAGTGGCCCCGGGGCACGGAGGAGGCCAGCTCTGGGCTTTGACTTGCCGAGGGAGCAGCTGGGTGGGGGGGGGGGGTCCTCTAAGCAGCACCCGGGCCGGTGACCGGTCTGGGGGGACAGGGGACACGGCGTGAACAGGAAGGGGCAGCAGGTCAGCCCTCGGGCCTCTGGGAGACCTTCTGAGGGGGCCGCGGCCAGGGGCGACCGAAAGGAGCCCTCGCCACAGCCCCCTCCCCCCCATGCTCCCCGAGCCCAGGTGTGAAGCCCCTGCACCTCCTATGGGGCGCCCTCGGAGGCAGTGGTGTCGGGGGGCACTAGCTTCTATCTACCCCTCTCGCCCACGTCCTGTCCGCCGCCCCTGCGAGCCGCCCTCAGGGACAAGCAAGACCTCATCCCGGACTCGGGGGCACCGGGGTGCCTCCGACGTGGTCGTCCCCCGAGCCCCCACAATGCACCTGGCCTTTGGTTCCTGCCGCAACCTTCCCCCCACACCTGTGACAGGGTGGCCTCCTTGGGACCCACGCGGGTCCTGGGGACCAGGCTCTGAAATACTGTTGGGGTGACCACTGCCTGCGCCTGCCTAACCTCCCCCCGCCCCCCCTCCACCAGCCCAAAGGCCTCCCAGTGGCCGGCGGACCCCCACCATCCGCCCAAACAGCCCGAAGGGAAGGGTACCTCCCCGGAGCAGCCGCTGCCCAGGTGGCCACAAGTAGGTCCAGCCTTAGGGGGCCTGTGACCCCGAAACCTTCCTCAGAGGCACTTGGACCACTCGCAGGCCTTACTTTACAACGTGGGGAGCCCTGGACCCGGGGAGGCCCTGCGGAGACTGGAAATGGGCCCTCGGGCCTCCCGCCCCTTCACCCCAAGCTCCCCGTCAGAGGGGGCCTCAGAGGCTGGGTTAGGGACCGTCCACCTCCGCCCAGAGCAGGGTCCAGCGTGCAGCCAAGCGGCTGTCCCTCGCTCCGGCCGGGTGTCCTACCTCTCGTGATATGCTCCGTGGTCAGCCTCTTCCACACTCAGCCCCCGTCCGCCCTGACCAGCCGCCCGGCCGGGCTCGGGGTCGGAGGTCAGGCCTCCCCCATTCGGGTTCTCTGGCCTGCAGGCTCTGGCAGGGCTGGGCAGGGCTGGCCCGGCCTTCGGCCCTCCCTCTGCCCTCCGCACTGCACAGGTCTCTCCATCCCCTCCGTGTCACTGACCACGCGCTGCAGGGCCGAGGCCAAGTGCCACGCAGCCCCAGACCTCCCAGGCGCCCCGCCCCTGCGCTCGGCATCCTGCGCACCAGACGTCGCCCCTGCCCCCCCCCGGACACCCACGCCCAGCGTGGCTCGGCCCGACCTCCCCGGACTGGACTGGGGGCTGACCGCACGGCCCCCCAACAGACCGGCAGCCCCGGCCGCACCTCCAAGTCCAGCCCAGCCTCCAGGAGAGCCGGGCGCTGCGGAGCCGGCTGGGACTGCCTGGCACGGCTCTCGAGCGCTCACGAGGCCAGGCCTTGGCACGTCCCCTGACACGCGACTGGTGGCTGGCACCGGCTGGAGCCTCTCCATCCCTCTCCCGGTTCTGCCTGCCCAGTGCCCAGACCCACCGCACACCCCGAGCCCCACGCGTGGCTCTGCCCACAGTCGCTGCCGAAACGCTTCTCCCGTTGGTCCTGCCCCGGGGTCTGAGCACGGGACCCAAACCTGGCTGCCCACCTGGCACCGGACCACTTGTCTGTCTGTTCCGCCTCTGCCCTCCCAGGGAGCCCTCGACCCCCAAGTGCACGAAGCAGCCAGACCCTCTGCCGATGCCTCCACGTGGCATCTGCTCCCAGAGCCCTGAGCACCCGCCTGGCCCCCAGCCCCTCTCTGAAGCCATCCTAGCTCCCCGGTGTCTCAGCTGATGGCTGGGCGGGGGGGGGGGGGGTGCAGAAAGATCCGGGCTTTGCCACCAGCTCGGCCCTCATTCGGTCTCCATCCTGCCACCTCCTGTCGTGTGTCCTCGTTCTGCAGACCCAGAGAGGAGGGCAGGCCCCCGACAACCCTGGGCCTTGCTTCCTGGGAGCACACACGGGGACGTGGGGTGGACAACACTGGCCCCATGTCCCACCGGCTGAGGTCAGGAGGACACGTCCTGGCCCTCGGCCCCCAGGTCCCGGCCGGAGCGGAAGGCCAGCATGTGGCTCCTATGGCCACCCTCCCATCAGCCCGTCGCCGGCGAGGAAACTGAGGCTTAGAGGTGCAGCATCTTCCTGGGGATGCCAAACCCACAGCCCCCAGGAGCAGGTGGGGGCAGCAGGCAGTGGCAGGCCGGGTCCCCACTCGGGGCTCAGCCCAGGTGCAGAGACTCCACGCTGCGCCCCACCTTTCCCTCCGCCCTCTCTCTGTCCCACCTGCCCTGAGGCGCAGGAGCAGGCACTAGACCAGCCGTGGGCAGACTACGGCCCGCGGGCCGGATCTGACCCGGTCGGCTGTTCTATCCGGCCGGCGGAGCCGAAAGAGCGGAGGGTTCTCTTGCTCTCCCCTCCGCTCCTTCACCAGCAGCAGCGTTACCATGGCAACGTCGGGAAACACGGCCGCAGCTCCTTCCTCTGAGTCCAGTTTAGGAACCCATTGTGGCCCTCGAGTCAAAAAGTTTGCCCACCCCCTGGGGTCACCACCTCCCTGCCTGCCCCTCTGGTCTTCCTCGGCTGTGTGGGGACAACATGGGGGGGGCGGCCAACATTGGGGCACCCATGGCCCCTCAAGCACCCCATCTCCCGCCTCATGCATCCCTCCTCCTCGTTGCTTTCACTTGGCCTCTCCCTCCTCCTGCCCCTGTCCTGGCCCGTTTTGGCCCCGTCCTGGCCTTGTCATTCCAGCCTGTACAGTCAGTCCCTGTCCCCAGAGTGGACCCCTCTTTCTGCCGTCACAGTGGCCCCCCCCCCGTCCCGACCGCTTCCCTTCTCCCACCACCTGGACATGCCCTGCAGAGTCCGCAGGGCACAAGGCCCCTGCCCCCACCCTCACCTCAGGACCCATAGGCAGCAGCCCTCCCTCCGGCCACGCTCGCACCTTCTGGGATGTGCCGGGGTCTGACCCCACTCAATGCCCGGGGCCCTGCCCCCCGGGGCCTGCCAAGGGCCTCTCGCCCCTGAGCTCCCACCTGCAGCCGGGTGCCCGCCTGCGCCGGGACACCTGTGTGGGCTGAGCCCTGGCCACCAACCTGAGCTGAGCTGCTCTGAGGGTGACGAGGGGGTCCTGGGGGCTGGGCCCCTCCAGCCATTCCTTGGGGCCAGGAGCCCCGGGGCACCCTCTCGGCGCTCTGGCCAGGGGCTGGGCAGCTTCAGGTGCCCGGAGCACCCTGGCGCCGCATGCCGCTCTGCCCTGCTCCTGTTCCCAGGCTGCAGCTGGAGCCCGGCCTGAGCCTCAGCCTCTGGGCTCCTGCCCTGACGCCCTGCCCAGGGGGCTGGGCCACTTGGTCCCCGTGCCCCCTGCCGCTGGCTCGCCCGCTCCCGGGCAGCACCCACTCTGGCTGACAGACCCCGGGTCCCGGGGCAGCGCCGCCCACCCAGCGCCCGGCCCTGCAACGTGGGGGGCCACCCCACCCCCGGGCCCGGGCCTTGGGTGGGCCCGAGGCGGCCACGCCCCTTTGGACACTGTGGTTTGGAGGCCTGGCTCCCCCAGCCCCTTCGGCAAGCCCGGCGGACTGCCGGCCCCATCCTTGCCCTGCTGGCCACCTCGGGCTCCCCGGAGGCCTCCGGCAGGGCGGCCGGATGAGAGCCGGGCACGGAGGACGGGCCCTCGGGGGCGGCAGAGAAGCCCCCACCAGGGCTCCTTCCGCCGGCAGAGCCTCCCCGGGGACCGGGAGCCCGGATGCCATAAGAACGCCAGCCTCCGTGCTCTGTGCCAGCCCAGCCCCCACCTAACAAAGCCAGGCCCCACGACGGGAGGACCAGGCAGGGAGCCCAGAGTTCGGTGACTTCGGCAAACAAGCAGTCGGGGTCCCCTGCCTCCCTCTCAGCGTCCCTCACAGTGGCCTGGCCCGGGGGAGCCCGAGGGGAGCCTCGAATCCCTCAGGGGTGCAGGGGGCAGAGGGAGATGCGTGTGCAGCAGGGGGCACTCCTGGGGTGGGGGCAGCCAGAAGCGGCCAGCTTGGCAGATGGTGAGGAGCTGGAGTCTGGGCGGCCACAGGACTGGCCGCAGCCCCAGGAAGGAGCCAGATTTAGACGAGAAATAGCTGCTGGTGCCCGGCTTGTCCCAGAGAGAGTCCACGTCCCCGCTGGCGTCCCCTCCCTGCCCGGCGCCGAGGCGTGGGTTCCGGGGAGCCCAGGCAGCCCACAGTGAAAGACGGGGTGATGCGGGGGGCCGGGAGGCACTGCCCACTCCCACCGCGGCCCTGGGCGAGGGCAGCCCCTCGGGTCCTGGCTCTCACCTGTCAGACCCACCGTGAGGACGCGGCGCAGAGGGTCCCAGCCTGGCAGGGCTGCGCGAGTCCCTGTGGGTGTCACCGGGTCCCGACCCGGAGGGTGTGGGCTCCGCACCTGCCCGTGGGCACCTCCGTGCCGCTCAGCGGCTCTGCTCACAGTCGCGGGGCAGACATGGTCTGTCTTCTTTATAAGGGACTCTCCTGCTCCCCACATCCCACAGGGGGAGTTCCCAAGGAGTTCCCAGGGACACTTCCTGTGCCCCAGCCACTGGCCAGCCACCGCAGGCCCTCCTGCCTCGTGCCCACGCCTGCCCCCACCCTCAGCGGAGCCGGGGGTGTGCCACCCGCACCCTGTCCGTGCCCCCTGCTCCCCCAGGCAGCACCCTGGAGGGCTACAGGGTGACCCCTGGAAGGACACATCCCGGCCAGGCCAGCTCCGCAAAGCACTCCAGGGCCCCCCGAGGAACAAGCACATGGGGCTGCCCGGGAGCAGGGCCCCGCCGACCCCGGCCCGGTCCCGCCTGGTGGCCGTCCTTGAGCCGAGCCGCTGTGGGGCTGGGAGAGAGCCGTCACCTGGTGTTTTCAGGGGCCTGGAGCCGGAGCTGCTGAGCCCACGCTCACCCCGTCCCTTCCCCCTCCCAGAGTCCGGGCTGCGGTGGGCCTGGGGATGCCCAGAGATGCCCATCCGGGAGCTTGCCAGCACAGGAGGCAGGGAGCCGGCGCGTGGCCTGGCACAGGAGGACAGTCCTCCCAGCCTGGGGGGAGCCTGGCAGGCACCTGGAGGAGCAGCATTTCAGCTGGGCCTTAGGTGCCTGGAAGGGCTCAGGAGGAGGAAGGGCATTGCAGGCGGCTCAGAGGGAGGTGGTGATTGTGCTCTCAGCCTGCCTCCCGCCCAGCCCTGCGGGGTCTCTGGCCTTTGCCTCTGCTCTCTCTCCGCAGCCCTGCGAGGCAGGTGCCACCCACCATGACTTTACAGAGGAGGAAACTGAGGCCCAGAGAGGACAGGGCACTGGCCCGAGGCCCGAGCTGGCAGGAGCCAGGATTTGAGTCTGGAGAAGTGCTGAGTTCGAGGCCAAGCACTCCCCAAGGCCCCGGTGCTGCCCACGCCGAGCTGGTGCTGAAGGTGCCCTGGTGCAGGGCCCAGTCCCACCCTCTGTCAAACAAGGGTGCCCGGGGCTTCCCGAGGCCAGTGGGCTGCAGGCGAGGCCTCGGAGCTGTGCGAGGAGGAGCCTCCCTCCTGGGAGCCCTGGGCCAGGCAGAGCCCCGGCACCTCTGGGGCAGAGCGGCACCTCCTGGGGCCCACGGCGCCGGGGGGAGAGGTGGAGCCCCGGTGGGTGCGCGCACCTGCACACGGCCCCGCCGGCTTGGCACCCCTCACCTGCCCACAGCGCAGGGGCAGCTCCTGCCGGGAAAGGCTGGGAGAACCCTGCCCAGGGCTGGCCTGGCACAGCCACCTCGGCCCAGGCTCCGTGGGTGCCAATCGTCTGTGGGCGGTGCCGGCGCGGACATCCTGCCCTGCCCTCCGTGCCTGGGCCGGGCCGGGAGGGACCTACCTCAGGCGGGTGTCCTGGCCCTGTCTGCTCGGGTTCCTCCTCAGGAGTGCCGAGCTGCTGGTGCTGCTGGTGGCCGCCTGGCCCGCGACCTGGCCTGACCCCCACCCTGGGGACGTGTGGCGCCTTCTTCAAAGGCCCGCTGGCCCTGGTCTGCTGCCCTCCTCCTGCTCCTGCTCCTGCAGCTCGGACCCTTCTCTCCCCCGTCTCCTCCTCTTCCCTTCTCCTCCTTCACACCCTCTGCCCTGTCCCTCCATCACCAGCTGTCCCTCCCCCGTCTGCTCTCTCTGTCTGCTGGTCTGTCCTGGGCCCTCTGGCCCCTGGGGGGCTCCTGGGCTGGCTCCCTCTGGGCTCTCCAAATGCCCCCTGTCCCCCCTCTCGGGGCCTCTGGACTCTGTGGGTCTCTGGGCCCCCTCCTCCTTCAGGCTTAGCAGCTGCTTCCATCCTGCCAGCCGCCCCGGCCTCACTTGCTCCTCTTCCTCGTCACCTCTGCCCCCCTAGCTCAAGGGGTGCCTGGTCCCCCAACTGCCCCCCATCCCTTCAAGCCTTTCTCCTCGCCCGGCCTGGCCTGGCCCGCGTTCGGGCCTCCTCTCCCTCCCTCCTGCATCTGTCTTTTGGGTCCAGCTCCCCTGCCTGCCCGCTCTCCCCCTGCCTCGCCCTCCCCTGCCCGGCCTGCTCCTGGGCCCTCGGCACCTTCCCTCTCATTCCCTGTCTCCCTGGTCCCAAACGCAGCCCCTGTCTCCTCTTTTCCCTGTGGTGTCTCTCTGTCCCTATCTCTGTCTCCCTCCCTCCCTCCCTCCCTCCCTCCCTCCCCCTCCCTTCCTCTCCCCTCCCTTCCTCCCTCCCTCCCTCTCCCTCCCTCCTCTTCCCTCCCTCTGGGTGCTCCATTTTCCTTTGTTTATTCCCAGCCCTCAGCTCCTTTTATCACCTCAAGGGGGAGGCCGGGCACCCCAGGGATCCTCTCTGCTCCCCAAATGGGGAGGCTCTGCCCTCCCCTCCCCCACCCCCAGCCTGCCCTGGGCGGTCAGAGCAGTGAGACCCCCAGGGGCCACCGCCAACCAGCCTCTCTGGGTTGGTGTCCAGGCTCCTGAGAAGTGGCCACTGGGCACAAGGTCAGCGCGGTGCCCTGGCCAGCCGGCCGTGGCCCCTGGCCCTTTGGCCGAGGCCCCGGTGAAGCAGCCCAGCCCACTGTTTGTCTGGTTGGGCTTCGTCACCGTGACTCACTGGAGGCTAGTGGCCGGACAAGGCGGGGACGGGCCCACGCGGGGAGGCACCCAGGGAGCAGCGTGGGCCAACATGCACATGGCCCCAGAGGTGGACACCACTGCGCCCATGGCTCAGATGGGGAAACCGAGGCTCAGACTGGATGCCAAGGTCTCAGAGCCAGGGCCCGGTGGAGCCAGAACCACAAGCCGGGCCTGCGGGCTGCTGGCTACCTCGGCATGGCCCAGAGACGCCGTCCGGTGCCTGAGGCCCTGCCTGCCCTCCAGGCCCAAAGCCACTCCTAGGGGATATGTGGGTGGGCAGAGGGCAAGGCAATGACCGCCTGGCAAGAGGGCAACATGGCGAACGGGTCCCTGTGTGAAGGCAGTTGTGTTGAGGCGGCGGCAACAGCCGGAAAAATTCCACATGGGCCCGTAGCTCGGTCCGCAGTGACTCAGGTGGCGGCGGCTGGTGGAGACTCCGTGGGGCTCAGGAAGTCCGTGGGGGTAGGGAAGTCCCCCCAGCCTTCCTCCCGCCCCTCCCCACACGCAGGCTGGGTCTCGTGGCGGGCCCTGGAGGGGAGCCCAAGCCTCTTCCCTTGCCCCGCACAGCCCAGGAGGAGCTAAGAAGTGGGGAGTGCCCACGGCTGGCCCTGCGTCCAGCCAGAGTGTGGAGACCTCGGGGCTCTGGTGGAATGAGGAGGAGGGGGCGGGGCGCGGGGCCAGGACCCAGCAGGTCGCCCGGGAGGTGAGCCTGGGCTCCACGTCCATCTCAGCTGGCCCCACCACCCCCTTGCCTCCTGCTCTCAGTTCTGGAACCTCAGTCGCCGCCAGGACTGAAATCTGCCAAGGCATATTTTGGTTCAATCGCAGGAAAAATATTCCCACCGGGGAAGGCTGCCTTGGGATTATGGGAAGTCCCTGATTTGAAGAACTTAGAACGGACTCACACAGCTTCCTGTCGGGAATATTGGTGAGTGAGAGGTGTCAAGGACAGATCTTCATGTGCAGTGGCCATGACTCATAGTTTTACAACCAGGGCATGTCCTCACAGGGACAATAAGGTCGAGTATTTGACCTCAATACTATTATTTGCCCATCCATCAATCCACTCATCCTCCCATCTGTTCACTCACTCACCACCCATTCATCCTCCAGTCCATCCTCTATCCATCATTCATCCATCCATCCTCTATCCATCATTCATCCATCCATCCTTCCATTCATCCATTATCCCTTTATTCCCCCATCCATCCTCTATCCATCATCTATCCTCCATCCATTTACCCACTCATCCATCCATCCATCTATCCATCCATCAATCCATTTATCCATCCTCTCTCTATAGCTATCTGTCTTTCCATGTATTATTTATCAATCCATCAATTTTTCAATATATCTAGATATTCAATTATTCATATAAACACAACATATCCTGCAAGTGGGTACATATGTATTAACGGATGCTTGAAAATAGAACAATATATCATTTCATCAATCTATTCATTCAAGTGTCTATCAATACATATGTACCTATGTTCATCTATCTCCCTTCCCAAGTCTTTATTGAGCGAGTATCCATCTATGCAACTATCCATTCATTCATATACACATACATATATACATAAATGCATTCATACATACATCCAGCCATCTATCTACATGTCTTAATACATATAAAACACTTATACGAAGCATTCGAATTATCCATCAATTTGGAACATAATAACCACTCAATATACGTCAATTACTATTATTTATATGTTCATCCATCAATTTCTGTAACTACTTGCCCAGCTACCCAACCACTGAATTGTCTGTTTATTCTTTAATACATCCTTCTATCTCTTCAAATACCTCCTATCTCTTCATATATTCTTCTGTCCTTACTTTTATTCTACTCTCCAAATATTTTGGTGTTTATCCATCCCATTCCTACATCCATTCATACATCTGTCCAGCCACCCCTATGTCCACCCCTTTTTCCATCTAGCAGCTCATACACCCTACTGTGCATAAATACATACACGCATGTCCTTCCTTGTACATATTTGCCCATCATGTTACCCTGAAGCCACTCTGAAGAGCTAATGCTTAAAGCAGTTGCTGATACACAGTAAACCGTGAGTCAATGTTGCTTACTATTGTTTCCATCCATCCAGTAACCCGTATCTCACCCAACCATTTATCTCCATATAACTGTCCATCTATCCATAGATTTTTCAACAAGTTTATTAAACACTGGGTACATACATGTTTAGGTGCTGGGAATTCAGCATTAATTAAGTCCCTGTTCTCTCACAAGGCTGACATTTTTGTGGGAACAAAAAAAAGTCGATGTTTACTGTGATAGATCAGATGATGGTAGATGCCATAGAAACCGTAATCCGGGGTCTGAGGATATGCAGAACTGGAAGGGATTGGTATGTTGTATATAATAGTCAAGAAAGCCTCCCAGGAAGGAGTCGGCCTTTCCTTATTGGAAAAGAGACTTGCCCACTGGTGGGTGAAAGAGAGAACAGTGAGTGCAAAATTCCTGACTCAGCTGTTTGTTCATCACTCTATCTCTTAAATAGTTTACCTAGCGTCAGCCAGATGTGCATTTACTCACTATCTTTCCATCTGTCTCTCTTTCTAATTTGCCCATCTCTCCACCTAAAAATCCATTTGTCATTCATATCCATCCATATGTCTAACTCACCCACTAACCTTCTATTCATCTGTCCAGTTATTTGTCTGTTTACATTTCATCTATCAGTTCACCCATCCTTATTTCCATCCCATGTGTCCATCTATACATCCACCCATCCATTTGTTCATCCATCCATCTATCCATCCATCCATCCATCCATCCATCCATCCATCCATCCATCTCTTGGCATACCTGCTCATTCATACATCCAAGGCTGATTATTAGCTTGACACACACAGGTCCAAAACAGTACCCATTTCATAGGCTAATGTTTGTGTCATATATGTTGTTAAGTATTCTAAATATTATGTCTGTGCTTATCTATCTATCAACCCATCTATCCACCCATCCATTTATCCATGTCTATGTCTATTTATATATACATCCAGTATTTCATTTATCCACTCAGATGGCCAAACATCTATCCATTTGCCTATCTAATACTGCTACTTCTACTACCACTACAACCACCACCAGCACCACCACCACCATCACCATCACCACCATCATCACCACCACCACTACCATCAACATCACCACCACCACCACCACCACCACCACCATCACCTTCACCACCACCATCATCACCACCACCATCACTGCCACCACCAGCACCAGCACCATCACCACCACCATCACCATCATCACCACCATCACCCACCACCACCACCACCATCACCATCACCATCACCACCACCACCATCACCACCACCACCATCACTGCCACCACCAGCACCATCACCATCACCACCACCATCACCATCACCACCACCACCATCACCACCATCAACATCACCATCACCACCATCAACATCACCACCACCACCATCACCATCAACATCACCACCACCATCACCATCAACATCACCACCACCATCATCACCGCCACCATCACCACCACCACTAGCTAAAATTTATGAGGAATTATGTGCCAGAGACTTTTTAAGTGCTTTTCTTTATTATATAATCTTCATAAAACCCCAATGGGGTAGGTAGTATACTATTTTAATGAGGAAACTGAGGTGCAGAGAGTTAAGCAACTTGCTCAAAGTCACATACATCCATTTTAATTCCTTTCATAAGTCAATCATATATACTTTATCACTACTTTCCGCCATCAATTCATCACCTGTTTTTCCATATAGTCAACTGGCCATTCACCCATTGATCTATCCATTCATCTACCCATCCATTCACTCATCCAAACATATGTAGATATGTTCTCCTATCCCTCCATTTATTCTTTATCCATCCATCCATCACCCATCATTCATCCACCTCTGCATCCATTCATCCCCTTACCTACCCATCTATCCATCCATCCACCCATCTACCTACTCATACTTTTCTCCATCATTGAGTCTCTTATTTTCCTTTTGTTCTTTCTTTTGTGACTAAGCCATGGTTCATAAGCTTGTGGCCCAAGATTACAAGAGAGCAAACCCTTATGGCCCAGCAGACTGAGTGCCACCATAGAGCCTAAGCAGGGACCGGAAAAGCAACATTTGTCCACTTGTTTAGACATTGTCATCACCCCACACACCCAAACCCACTCCCACATACATGCTCACAGAGCGGTCACCCAGTGAAGGGACCACAGCAGTCAGGTCCCATGCGGGAGAGGAGAGTGGGTCAGGGCTGGTGGCCTCCGTGGCTCCTGGGGGACCCGGATAGAGAGGTGCTCTGACTTTCAGGGGAGACCGTCTGTCTCACGTGTGCCTCGGTCCAGCAAAGGGAGAGGGCAGGGTGGCAGGCGGCAGAGGGAGTGAGGCGCTGGGGTTCGGGTTAGGGCTGGGACCAGGAGGGGCTGAAGGCTTCTTTCTGGATTCTTCTGAATGAACTGGCTAGATCCCTCGGTCCCAAGTCCATTTTGTTTCTTTTCTTTTTGGCTAATCCTCATTCAAGGACATTTTCCCATTGATTTTTAGAGGGAGTGGAAAGGAGAGGGAGGGACAGAGAGAAACATCAATGTGAGAGAGACACATCGATTGGTTGCCTCCTGCTTGTGCCCCGACCGGGGCTGGGGAACCTGCAACCAAGGTACACGCCCTTGACCGGAATCGAACCCGGGACCCTTCAGTCCACAGGATGATGCTCTTTCCACTGAGCCACACCAGGTAGGGTGGCCCCTAATCTTTAAGACGCCCTTCGGAAGCCCTGGGCAGAGCATCCCTGGTGCAGTGGGCGGGGCGGAGACAGGGAGGGGCGGGGCTTGGAGAGAGCCAGTGTCATTTCTGCTTTCTGGGCAGGTCCCTGGGGGCCTCCACGCTGTGCCCTAGTCCATGTGCACCCCCGAAGCGCCGCCCTCACCCCAGTGGCACTGCGTGGGGTTATCGAACCCCTGCCAGGGCAGTCCAGACACTCCTGGGTCCCCCGAGGCTTTGCTGGGCCCCTGGCATCCCAACCTGGAGCCCACAAGAGTCGGTAGGACAGCGGAGCCAGGGAGCGCCCTCCGAGCCAGGGCCCCGCAGGGCCTGTCCAGGGCCCGCTGCTGCCCAGCTGCCTAGTGTTCCCACCTGTGAGATGGGAGGCCTGGATGTGCCTCCCTGGACTCCACAAGTGCCACCTCGGTGAAGAATCGGGGCAGCTGGCCTGGGAGCGAGCTCACAGTCCAAGCGGCCAGGAACCCCACTGTGCAGACGGGGAAACGGAGGCTTCCGGTGGGGGCTTGTTTGTCCAGAAAGTCCTGGCTCTGCTGCCAGCCTCTGATGCCAGTCCTGCCCCCAGGCTCTGCCCATCCTTCTCCTCCCGCTGGCACTTGGGACTCAGGGCCGGGAAAGCAGGGCCCCTGGGCTCGACCCCAGCCCTGCTGGCGGGGGCTCCAAGGGCCTCCACCCACTGCCACCCACAGGCCCACTGCTCTGGCTCCCCCGGAGGGAAACGAGGCAGAGGCAGGCCAGTGAGTACGGAGGGCAAGACAGCACTGAGCCAGCCCTCATGCCACCCAGGTGGGGAGACGTCTGCCGGGCCTGGTCCCCAGACCCTCCGGGCACTGCCCGGGCCAGGGCTGTTGAACGAGGAGGCAGATGAGCCCCAAGAAAAGGTGGGTGCGGGGAAGGATTTTTCACTTGCTGAATCAGCAGGGGCGGGGCTGAGCCATCTCTCCCTCTCCCCACCCACGGAGGGAATGTGGAGGGTCCAGATGGAGGGTGGGGGAAGCCAGGACCTCCACAGCCTCGCAGGAGGCAGCACCCAGAGCCTGGGCTGAGCTCCACCTCCCACCCTGAGACGCCTCCAAGGCCCCAGGCCCCTGACCAGGGGGAGGAGCGAAGTGGCCCGCCTGGGGGTGCCCAGGCCTGACCCAGCTCAGCCTGGGCATGAGCCCCTGACCCCAGACCCTCAATTCTTCCAGCCCAGCGGCCCCTGCCAGGGCGATTCTGCCCAGCCCCCCCTCCTGCCTAGTGGCCCTGGCACTGCCCGTTGCTCCGGGCCGTGTGCCCCTGTTCCAGGTGGTGTCTGGCCCTGCTGAAGGCAAGGGGGTGAGAGGCCACCGGGGCAAGGCAGCATGGGGGTTCACACCCCAGGGGCAGTCTGAGGGAGGAGGCCCTGTCCTGAGCAGTCCTGGGGGGCAGCCCATGTACCCCATTGGAGGGCACAGCCTGCGTGGGGCCGGCATGCAGGGTGAGGTCCTGAGCCCCAGGCAGGTCTTGGTGGGCAGCGTGTGCAAGGTGGGGAGTGACCCAGCAGACCCAGCCCATGGGGGCTCGTGGGGCTTCCCAGGCTGCACACCCTCTCCTGGGCATGGGGACTCCCCCGCCCCCTAGGAAAACCCCCAGGCACTAAGTCACCTTGTGAAAGGAGAACCCATCACACCCTGAGTCTCGGTTTCACTCTGAAAGGTCGGGGTTGCACACACACCACACGGAGCCGACGGGGGGCGGGGGGGGGGCGGAGGGAGGAAAGGGGGGGGCGGAGGGAGGAGGGAGGTGTCTGCGGTGCCACCCGCTCAGGGCGAGGGTCCGAGGGCCAGCTCTCCAGCCCAAGACCCCACAGGTGCAGCCTAAGCCCCTAAGACAGGCACCAGGACACCCCGGGCTCAGCCTCAGGCCCCCTGCTGTTGCCTGGGCCTGCCCTCCACCCTCCCTCAGCTTGAGTGACAGCTGGGAGGAGGGGCCAAGGATGGGCCAAGGAGGGAGGCAGGGGTGCCCCGCCAGGCAGCTCCAGCCGTGCCCTTCTATGGGCATGGGTGCCCAAGGAGCACGGGGAGGCCAGGGTTTGGATGGCACTGACGTGAGGAGCCATTTCTGAGCAGGACACAGCTGTCCCCACTCACCAGCTGGGCGTCTGAATGCGCACCCTGAGCCCGACCCCGCCAGGGGCCGCTGCTCAGCCTCCCGCCCCACCCCACACTCGGCCGCAGACCCTGCACCAGCCCCTCCCTCCCTCCCTCACACACACACACACACACACACACACACACACACACACACACGTACCTGCACATCCACACCTTTCTCGTGCTCACACTCATGCACACATGTCACTCCCCCCATTGTCAGTAAAGGCATCCGCACAGCGGCAGGTACTGCTGCCTCCAGCCTCCAGAGGAAGAGTGTGTGAGTGTGTGTGTGTGTGTGCGCGTGTGTGGTGGGGGTGGGGGGGGGTCACAACCCAGCAAGCCCGCCCCGAGGCTCCGGGCCCTGCCCTGCTGCCCTCTCCTCCCTCCTGCAGGCCTGGGCATTTCACTCCCTCCCTCTGAGCTGCGGTCCTGCTCCTTCCCTCCTGCTCAGCTGTTCAGCACCCCACTGGCCTCCTCCTGGGCTGGTCTCCACCCCCACAGGCCTCCGCATCCCCCTCAGACATCCCCTGCCCCGGGACGCCCCACTGTCCCCAAGCTTGCCCACTCCCATCTCTTCTGGAACATTCACCCTGGGCCATGGGACTCAACTGAGGTGCTCCCCCCACCACAGCCCTTCCCCCAGGGCTCTGCAAGCACAGCTGCTTCCAGGGGGGCTGCGGGCATTCTTGGCCCAGCCTGGGGGGGGGGGCGGGGAGCCACGGCATGGGGCCCTTTTTGCCAGCCACCCACACACAGCCTCTGCCCGTGCCCCTCACATCTCACCCCAACCAACAGCCCTGCATCCGATCAGGGACCTGCGGCCTCCCCAGCCTCCATCACCCCAGCAAACTCTCGGCTGAGCCCCACACATGGGCTCAGAGGGTCGCCAGGTGAGCAACCCCTCTCCTCCAGACCTGGCCCAGCACCAGCCCTGCCGGCCCAGGCCTCAGTCCGCGTCCCTGCGCCTGGCGGTGGCCGTCCAGCCCTCCTGGTCCTGGCCCTGCTCTCGGCCTCTCCCGGGGAGGCCCAGCCGCCCAGGCAGGTCCCAGGAAGGTGCCCCGAGGGCCGTCGACCTCTGGATTGAGCGTTACCCCCACGGAAACACCAGCGCACGGCCTCCTGTGGGCCCTTACCCTGCGCCTCCTTCGTCCACCAGGAGTTCTTCCTGCTCCTCGAAGCCGGGGTGGCCGGCCGCCTCCGCCATGGCCTGGTGCTCAGCAGGACGGGACCGCTATGTGTGCCGGGCGCTGGGCGCTTCCTGGGGCGGCGGCTGAGCCCCCCCCCCCCCCGCCCCGGGTTTCACTTCCCCCTTCACTGCAGGTTGAGGTTTGGCTGGGGTTGGGTGTTGTTTTCAGTCTGTTGCTGCAACAGGAGGGACACACAAGCCACCAGGAAGCGTGAAGCAAGTCGTGGGGCCTGGGGGACAAGCCCAGGAAGGTGGGGGAGGGGTGCGGGGCTGGGGTACCCTTGCGTGCTCCAGAGTCCCAGGGCTGCCCAGGAGCCCCCACACACCTCCAGTACCCCCTTCCCGGGCAGCCGTGGCCTCGAAGGGCCTGTGTGCATCCTGGCTGTCTCCAGCGCCAGGGCGGGCGCAGTTCCGGTCCCGGAGCCACCACGTGAAATCTTACCACCCAGTGAAATCTGGGTGGGTCCAGTGGCGGAGCTCAGTGGCTGAGAGTCAACCTATGAACCAGGAGGTCATGGTTCGATTCCTGGTCGGGCCATATGCCTGGGTTGCAGGCTTGATCCCTCGTGTGGGGCGTGCAGGAGGCAGCCGGTCCATGATTCTCTCTCATCATTGATGTTTCTATCTCTTTCTCCCTCTCCCTTCCTCTCTGGAATCAATATGTATATACTAGTGGCCCAGTGCACGAAACTCGTGCAGGGTGTGGGGGGGGGGTGTCCCTCAGCCCGGCCTGCACCCTCTCCAATCTGGGACATCTGGGACCACTGGCTCCTAACCGCTCACCTGCCTACCTGATTACCCCTAACCACCCTCCCTGCTGGCCTTCTCGCCCCCAACTGCCCCCCCCACCAGCCTGCTTGCCACCAACTGGCCCCCCTGCAGGCCTGCTCACCCCCAACTGCCCTCCTCTCCTGGCCTGATCACCCCTAACCGCCTCTGCCTCCGCCCCGGCACCATGGCTTTGTCCGGAAGGACGTCCGGACAGTCTCCCGGTCTAATTAGCTTATTACCCTTTTATTAGTGTGTGTATATATACGAAAGAGACATCTTCCGGGTGTGTGCACAGAGCCAGCCCCACCTCCTCCCCAGGCTGGGCCATCGCTGGCACCCCTGACCTGCACACTGCGCCCCACGCTCTGCATGCCGCCTGTCTTAGCCCTGCAGGTCTCCCTGTGGCTCCTCCATGGTCCCCTCCACCCCCTGCCCTCACCCTCTGCTCCAGGAGCCCAGACTGACCAGGTGGACAGATAGTGGCCCAGGCGCTGGGCCGTGGGGGTCCCTCGGAGGCACAAGCAGGATTGAGGCGACCAGCGGAGCCTGTGTCCACCCTTTGCAGTCCTCCTCTGTGGGCAATGGCCAGACGAGGGGCTCCGAAATCCGAGCCCGGCAGCTGTGCCATGGCAGGGGCGTCCCCCCCAAGACCAGGGCTGACCCCGGGGCCCATGAGCCAGGAAGAGGGGAGCCCTGGGCCATCTTGTCAAGCCCTGGCCGCCGTGGGCCCGAGGAGTCCACTGGACAGGACGTGGAGGAGCCTCGAGGCCAAAGGGGCAGGACCGAGGCCCAGGGCGGGGAAGGCAGTGGCCCTGGGGGTTCACCCGCTATTAGCAACGTCAGCCTGGCCCCATGGGGCGTCATCCTGCACCCAAACACAGGGGCTTGATCCCCAGGCAGGACACACACAGGAGGGAGCCCATTGATGTTTCCCTCTCAGCCCTCTCTCTCCTCTCTCTCTCTCTCTCTCTCTGTCCTGGGGTGAGGATTTACAAAAATAAATTTAAAAAAATGTTCAAGCCAGACACAGGGGAGTGAGACCAAGCCCAGCCCTCAGGCCCAGGGAGCGGCTCTGGCCAGGCCAGGCTGGAGTGCACCCTGTGGGCAGGCAGCCCCGGGAGGCAGCAGGACCTGGGGTGCTTTTGGATGGGGACTCGGGACCCTGGTACGGGGTCGCGTCAGCCAGGGAAGGCGGACCAGCTGCTGTGACAAACCCTCTGCCTGCAGCTCCGGTCTCCCTCCAGCAGCCATCAGGCCCGTGCGGTGGGGAGGGGCTCTGCGGCCTTTCTGGGACCCCGGGTCCTCCTCCCCAAGGAGCCAGCGTCCCGGCGGGTCCTCTGTGTCCAGCGGGCAGGGCAGAGGGCGGAGGTCGGAGGGTGGCAGAGGCCCAGGGGCCAGGCCTAGACCCGGTGCCATCGGGACTCAGCCTCACGGCCTCACCTCGGGCAAACATCCATCCCTGCTTCTGCCTCCTCAGCAGTGTCCAGGGCGATGGCAGGAGGAAGGACCTTGGTGGTTAGGCGATGGGGGCAGAGACAGGGAGGGGAGAGGCAGGGGGCTGGGGTGTGGTTGTCAAGGGGCCGGGTCTCCTAGGAGCAGCAGGCAGCCCAGCGAGAGGGAAGGCTCATCTGGGAGGTCCGGTGTGTGCAGCGCCTGGGGCCCCGTCCGCTCCATAGATGATGATGGAGGCCCAGATGCTCCAAGCCCTCGGGGCTAATGGACATCGTGGGAGGCTTCCTGGAGGAGGTGACTGTGGTGGGACCTGAAGGTGGGGTGGACGGGCTGCAGGAGAGCCCAGGCGACACTCCAGGCCTTGGCTACGGTGGGCATGGCGTGCCCATGAGGGCAGGGACGAGCGCGCTCACTCCCAGGAGGTGCCAGCGGTCCCTCCTCGCCTGTCTGTCCCCTGAGGCAGGTGAGCTATCTCCACACCCATCTTATCATTGGGGAAACTGAGGCCCGGCAGCCCATTGGGATGCCACAAGGAGTGAGTGGGGGTCAGGGGGGGGATCCGGACAGCAGGGTGACAGAGAGGCCGTGGGGTGTCGGTCACGGGGCCCCCACGGAGCCGGTGCTGGGTCCAGAGGAAGCAGAGTGGAGCAGGTTGCTGTTCTGTTTGCTAAATCGAGAGTCTCCCGCCACCTGAGCCCACAGGTGTGCCCGTCAGCCCCTTTCGCACGGAGCAGCTCTATCTCCTCCCCCGTGTCCTTGTCACCTGCTCTCGCCGGGTTGGTTTTCTTTATTTATTTTAATGTTTGTATTGATTTCAGAGAGGAAGGGCGAGGGGGAGAGATAGAAACATCAGTGATGACGGAGAGGCTTTGATCGGCTGCCTCCTGTACGCCCCCCACAGGGGATCGAGCCCACAACCCGGGCCTGTGCGCTGACGGGAATCGAACCGGGACCTCCTGGCTCCTAGGTCGACGCTCAGCCCCTGAGCCTCGCCGGCCGGGCTCCCAGGCTTGTTTTTGTTACTTTCATTGTTTTGCTCACTTGTTTGCTCCCAGGCACCCGGACACTCGGGTCCCAGCCTCCCACCCAGACTCCTGCACCCGCTTCCCTCGCCGGGCCCTCCGGCCACCAATACCCGCTCCTTGAATTCAGAGTCTGCCCTGCCCGCCCTGACATCCTTGCAGGATGAGCCCCAAGTGCCCCTCAGCCCCGACATGTGCCCTGCACCCTGGAGGGCTCCCGCACCTCGAGGCCTGGCTGCACCCACTGTGCAGGGACGTGGCCATCATCCGTGCTTCCCGGCCCCAGGGGAGGGCAAGGGCTGTCCCCCGAGGCCTGGCCTTCCCCTGCGGTAGCTGGAGCTGCTGCCCGGGCAGCAGGCAGCAGGCCGGGCCCAGGGGTGATAAGCCGGCCAGAGCCGCAAGGTCACCGGGTGGCAGGGCCTGTGGGAGCTACTCAGAGGACACGGCGGAGCCCGGGCGGGAGCGCAGCGTGGGGACAGCCGTCGGGCGCCGCTGACATGGGTCTCCTGTCCCGGAGGCGGCCAAGGCTGGAGGCAGTGGCCTCCCCATCTCCGGCCCCGGGCAGATCAATCGCTGGGGCCTCCGGAGGGCAAGGGCCGACAGCCCCTCCATCACGGCCGGCTGGGCCTCCCAGGCTCCCCCGGAGATCTGAGCCGAAGGACCTTGGAGGGCGGCTGTCGCCCCATCTATCACAGGGGAGGCTGACAGCCGTGGCCTTGCCCTGACAGCCCTCATCCGGCCGTCACGGACAGCCCCTTGATGTAGGAGGTGGGCCAGGGCCTGGGGCTGAGCAAGAGGGGCCCCGAGCCCTCCTGCTGGGCCGGCGTGGGGCCAGGTTGGCCTGTCCTTTGTCTCTGGGGGGAGCTGGGCTCCCGGCCCCTCTGAGCCTGAACCCCCTGGCATAAGCCATCTGGGGGCCATCGGACCCAGGGCTGCCCCACGGTGTCCCCAGGGGAGGCTGTGGGTCAGAGGAGGGGCAGCCTGGGAGGAGCGGGGAGTGGCCCCCGGCCCGGACTTGTGGTGACGATTGAGACGGTCTCTGGGCGGACGGGCGCCCTTGTGATGGCTGTGCACCCCGACCACGGATCTCACCGTGAGAACTGCTCAGACATGCACCAGCCACCGGCCCCAGCGCCGGGGGTCGGCAGCGTCCAGAGCCAGCCGGGAGCCTGGGAACCGGCCGTGAGCACAGCACCAGCCCTGGGTGCCGGCCGGCCCAGCGGAGTCCACTCTCCGGGCCTTCCCGGTCTGGCCCGAAATTCCCGAGGCCCCTGACGGCTCCCCCATGCCCTCACCCCGGGCTCCCCTGGCACATGGCCGAGGGCACCCTCCCTGCCAGCTGCTGGGCCCTTCCGGGGCGCAGCACCCAGAGGCTCGGGCGGCCTGTGGGCGGTGAGGTTGCAACAAGGCCACGGAGACCAGTCAGGGTTGGAGGCCTTTATTGACAGCTGCGATGGGCCCGTCCTCTGCCCGGAGCCGGGGCGCCCGCCAGTGCGAGGTGGGGGGTGCAGCGGGGAGCCTAGGACTCGGACTCGAACATCTTCTTCCGGCCCTCCATGCCGGACTTCTCCTCGATGTTCTTCCTCCAGTCGCCCACGTCGCGCAGGTCCCGCTCCTGGGGGGGGGTGGGGCCAGAGAGGGCTCAGGCCGCCCGCTCTGTGGCTCGGCCTCGGTTTCCCCGCTGGGAATGGGCTCCCGGGACAGGGCGGGGTGGGCCCCGCAGGGACGGGAGGCCTACCTTCTCCGTGTCCTCCTTCTTGACCTGCTTCAGGTTGGCCCGCAGGTCCATGCACACCTTGTGCTTCGAGCCCAGCAGCGCCTTCAGCATGGCGTCGGCCGACATGCGCACCCTCCTCAGCGGCGGCCTCTTGAACTTGCCTCTGAGGTCGAAGAGCTTCTGGTTCATGTCCTCCAGCTGCAGGGGAGCGAGGGCCGGGTAGGAGCCGCAGGGCCAGGCCGCCCGCTGCGCCCGACACCCCCCCCCCGCCCCCCGCCCCTCGCCCTGCGCCCGCTCACCTCCTTGCTGCTCTTCTGCACCTTCACCTCCATGTCGTACTTCTCCTCCTCGGCCGCGTCCACCTTGGCGTGCAGCTGCTTGCAGAGCTCCTGCGGCGGGCGGGGTGGGTGGGGGCGGGTGGGTGGCCATCCTGACGCCGGGCCCCGCCCTGACCCCCACGCTTGCCTTCTTGGCCGGTGGGGAAACCGAGGCGGGCGGTGGGTACCTGCAGCTCGGCCGTGGAGCTGGGCATGTGCAGCGGGGGGCAGTGCTCCGACAGGTAGTTCTGCTTCTCTGTCTCCTTGCGGCTCTCCTCCTTCTCCAGCTCCGTGGCCGCGATCTGCAGCATGACGCTCTGCGGGGCGAGGGGGCGGGCCAGTGAGGGGCTGCGAGCGGCTGCCCGGCTGGTGCGGACCCCCGCGGCCCTCCCCGGGGTGGCACCTACCTTGAGGTGCTGTCTGCGGGCCGTCATGGCCCTGTTGCGCTTCTGCAAGGCAGGGGAGAGGGGAGAGAGTCAGGGCCGGGCCGCCACACCCATCCACATCCCTCCCCACTCGCTGCCCGGCCAGGGGTCCTGCTCAGCGGACAGCTGGGCCTGGGGGCTCCCAATGCCGCCCAGGTAGTCCGTCGGGTGTGGAGGCCAGGCTGGGCCTCAGGCGGGGGCGGGGGGGCCTGCAGGGGGGGCGGGGGGCCTGCAGGGGGGGCGGGGGGTGTAGTCATTTGAGAGAAGCAGCCATTTCCAGGGTGACCAGGCCGCAGGCCCACTTCCCCTGCCCCGTGAGGCAACGGCAGCCACTTCCTCTGTGCGTCACTCTCTGCGGGGAGGGGGGGTGGGGGGGCCGTCTTCCTGGCCTTGAAACTCTGACCTCTGACCTATCCCAATTGGGGCAGGGGGCTCCCATCCCTCCATGTTTCCCCCTCGAGAGATACTCACCTCATCACTGTCCCAGGAGGGCGGGCGGGGTGGGGGGAGAGAAGAGAGAGGTTAGGGACCTGTGATGGGGTAGGGGGGATGGAACGGCGTGGCCAGGGCGGGCAGAGACCCCTGCCTGGGGGTGGGAGGAGGGGTGGCAGGGGCATTGGGACTGGGGACTTCACTTACTCCCCCATCTTGAAGTCCTGGGCTTAGAGCCTGTGGGAGAGAAAGATGGGGTATCAGGGCCTCGGACCCAAAGGGGAGCAGCACCTCACCTTCACCCAGCCCCCTGGTGCCCCACCCCCAACTCCAACCTCCTGGGGGAGTCGTCTTGGAATTCCCTGGGAGAGGAGTTAGAGGAGAAAGTGTTCCAGAAAAGTCCCTGGCGGGCGGGTGTGCAGCTGTCCCCGTGGGGGGAGGGGGGGAGGGGGGGCGGGCGGGCCAGGGCAGGTGCTCCGCTATCTTTAGCTCTGCTCCTTCGGCTTTGGGCCCAAGTGCCTGCGGGAGGCTGCTCCCCAGTTCAGCCTGGGGTCCCTGACACATAAAGCCCCTTCCCGTGTCCCAGAAACGGGGCCTGGTCCTCGAGGCCCGTCCAGGCCCCCCGCCCCAACCTCGCCCACCTCCCACTGGATCTCCATCTCACTCCCAGCTCCAAGGAAGCCCCCCGGAGAGGGCTGCTGCTGGGGGTCCCCAGCGCCCGGGCCCCCACCCCGGGCTGTCCCAGGGGCTGGCCCGAGCGGTGCCTGTGCCCGGCCCCAGCCGCCCGCGGCCTCACCTAGCGTCGGGCTGCGTGGGGAGCGAGGTCGGCCGGCAGTGTCGCCTGGGCTGGTGGGCCCGGGAGGGGTATAAATGTCCTCCCCCAGGCTGGGCCCCTGCTCAGAAAGGACATGGAGCCCTCCTCAGACCAATGGGGGCACAGGGCCCTCCCCACCTGCCCAGACCGCCTGGCCCGGCCCAGCCACATGCTGCCGTCCAGTCCAAGAAGTCTTGGGGGGGGGGGGTGTCGAGGTTGGGTTGCTCTATTTAGGGATCAGTGACGCGTTCGAGAAGCTCCTGGTTCTTGCAAGGAGCCTGCAGGCAGCTGTGCATGGCCTGGCTGGGCTGTGCGGGGAGCACGGCTCAAGGGTCAACTGAGGGGCCCCTGGACTCAGGCCCCCCTGGGTCCTACGTCGGGATCCAAGGCACAGTGTTCCCCTGGCCCCCCCACCGCCTCTCCTGCAGCTCCCTGCTCCCCTTTCAGCCCAGAGGCATCGCTGCCACAAGCTGGCCGGGCCCCCCTTTCTCCAACCCGGCTCCGAAGCCGGGCCTGGACCCCAAACAGGCCTCTGGGCCTGCAGCAGCACCAGGGGTCTCGGGCGGGGACGTGAACCCGCCTTCCCGCCCAGAGCAGGCACGGGGGCGCCCTGGACGTGCAGCCATGCAGGAACGCCCCACCCAGGGCTGTTCCCACACAACTCAGAACACTCCCTGCCAGAAGGGGTGGCGGGCCCCTGCCTGGAACGCTCCGACCCGCGGGCTGGGGCCCAGGCAGCCCCCACCCAGCTCAGGCATCCGGGGGACCATGACTTGGCTGCCTCAGAGCTGGGGGTGCGGCCCCAGCTCGGGGCGTGGGGAGGGTCAGGCCGAGCGGAAGCCCCAGATGTGGGGGATTAGAGCTGCATTCCTTCCCGCCAGGCTGAGCCCCCAGAGACCCGCGAGGCTTCCGAAGGCTTCTACTGCCCCCTGCTGCTCGCTCAGGGCGGCCCTGCAGCCGCCGTCCCAAGGTTTGGGGGCGAGAGGAGCCGTGCGGGGCCCTGGGGTTCGGTCTCTTCCCTCCCGCAGCGCCCCCCAAATGCCTCCCGGTGGCCCACCGCGTCCTGTGGTGCCACCTCCAGCCCACCTCCCCTCACTCACACTGTCTCTAACGCTGCACCCCCAGACAGGAGGGCTCCCCGCTCCGGTGTTGTCCTCCTTGGGCGTGGAGGGACCCCCTCACTGCCCCCAGGGGTCAGGAAGAAGCCCCAGGGCCTGGGTGAGTCTGGAGAGGGGACTCCCCACCCTACACTGGCCCCGAGGGCACAGGCAGGACACACGGTGGTGGGGGGGGAGGCGTTCGTTGCAGCAGGACCCGCGGGGCCTGGACAGGCCCACAGCTCAGTGCGGGAGCTCACGGCACAGGGTGCTGTCAGGAGCCAGGCAAGGGCAGGTGCCGGTGGGGCTGCAGGCCCAGGGCCTGGTCCACCTCCCTGGCGGGCCGCCGGCGGTGCCACTGGGCGATGGGCCGCCGGGCACGGGCCAACATGTCCGCCCAGTGCTGCAGGGGCTGGCCGGAGGCCCGGGCTCCCAGCGCCACCTCACCCCCGGGCCCAGATGGCCAGCACCAGGTCCACACTCCGGGCAGAGATAGGCAGAGGTGCGATGGAGGGGAGAAAGACAGCGGTCAGTTTGGCCCCCAGGGAGGACCTGCCCCCTCCTCCAGGCAGCCTACCTGGATCTGGCTGAAGGGCACAAGGAAGGGGAAAGCCTCGTTGAAGTAGGGGGCGGCCGTGCCCTTCCGGGCAGACGTCCTGCTCGTCTTCCACTTCCTCCGGCTCAGCATGAGCTGGACCTTCGCGTAGGGCTCTGGGCCGAGGGAAAGGGGTCACGGGGGTCGCGGGTCTGACCACCGAGCCCTGTGCTCCCCCCGAGGGGACGAGGAGGGGGGCTCTCACCTGCCAGCTCCAGGCTCAGGCCCCGGGCCTCTAGCACGACCACCGTCAGCCGGCCCGAGCCGGGCACGTACTGCAGCGAGAAGCACAGCTCCCCTGTCTGCTCAGCCTGCGGGTACGACAGGGGCTCGGTCTCCCTGCTGGCACCTCAGGCAGGCCCGGGCCAATGCCAGGCAGTCAGCACCCTTACCTCGGCGGTGCCCGGGGGCCCAGCTGGCACCAGAGTTCCAGGAGGTGCTGCAGATCCACGGTGCCCAGCGGCAGGTGGAGCTCGCCCAGCGGCTTGTGCCCGGAGAAGTGCTTAAAGTCCAGCACCTGCACCCACAGGGTGGTCCGGGGCAGCTCCGCCAGCAGCACCTGCAGGCGGGGGTGTGAGCCGCGCCCCTGCCGCCCCGGCCTCGGCCCCGCCCGCCCGCCCGCTCGCCCGCTCAGCCCAGGCTCACGCAGAAGCAGCAGGTCTCGGCGAACATGGGGCAGAGCGAGCCGCAGTGCACCTTGGTCTCGTGTGTGTGCCCGGCCTGGATGGACAGGCTGGTGCGGGCGTAGGGGCCCGCTGTGTCCCCCGGGCACCTGGCCCTCAGGTCCACTGCCTGCTTGAGGCCCACCCGGATCTGGGAGCCAAGGGTGACTCAGCCAGGGTCCCCCTGGTCAGCCCCGCACCCGGCCCCTCTCCGAGCCCGCAGATCCTCTGGGCCTGCTGTGCGGGGCCCTCACCTCCTGGCTTCCAAAGTCGTACTCCAGGGAGAGCTGCAGGCGCCCCCACTGCTGGGCTCCCCCCGGGCTGGACTCCACATCGTCCACCTCCGGCTGCCCCTGGCGTGGACCAAGCCCCCATCAGAACCCTAACTGCCCACCCTGGGTCCAGAAGGGCTCACCCTCAGCTCAACTGACCGGCCAGAACTGTGGCCCTGCCCCAGCCCATTGCTGGCACCACTGCCTCCCCAGAACATGCTGTGGCCCCACTGGTGCAGGGCCCACTCTAGGGGTGGCACTCCCAGTCCTTGGGCCCTGGGCCCTGGCCTCCCCCTTGCCTCTGCTCCCCGCCTTCCCTGCCAGGAAGGCCCTCTGGCCTCCTCTCCTGGGCAGATCCGCTGCTGGGGGCTGAGCTCGTCCTGACCGCCCTGAGCCTAGACCTTCAGCTGTGGTCTGGGGCTGCCCCAGCCGGGTGCTGGGCATGGGAGCGCTGGTGCCCGCTCCTCACCCGGTGGGTGGTGGTGGCGCCCCGGACACTGCCCAGGCCCATGGCCTCTTTGTCTCGGGGCTTCCTCCTGTGGGCTCGGCGACAGTAGCAGCAGACGACACAGAGGAGGCAGGAAGAAGTGAGGATGGTGGCGGCGACAGCGATGGCCACCAGTGCCCATCGGGGCCCTGGGGTGGGCACAGAGATGGGCCTGAAATGCCCCTGTGGACAGCACTGCCCCCCACCCAGCCCGGCCAGCCCCAGGCCCCTCCCGGGTCCCACAACTCACAGGGAATCCTGGCAACGAGGTCCGGAATGAGCCCGGATTCAGCCGTGGTGCCCATGGGGGCCGGGGCTCTGTGGGGACCTGGGGGCTGCCCCATCTCCACACCCTGCTGGCTTGGAGGAGATGCCAGGGTGGCCGGGTCACCTGTGGGGATGGCCCCTCGGCCCCTGCCCACCGCCCCATCTGTCAGCAGCCAGCCTGGTGTGCCTGGGCAAGGAGGCAGCCCGGGGTGACCGGGGGGGGACGGTTGAGTGGAGCCAAGGGGAGGGAGGCTCTGGGCTTTGGCCAAAGCACTGGCTTAGCTGCCACAGGCCTGGCCTCCTGGCCACCTCCCCCGCCCCCAGCCCTCGCCGAGCAGGCGGGGCCTCCCCGGGCCTCCCTACGGGCCCCTCTCATCGCAGACCCTCCTCCTGCAGGAACCCCTCGATCCCAAGGGGTTGTTGCCTGGGGACCCCCCTAATCCCCCCATTTCCCCAGTCTGCATGTTACACAGGAAGAGCTTATTCACACACGTGAACCGGCCCTGGGTCACCCGAGAGCATGGTGAAGGGGGCTCAATGGGGTCATGGGGGGAGCAGGTGGGGGAGCAGTGGGGCTGCTGCCGGTGGGAGCTGGTCTGAGCAAGCTTGGGCTGAAGGTGCGTTCCTGGCACGGCGGGCGCGGGGCCAAGGCACCTGGGAGGGTGTGGTGGGGCCGGCAGGCTCAGGGTGTGTCTGGGAGCGGCCCGAACATTCCTCGCAAACTGACTCAGCAGCTCGCCCGCCCAGACCTGCCTATCTGCCTCCCTTGGGCGAGGGGGTAGGAAGGAGGGCGGGCCAGCGCAGCCACCTGCCTAGGGCCTGGGGAGGGAGCGCACCTGGCCAGGCTGGCTCCTCCCACCCAGCATTCCAGCTGGGGGCCCTTTGCCCCGGTAGTGTGCGCCATGACCCTAGGCCCCTCTCCTCTGGGGAGCCCTGGCAGCAAAGAGGCACCCTTCCTCCAACCTGGGGCTCTCCCCCTTTTTGCCCACAAGAGCCTGGCACCCCTCTGGCCACCCCCTCCAGAAATAACCAGGCATGTGGGCCAGGTCCCCTCCTGCTGCAGCCCCACCAGCCTGGCGCTGAGCTTGCTGAGGGACCGACAGGGGCCCACGTGCTCCTGCGATGACCCCCACAGATGCTCATCAATGCCTCAGTCCCCGATGGGCTGGGCAGAGGCAGCCCCACTCCCAGAGCCAACCCAACCCCTGGACGCTGAAGGGGAGGTGCCCAGGCCCAGTGTCCTGCCTCCCGGGCCTGGCTCTGTCACCCTCAGGGCTGGTGCCGGTGGTCACAGCACAAAGAAGGGACATGGAGGGGGCTCAGTGCGATGCCTGCCTTGAAATTCTAACCATCTTTGAACAAGAGGCTCCATGTTTTCCACACCCCCCCCCCTCCCCAGGCAGAGTGCCCGGTGGCCCCTGTGGGCCTGGGGCTGGCCCGAGAGCCGGAGGGTCCCTGGGGTCCCTGGAGCCGCACGGTGGAGGCCACAGGCAGCGGCACCAGCTCCCCCGTGGAGTTTCAGTCTTTCCTGTATAAACTGTCAGATCCCATGTGTGTTCTGGAGTCAAAGTAGCTGCCTTCCAGGTTTTTACGGCGGAGAATTCGGCATCCGTGGTCAGCACACTGTGTGTCCCCACATGCATGCGTGTGCGTGTGGGGGGTGTGCATGCACGTGTGTGTGTGCATGTGCGGGCCTCCCCCCTGCCCTGTCTTGAGGGCGTCCTCACCGAGGTTAGGGCAGGGGCGGGGCGAGCACAGCACAGGATCCGGTGCTGCTGCCCAGAGGGTTCCTGAGCTGATTCCTGCTGAAGGCTGCCCCCTCAGGACCACAGGAGATGCCTGGGAGCTGGCCCGAGAGGACCATGGGGCCCTGGGGGTCCTGGCCACAAGCCCAGAGGCGCCGGGAGGCCTGGGGGGCCGCAGGGTCCCTCAGGACCGCAGGGTCCGCCTGGTGGTAAAGGTTCAGGCGGGACCAGGGCCACCAGGTGGCGCCGTCTGCTCCTTGGGCCCGGCTTGCGGCCAAGGTCCTGCCTGTGGTCCTGGGGCTCCTCTGGGGGAAAGTGTGCAGGTGCCCGGCCGGAGGCGACCCTCACAGGCCCGGTGAGGTCTGCTGGGGCCGCCCCTTCCCCAGCCCTCCATGCTGGGCTGCCTCGGGGTGGGGTGGGGGGGATCCTCCCTTCTGGGAGGCAAGGCCCTCCCTGCGGCCGTACTCTGGCCGCGATCTCGGTGGCCTGGCTGGGGAACCCTCGCTAGGGGCTCCCCCGGCTTTCCCGGAGAGGGGGGCTGGCATCTCCTCTCCGGTCTCCTTCCACCCGCCTCTGGAGGTTCCCTGAAGCCCCCGCAGGCAATGCCCTGCTCTCTCCTCCCGGACCCCGGCGGGGTGTCCGCACGCAGGCCCGTCGGCTCCTGCTGCCCCGTGCCGACACCCCCCCACCCCAGGGGACCCTCAAGGGCTGCATGAGCTCCCCCTCCTGCAGGAAGCCCCCTCTGGTCACCCCTGCGCTTGGGCCTGGTGCGGATTCCTCCTGGGCGCCTGGCAAAGGGCTGTGGGGTGCCCTCCCATGGACGCCCGGCCAGCCTGGATCGTACCTGCCAAAGCCACGCTAACTGTCCAGCTGGGACTCTGCTCTGATAGGAGTGTGTTCCTCCGGAAGAGCGGGGTTCCCCCGAATGTCGGAGTGGCAGCCCCCCAGGGGTAGTGTGCTCTCACCTGGCACCTGGCTCTGGCCCGCCCGGCCTCCAGGCTCCCCCGAACCCGGGCACCACAGGCAGCGCTCAGAGGCTGCGGCTGGAGCCCTTGCTCTCCGCCTCCAGTGATAAGAGTCTTGGTGGGTGAGAGGGTGTGGAGGCCGGGCTTTGGGGAGCCCCACCTCAGGCCAGAGCTGCTGGCCCTCAGGAGCCAGAACTCCCTTGGGAGGAGGGCAACACCCGAGCCCCAGGACCCGGCATCTGGTCCCTGCGCAGGGACACCCACCCCACCTCCAGGGGTCCCCGGGGCTGGGCACCTCCCGTCCTCCCATGGGACTTGCTGAGGGGCGACGGAGGGGGTCCTGAGCCAGGAGGACGTCAGTGTTGGAAGGACAATGGCTTTCTGGTGCCACTAGAGCCCCGCACACAGAGCCTGGTGCCAGTAGGTGGGCTGCGGGCACTGCTTGCCGGGGCCGCCTGGGTGAGCGGGCAGGGCTGCGGGCGGCACCCTCCCTGGGCCACTTGCAGGGCCTCCTGGCGCCCAGGCTCCCGGAGCCCAGAGAAGCCTCCGCCCCTGGCTGGGCTGGCCGGGTCTCCAGGGGGCGTCGCTGGGCCCAGCTCCACCTCGGGCTCTGGCGTTTCTCTGGTCCAGTCACTCTGGGTAAGGTCCCTCCCCGGGCCCAGCCCCGGGCACCTCCCGGGCCAGGTGTCTCTCGGCGGCCATTTCGGGCTGGTGGCCAGACGAGGGCTGGCTACTGTCTCACCGGGCCGGGCGGGCAGCGCTCCCTCTGCCTGGGCTCTGAGGCTGCTCTGTGGCACCGCAGGTGGCATGTGCATGCCTGTGCCCATGCCAGTCACGAGAGGCTCAGGGGCACGGGGCACGGGGCACGTGGGTGTCCCTGCGCAGGGCCGGGCCGCCCTCCAAGTCCCGCCCCGTGTTGCGGTTTGGAAGAAGCGCCTGACAGCAGAGGGGCCGGGAGTGGCTGGCACAGCTCTGGGTCCTCAGAGGAGGCCTGTGGGGCAGTGGGGCACGCCGGGAGCCGGCACCCTGCTCCGGGGAGGCGCGTGGGCGGGCACGATGCCAGTCCCCGTATGCAGGGCCCTAGAATGCGGCCGCATACGTGTGCCCCGCGTGAGCCAGCCGCCGCTCTGTACCGTTCCCAGGAAAGGGGCGCCCCCGTGGCGAGACGGCGGCTGAGGTTCCAGGGCAGGAAGGGAAAACCAAGCAGAGCTGGCGGCCTCGGGCCGGGGGCCCCCAGCGGGCAGCTTGGCAGCGCCTCACGGAGACCCTGGCGGGCGGGGCTGCTGGACGGCTTCCTCTGGGTGGTCTAGGGGAGGTTTGAGGTTGGAATTCGGGGCCAACGCTGGCTCAGGGAGTTGGGAGCTGCTGGCAGGGAGCCATGAGACGTGCAGGGGCCGCACGCAGGCCCTGTCCACGCGGAGCCCGGCCACCAGCACCCAGGACCGCGGAGGACGGGGGCTCCGCTTGCCACAGTCCTCGTGGGCTGAGGGCCCTGTGCCCATTTGCTAGGTCTCAGCTTGTGGGTGCCCGTCTTCCTCGATGACTAAGCCCCCTCACCTGGGGAGCCTGCACCCCACTATCTGAGCCTCTGGGGAGCCTGCACCCCACTATCTGAGCCTCTGGGGAGCCTGCACCCCACTATCTGAGCCTCTGGGGAGCCCGCACCCCACTATCTGAGCCTCTAAGGAGCCTGCACCCCACTATCTGAGCCTCTAGGGGGCCTGCACCCCACCATCTGAGCCTCTAGGGGGCCTGCACCCCACCATCTGAGCCTCTGGGGAGCCTGCACCCCTCTATCTGAGCCTCTAGGGGGCCTGCACCCCACCATCTGAGCCTCTGGGGAGCCCGCGCCCCTCTCTCTGGATGTCAGCATCGAGGTGCTAGGCTCTGGGTTTCACGCACCATCTTTCCAGTCTGTGCTCTTGTGTCTGAGTCTGGATTTCTGGGGGATGTGAGTCCCACTCTTTGGAGTTTGGGGGTGAATTTTAACCAGTTCACCTGGAAATTGAGGGGGACATCCCCCACCTCTGATGGCACTGCAGTATGTAACCCACTCCACAAATGCTGGTGCTCCAACCCCCATGTCATAGAAGTGAGGTTCCCTGTGGCCCAGGGACTGGGGTCCCTCCCAGGGCCTGCACCCCACCCTGTCACTGCATCTCCAGGGGCCTATGAGCCCCTCTGCAGCTCTGGGGGGTCTAGCTCATCTAGGGCACCCCGGCGTCTGAGCGGCTCCCCCACTCCTGTGAATGCCTGGGGACACTCCTGACCCCCGAGTCCCCGTGCAGCCTTCTCCCGTCTGGGCACAGGGACGCTGCTCTGTGGTCACCAGGGCCCTGGACAGCCTGTCCCCACGCGCTGGCCGCAAGCTGCCTGAAGGCCCAACTGACACGTCTCGCTCGGCCCGTGTGCCAGGCCAGGCCGGTGGCCTCCGCCTGCGGTTTGGACGCCCCACTCCATCCGCCCCCTTTGCCTGTGTGGGTCCCATTCATCCCTGTGTCTAGCTCTGTGTGCTATTCATCTGTGTGCTGGGTGCCTGCCCTCCCGCCACCCAGGTGTCTGGGACGTCCCGCCCCCGTCTCCAGAGGGGCGTCCCCACCCAGACATGTCTTGGCCTGGACCCCACGAGTCAGAGTGTGGGGTCCTGTACCCCATAGGGTACGTGGGGTCCTGAAACCATTAGTGTGCGTGTGGGGTTCTGAACCCCGCTGTCGGAGTGTCAGAGTACCGCACCCCACTCCGCTGAAGAGCTGAGTTGGGGTCCACAGCCAGGTGCTCCTGAGGCATCGAGCACTAACAGACTGAACCCCATTCCCTGCAGAACTGGGGTGACCTCTATGTCACCCGTCCTCTCAGACTTTCTGTAGCCAGGATGATGGGTGCTCTATTAGACTGCAAAACTGGGGACCTGGTGCCCCAATAGTACGGGCAATACGGCCCACACTCTGAGGGCTTGGGTGCCTGGCCCTGAGGGCCTGGGACACTCAGCATGGCACCGCTGGAAGCCACCACCTGAACCCCGAGAGGGTCGGGTAGCCTGGTTCCCCTGAGCAGACGGGGCGGGTCCCTGTCACCCCGAAGTCCTGGGTGCAGAAGCAGGTCTGGACCGCCCGGTCCGTCCCCCAGGTCCCAGGCAGCCCAGCCTCCTCGCGCCAGGCTCCCCCTCCAGCCCTTGGCTCCGGCCTCACTGTCCCTGTGCACAGGGCCTGGGGCTCTCTGGGGGAAAGCGTGCCGTGGTCTTCTGAGTATCTGGGCAGCCTGTACCCCCTCCTCCAAACGCCAACATGACGGGTGCACAGCTCCCCAGTTCCCAGGGCCTCTGGGGGTGAAAGCCCTGCCGCCATCCGTGTTGCCCCACTTGCCTGCGCTGCTGGGGCCACACTCCTTCCGGGTCCTGGGTCACCCACCTGCCTGCCTCTCACGCCCGCCCACGTGAGCCGGGTCTCTGCCCACTCGTGACGGTGCCAGGCAGGCTACCCTCACCTCAAGCATCGGGCGGAGCTCCATCGTCCCCGGAGCTTGGCTGCCCTCATGCAGGGGCCTTGTGACCCCACTCCTGCCTGTGGAGCTGACCCTGTACCCCGGGGCCCACGTCCAGGCAACACGCCTGCGACCACCACGGGCAGATGCTCCCCGGAACGACCGGGATCCGGACACGGCACCCCGTCCCTGAGGGCCCGAATCACACAGAAGTCTACGTTTTGGGGTGCTCTGTGCCCCACTCACCGGGGACATCAGCAGCGTGTCCCCTCAGCGCCTGCACCCACCCCTCACGGCGGCCCGTGTCCAGGTCTGCGGCCCCCGCCGGCCAGTTCCAAGCCCGCCTTGTGCTTGGACACTCGGCGCCCATTCACGGGTGTCCGGCCTGTGTGAGCCCATTCATTCCCCCCTCCCCCGCGGCCACCGGCTCCTGCGTGACTCCGGGCAGGCTGCGGCCCGTCCGCCCCCACCTCCAAGACAGTCTGTGCTTTGTCGTCCCTGTTCCAGGAACAGCCGCCGCAGGCCAGCAGGCACATTCCAGGGTTTGGCCGAGCGCCAACGCAAACCCGTTTGCTGGCATAGCAGCGAGAGGGGGCAGGGCGGGAGGCCCTGGCGGGGAGAGGGGGACCCTCCGGGTGGGACATGCGATCAAAGCCTTCCCTACACGGAGCGTGTCCTGGACGGGCTGCCAGCGGGGAGGGAGCGGCTGCGTGCAAATTCCAGACCCTCCACCGCCGCCCCTCCGCCCCTCCACCCCTCCACCGCCCAGGCAGCCCCTCCGCCCGCCCATGGCCTCCCGGCCGCAAGACGCGTCCCCGTCAGCTCGGCAGGGCCCAGGGCCAGGCCAGGGGTGGGGGGCAGAGGTGGGAGGTGGGTTTTCTACCTCGGGGACCACAGACGGACCCTGCTCCCCGCTGCCACCCTGGCCGACCACCTCGCCGCCTCAGCCCAGGGAGACGGCCGGCTCCAGCATGCTCTCTCCTGGCCGGCCGCGCTCTGCCTGCACTGTCTCCCACCTCTGCCAGGATGAGGTGGTGTGCCCCTGTGCCCCTTCCTGCCCGGGGTCCCTGGGGCACCGGGAATTCGTTGTCCCAGCTCCCCAAAGCTGCCCTGTGAGCCAGCACGAGGGCCCACGCTCTCGGACTCTCTGGGGGGGGCTGGTATGTAGCCTCTGGAGGGACTGTCCCTCTGACGGGATCTCCTCGGGCAGGTGTTCCCCACAGGTGAGAGGATCCCTGCCCCCCTCTCGTTCTCGTTGGCCCTGGAACTGCCCACCTCCTGGGCCCTGCGCTTCCTCCACACTCGGAGCTCGGGGCCTGGCACCAGCCTGACCCCCGCCGGCCGGCCCCTCCCCGGCCCTCAGGGCGTGCAGAACGGCCAGGAGCCCCTCCAAGCAGGCGTGAGGGCTGCGGGGCGGCGAGGCTCTCCTGCCCCTCGTGGGCTGGGTGGGCTGCGCTGAATCTGGCCTGAGGGACACTGGGCCCCGGCACCAGGCTGGAACATGGGCTGTGGGTGTGGACAGGCCCTGGAGGGGCTCTGGAGGCCACTTCCAGGACCAGCCATGCAGCAGACGGCCCATCGGGGTCACTCTGGTGCTCGTGCTGCCAGGTGACACCTGTCCAGTGGGGGCGGGGGCACCCTGAGCCTACAGTGACGAGACAGCGCCCATCTGCAAGGACCCAAGGGACCACGTGTGGCCCCTGAGCAAGCGCTGGGGAGCTCACCACAGAGAACTAGGAACGAGCCGGGGCCACCCCAGTCCCCCTAAAGAGGCCCCAAAGCTCCAGAGAGGGTGTCCCGTTCCAGGCCTTCAGCTCTCCCCGCTCAGGCTAGGGGCTCCCCCGGGCCCTGGCTGGGACCCCTCCCCCCCCCCTGCTGCTGGTGGTCTGCAGGTGACAGCTGAGCGCCGGGGAGCCCAGGACCCAGCCCCTGACATGCCCCCTCGGTGGGTGGGCCTTTCTCACTCCTGGTGGCCACCCCCAGGGCAGCCAGGGGCCTGGGACCCTGGACCAGCCCGTCAGCACGCCTCGGCCTCAGAGGCTGGCACAGCAGGGCCAGGGCTCAGGTGGCCAGGTGACCGAGCGGGAGGAAGATGAGATCAGCCAGGTTCCAAGCTCCCCCTGCTGTCCGCCGGCTGCTGCTGGAGGCGGCTGACCTGCTCCCACCGACCCGCTGCCTCCCTGCCAGCCCGCCCGGCTCCGCCTGCCCTGCCCAGCCCCGTGCAGCCCAGCTGGAGGCCCTGGCAGGCAGGTGGGCGCCCCCTTCTGTACATGGGCCTCTCCCTGGGCCCCTCCGCAGCCCCGACCTGGCCTCCTCCTCCTGGAGGACCCATCCCGGGAGCCCCAACTCCAGACCTTTCTGACCGAAGCCCCTCTCAGTGGAGTCACCACGTTGACCCCCTTCCTGGATTCGGGGCCCCTCCTGGCACCTGGTCAGCACAGCCCCCTCACTTGTCCAGGAGGGAGGGCGGGTCCTCGGGAAAAAGCTACAGCTTCCTGACCTCACACCTGCCCCGACCCCACCCCAGAGGGTCACCTGAGTCCTGGTCGCAGGGCAGCAAAGGCCCTGAGGGAGGCACAGGATATCTCCCAGTGCCCAGCGCCCAGGACAGGCCGGGACAAGGGGGCCCAAGGGCCAGGAGCCCCCGACGCCCTGGGGAAGCAGGGTGGGGCGGAGGTGGAGAGAGAGGTGACAGGTGGGGCTGGGCACACCTGAGCTCCGGCACCAGGGGACACTGCGTTTCCGTGGGTCTCAGCTGGGTGCGTGGAGAGGCGGGTCCCTTCGCCCCGCAGCCAGGCAGCACTGCGCAGGTTGGCTGAGCACCCCCCACCTGCACCCTCCTCTGTCCCTGGGTTGTGGCAGCGCTACCCGCAGGGCTGCTGGGGCTCAGGGGCTCCCGAGATGAGGGCGCGGCATCTCTTGTAAAGAACATTCCTGTCCTGCCTCCGCGGACAGCGTGGCTCTCGGGTTGAGCATCAGCCTATGAACCAGGAGGTTTGATTCCCGGTCAGGCCACACGCCCGGGTGGTGGGCTCGATCCCTAATGTGGGGTGCGCAGGAGACAGCCAATCGATGATTCTCTCATTTAAGTTTCTGTCTCTCCCTCTCCCTTCCTCCCTGAAATCCTATATAATAAAGGTCTAAGTGCTGAGTGTCCGACCCTTCCTTCTACTGTTCTAGCAATCGCTATGATTCACACTGACCACCAGGGGGCAGACGCTCCAACCAGGAGGTTAGCTTGTTGCTGGGACCCGCGGATTGGGACGGGCCGGGGGAGACAGCCAGATACACCCTGGAGCCCTCCTGTGGTCCCTCCCGGCCTCTAAAATATTTCTTCTAATTAATTTCCGTTTAATGTGCATGAATCATCATTGAGGTTTCTGTCTCTCTCCCTCTCCCTTCCTCTCTGAAATCAATAAAAATATATTTTTAAAAAAGCAATGTCTCCAGACACTGCCATCTGTCCTTGGGAGACAGAATCTCTCCCTCCCTCTCTCTCTCTCTCTCTCTCTCTCTCTCTCTCTCTCACACACACACACACACACACACACGCCCAGACCGCGGTCCGGGGGCCGCTAGCTCACCTGGGCTTACAAATCGACAATTTCCCAAATCTGGCCTTTCCGCAGCATTTATTTCTAAGAATCCTCCCCAGCGCCCCACGGCACAAATCCGGAACAAGGGGAAATGCTGACTCAAACTCGTATGTATCTCACCAAGAACTTGTGAATTCAGACTAAATATAGCTCCTGTGTGTAGTCCTTTGCTACGGCCGTGCAGCACTGACCAGAGGCTGGACGGCATTTCTGGCGTCCAGCAGCGTTCGGTGTGACTCAGCCGGTCCTCTGCCCGCCACCCAGGCTGAGCTCAGGGGATTTGGGCCGGGTCCTGGTCGGGACGCCCCACCCCCCAGGGGGTCCGGGCAGGGCGTTGGCAGAATTCATTTCCACACAGTTGCAGAGTCCTGGTCTGAGGTCTGCAGAGAAGGGCCTGCCTGAAGGTCACCTCTGCCAGGAAGCCCTCCTGGACTCACTCAACATCCCCAGATGAGGGGGCGGCCCATCACCTTCATTTTTGCCGTCTCTTTCTTTTCCTTCTTTCTTTTTAAAATTTTTATTGATGTCAGAGAAGAAGGGAGAGGGAGAGAGAGAAAGAAACATCAGTGATGACAGAGAATCGGGGATCGGCTGTCTCCTGCACGCCCCCCACTGGGGATCGAGCCTGCAACCCAGGCCTGTGCCCTTGACTGGAATCGAACCGTGACCTCCCGGTTCCTAGGTCGACGCTCAACCACTGAGACGCGCCAGCCAGCTGCCCTCGTCTCTTAGTGAGACCTGAGTCACAGGCGCCACCCACACCCAAGGGGAGGATGCGGGTTGGGTACCGGGTGACTCTCGGGGGCACTTGAGGGTGCGTTCGCCACGGGGCGTGTCAGGCCAGCACAGTACTTATCCCAACCGGCGACCACCGGGAGCGTGAGCCAGGCCTCTGGCTCCAGAGCCTCACTCACACCCGTCCGCTGCCCTGTCCCTCACCATCAGCGGATTCTGTTCAAATCTCGTTCTGTTGCTAAATCGTGGGTCTCTGAACGATTTCACGTGGGGTACGAGATAACTCATCTCCTCCCGGCTGTGAATTAATTTGACATTTTCCTCCTCACTCCCCTCCTGGGGAATGCCACCCGCACTCAGCCCGCCGGCTCTTCCGGCTCCGTTCCCAGGGAACTGATTTATTCCCGTGGCGTTGAATGCCAGATACGCAGCCCCCACATCCTGACCGCCCCCACCCCGACCTGCTCTGCCCTCACAGGTGCCCCTCTGCCCTCAGATGTCCAGCTCTGCCAGGGGCAGCTCTGGCCCCTCCCTTTCCTCACAGCCACACCGAATCTGCCAGCAGACTGTGTGGTAGGTTCTCACTCAAAGCACAAATGTGCCGGCCGGCCGGCGTGGCTCAGAGGTTGAGCGCTGACCTAGGAACCAGGAGGTCACGGTTCGATTCCTGGTCAGGGCACAGGCCCGGGTTGTGGGCTCCATCCCCAGTGTGAGGAGTGCAGGAGGCAGCCGATCCATGATGCTCTCTCATCCTTGATGTTTCTATCTCCCTTCCTCTCTGAAATCAATAAAAATATATTTATTTAAAAAACAACCCTGCAAATGTGTCCAGAGTCTGCTGGCTCCCTCGACGGGCTGTCTACCCCGTGAGTCCCCCCAGGTGTCCAGGGAGAGGGGAGAGGGTCTCACCACTGGCCTCTGAGGCCGAGATCGGGGTCACGGGGCCCCCAGGAAGCCCGGGTCTGTGCTGCGTGATGTCGCAGAGACAACAGGGTCTCCTGGCTCTCCTCTCCCAGGGCCGCCGCTGGGAGCCGCTACACAAGCCGTGCCGCTGCCGACTCACCCAGGCCCACGGCTGCCATACTCCTCTTCCCTTAGGCTGAGGAGGTGCGGGGGTGGGGGGTGGGGGGTGAGCCACGCAGGAGGCATCGAGGTGGACGTGGGCCCCAGGCCCCGCTGGGATCCGTGCCTCCCGCTCCAAACACGTGCCGTCCACCTGCCCCGTCTCCTCCGTGAGAGCCCATCTCCTGCGCTCGCTCCCCGTAAATCTCCGAGGCCCGGAGGCAGAGCCAGGCAGATGCCGGGGTCTTTGTTCTCAGAAGAGTTGTGGCCAGAACTTCAAAACGTCCTAAGGAAGTGAGAGCAGGAAGAGAAACATCTGGGAGACGGCTGCTTCCCCGACACCCCTCCATCCCGAAACCAGCGGGGAATGTGGAGAATAAAACACATTGCGTGACATCAGGCAGCAGGGCGGGGGTCCCCGGGGGGGGGGATGGGGGGGTGCACCCATCTGCCTGGAGAGGGTTTCCAGGCGCAGATGGCGCCTGACAGTCTGCTGAGCTAAGCCGACCTCAGAGCCCACGGAGGTCACACGCTGGGGGTCACACAGTGGAGGTCACATGGTGGGTCCCGGGGCGGGCAGAGCCGCTGGGAGAGCCCCAGGCACCGAGAAGATCCCTCGAAAGTTTTCAGCTGCTAGGACGGGTGAAGGCACGGGAAAGCCACCCTGAGATGGGGACAGACGCCTGACAGAGCCGAGGGAGCAAAACTCAGAGCTCCCAGCACTGGGAACGCTCGGCGCTCAACCCAACGAGGGAACCTCGGAGCTCACAGGGCTGGGCAGTCCCCAGGACGGACGGCCTCCTCGGAGGGAAAGATCAGCTCCGGGCGAAGGCTGCGCCGCTTCTTAGCAAGGCTCCTCCACTGAGACGCGGGCAGCCCGGCCGGCGTGTGACCCCGGGGGTCAGGGTTCCATCCGGTCAGGGCACATGCTCGGGGGGTGGGCTCCATCCGCAGTGCGGGGCGTGCAGGAGGCAGCCGGTCCATGACTCTCTCTCACCACTGATGTTTCTCTCGCTCTCCCTCTCCCTTCCTCTCTGAAATCAATAAAAATATCTTTAAAAAAAAGAGACTGAAAAAAAGAGGTTGTTGGTCACTGAGACGGAGGGGCCCTGGCGGGGCCCTGGAGCAAGAAGCTGAGAGCAACCGCACCAACCGCACCAGGAAAACACACCTCCCTCCTCGGCTCCGGCCACAGGAATGCCCTGGGAGAGCAGCCTGAGCGCCAGGCGAGGGGGCAGCCCGCCGCTCCCCGCATTTCAGCCTCAGCCAAGAACTGCGGATGCAAAAGGGGCCACGCGCTGCACCCCAACAGGCTCGGGGAGGCCCCCCACCTCAGAGGCCGAAGGAACCACACAGGAGGGCGTGAACGTAAGCACGCCAGGGCAGGACGTCCCCCGCGGCCTGCAGTCTCCTCCACACGAGCCAACCTCTGCCTTAAGGGAGTCCCCTCCTGTCCTGTGCTCGACGGTGACCTGCCTTTGAGATGTCGGAGACCCCTCCAGAGCCGGAGCCCGCAGGCCCCTTGGTCGGGGCAGACACAGGACACCGGGGACCAGCTACAGTTCTAAGACACGAATCCTGCTCTGTTCACCGCGATGGCTTTGTTCTGATTAAAGAAGGCGCATTCTAACCCGGCGGGAGCTGTGCACCCGGGGACCTGGGCGTCAGCCTCAGAATGTGGACCCTCTCTTCCTGCCCAGTATCTGGGCAGGTTAACCCCTTGTTGCCCACACGATGGAGCCGGCCCACATGGCCTGTGGCCTGGAACCATCACACCCATTCTTACTCCCTTTGCCGGCTGCCCCAGGAGTCCTCGGCCGGCCCCATGTAAGCAGCTGGCTTGCGGTGGGCGCAGGGCAGCGGTTTGTGGATGGCCTGCTGCCGGCAGGATTGGAACACAGGCTCACGGATGAGCTCCTAACTGGCCTCAGGTAGTGACAGCGCCCGGGCCCCCTGCTGGTTTCACCCCCGTTGGTGTCTTGCTCCCTGCACACCTTCCCCAGGTGCAGGAAATGTTAGTAACTCCCCACCCCCGGAAAAGAAGTGCTTCTCGGGTTTGCTCTTGTTTTTGTTAAGCCTCACTGAGGATAGTTTTCCGTTGATTTTTAGAGAGAGTGGAAGAGAGAGGGAAAGACAGAGAGAAACGTCGATGTGAGAGAAACACATCAATTGGTTGCCTCCTGCCAGCGCTCCTACCAGGCCCCAGGCCGGGGAGGAGCCTGCAACCGAGGTACTAGGTGTACTGGTTAATAATGCGAATTTTTTTCAATAGAGGGAGTTACACATGTGATGACATATATGCGATTTGATATGCATGCTATTTTGTTGTATTGACAGCAAGCTTCAAACTTCATGTCAAATTTTCTGAAGATGTTACCATCAGATATTTTTATGCTTAAAAATGTCAAGTTTCCAAATGCCAAAAAAAGAGCACTTGCGGGAAGTTTTGATTCATTCCTTTATTTTGAAAAGTGCTGCTGAAAGTGATCGTATACTTCGGGAAGCTTATGGTGAACATGCTCCATCTCAAGATACTTGTGAACGCTCGTTTAAACGCTTTAAAGGTGGTGATTTCGACGTGAAAGACAAAGAACATCCAGGTCAACCGAGAAAGTTTGAAGACCGACAGTGACAAGCATTATTGGATGAAGATGCGTGTCAAACTCAAAAACAACTCGCAGAAAGATTAAACGTTGCTCAGCAAACAATTTCCAATCGTTTACAAACACTGGGAACGATTTTAAAGGAAGAAAAATGGGTGCCACACCAACTGGACAAAAGACAAATGCTCTTTTTTTGGCATTTAGAAATTCGACATTGTTAAGCGTCAAAATATCTATGATGTTAACACCTTCAGAAAATTTGACATATGAGGTTTTGAAGCTTGTTGTCAATACAACAAAATAGCACACATATCACATCGCATATACATCAACATATATGTTACTCCATCTATTGAAAAAAATCCGCATTAACCGGTTCACCTAGCACGTGCCCTTGACCGGAATCGAACCTGGGATCCTTCAGCCCACAGGCCGACACTCTATCCACGGAGCCAAACCGGCCAGGGCGCTCAGGTTTACTCGTGATCCAGTCCCAGAGCTTTCTCCGCCCCCTTAACCAACCACCACGGATTGCGTGTGACCCCCCTCGCGCCTCGGCTTTTATTCCAACTGCAACATAAACTGCAAAACGGCCGTTTTCCGGAGCGTTTCTCAAGCCGCAGTTTGGTCGTCAGTTTGTCACTAGTGAACACACCGAAATCCTGCACCTTTGGGTGTTTCTTACCTCGACAGGGGGGGCCTCGCCCTCTGGGTCTGCCCAGAGCTGGTGAGAACGCGGCTGTTGGGCGGCTGTTGGGCGGCTGTTGGGTGCTTACATTCGAGCAGGAGGAAGTTCTCAAACCAGTTGCCTCGATTCCCACCCTAGGAAACCAGAAAAGAGAAACACAAATCAGATCAACAGTGAGAGGAAGAAAGGAAGGAAGAGGGAGGGAGGGAGGGAGGGAGGGAGGGAGGGAGGGAGGGAGGGAGGGAGGGAAGGGGGGAGGGAGGGGATGATGTAGGAATAGAAACCTATGAGGTAGAAGACA